>NC_092836.1:9199128-9502158 GCF_039878825.1 Excalfactoria chinensis
GACTTCCCCGAACTACCTAGTGGTATTATTTCTTGGAACACAGGGGGAAGAACCTAATGCCATACACATGGGAACATGGCTACATAGAGATAATACGTGTCAGCTTCAGACTTGTAACAGCAAGTGGTTTTTTTTTATTGCTTTCAATATCTAGCTGTCCATATTTGGGTTATAACTGGAAATCATGTGACCTCCTGAAGTTCTGCTTCCAATTCTTGTAAACATATGTAAGAATTTCACTTTCTGATTTCTGGAAACCAAAAGTGAGGTGCTTCTCAGTCGATTTTTTTTTTTGCCATACAGAAATTGATGCTCATGTAAATGATCCCCCTAACAGACCTATGCTAAATGTTAAAAACTGCACTACTGAGCCACAGCCTGACTGTGCAAAGCTTGGATGTGCTAGCACCAAGGTATGAAATTTCATACATCTTATCATTTATGATGACATCATCATCAACAAAAACCACTTTGATCCAGTAATAATAACTGCACTCAGTTGCAGTTTCTCTGAGAATTTCAGCATGCTCAGAGCATGGGGGAACTGACTCAGTCTTTATAGAGAGAATGCAAGATAAATCCTGTTAATTGATTGTGCTGAGTGGTATTTACAATTCATTTATGATATAAGAGCTACAGGGTTCTGGTACATTGTTAGTAAAGGGCTATCAATATTGTAGCTGCCTGTGCTACAGACACTCTGCAAGATCTTGAAATTGGGTGGAAATACTTTAAACACATTTTTGTGTGTTTTTTCTTCTTTGAACACACTCTCCCTCCTATCAGATGAAACAATGCCAGCAACTCCAGCAGGACCAAGAATAAAGCCTGAGCTGCAGCTGGAATTCAGAACTAGGTATTATGCAGCATTGAGAAATACTGTGCATTGTTGAAGTACTCTTTGAACAAATGCAGGACCGGAAGGCACTCTCCTGCCATTTTTCAATTCACTGTTATCAAAGGCCATGTTCCAGAATACCTCTCAGAAACAGCTAGCAGGACTCAGTTGTCACTATTATATAGGATTAGAAACAAGGGAATAAGAATTTAGCAGAAACTGCAGCACATTAGACACCACCCGGACCATTCCTCAGGTGGTCTCTGTGCTAACTTTACTGTCCTTATTTGGGTCTGCCAGGAATCTGCCCAGTTCCATACAGAAATCTGTAAGTAGCAGTGTGTGTATGAACTAGGAAAAGGCAACATAAGGGAAGAGCAAGGAGATGTTAAGATGATGCAGACTAACCGAAACTCGAATACTTGTTGAAGCCTTATTCTGCTACAGATCAATTGCTGTAGTTAGCTGACTTGCTTCCCTTCTCTGATAAATTTGTGTAAGTCCCACTTTATTTCAGTGCCATTCATTTCCAGATGTATGTGTGCATCTGGCTGTCTCTAGGATATACATAAATATCCGATGTTCCCTCTCCCTCCCAAAATGCTGTAAAAATTCAGATTATCGTTTTGGGCTAAGATGACTCAGAAATCTGCATCAGCTCGCCAACTTGGAAGGCCTTAAGTTGTTTGCTTTGTTAACAAATTTGTATGTCACATTCACATACACAAATTCATACATAATGATATTAAAGGTCACAGCTTCTTAGAAAACACTCTGTTACTACTGAAATGTAAAAACAGGCTTTTGTCTACAGATAGAAAACTTATACTCCAAACTTGCTTCATTAAGTGAACTCATCTGTTTCTACAGCTATGCTCCCCAGTAGCCTGTAGCAAGAAAATCCTCATTTGTTTTCTTGTTTCTTTTTCCCCATGTCTTGTATTCTGGTATTTTTATCATGCCTGGCTTTCAAGTGGGAGCATTAAATTTCACATAAAGGACTTTTTCTGGAGACTTAAAGATTTTGGATAGGCTGAAACATATTTTGAACAGGAAAAGTTCCCTTTAGAACACAGGAGCTCCATTGGGGTCTAAATGAGCCTTTATGTTATGCTTCAACAATTGGCACATGAACCTGTAAACAGTTTAAGGGTGGTATCACAGAAATGAACTCTATAATCAGCAGGAATAGGAAGAATGAAGAATATTTAGATTGCACATAAGAACCAAAATTTCCTGTCCATTCTCCAGACAATTTCTCTTGCAAAAGTGATGCTGTGTATCTTGAGATGGTTGTGGATAGCATCATGAAAACCATCTCACTACCTGAAAGACATTAGTGCTTAAATGTACATACAGAGATGAACTGGGCCGGCTATAGGACTAGATTACTAATGTACTAAAGCCAGCAACCACTGGAGTCAAGGAATATGCTGAACATGAATGTCCTATAACATGAACCAGGACCCTTTCTTTACTTTACTAGTGACTATGGTCACTAGTCACATGTTAAAACTCTGACAATTTTGAGCACTGTGATGATATCTGTACTTTTTTTTCCCCCATAAGCTATTCTGAAAACTGGAAAAGGTATTTGAGGAAATATTTGGGAAACCAAAGTCATATGCTTCGATGTGAAGAAAAAAACACCCTTGCTGGAATGCTAGATTCTGAGTACAGCATCAAACAAAATGTATCATAAACCTCATTTTTGTGCCTTTGACACAAAATACGGAAGCCTCTGATTTAGAATTCAGCATATTTCAATGGATTCCAAATAGCCTCAAGGGTAGCTCCGAAACTAAAGGTAATTATGAAAATAAAACCTCAGAATTCTCAAACCAAAGGCTTAGTTTAAACTCTGAAGAGAAACTTGTAGGGACTGGTCCTGACTGGATCACCAGAAAAGGAGATAAGGGCTGATTCTGCACCAATCTGGTCTTGTCTGAAGCACGTCTGTAACTTTATATGTCAATGATTGCTGTAGTTTCACTAAAACTATTCCCACACTTGAGAGATAAGCACACAGAAGTCTTAAACAATCCTTACCAACAAATTCAGTCTGGAGCATCCTGCGAAATCAGGTTCTTTCGAGAGCAAAGTGTTCATGGCTCTTGACACGGAGGCCTGAAGATTAGGCATCACTTCCGTGACCAATTTGTTGCTGTTCAAAGCTGTACAAGATTCAAAACAGGTTCAGTCTTGGCATATGTTCGTTTAATCACAAAAAGGCTCACAAAGCTTTTTTTTCCAGCTAAAAACAAGCAGCAGAAGAGAGCTGCCTTGCTCAAGAATCTACCCCAGCAGCATGGTTAAGGCTCAGCACAGCTTGCCTTCCCTTGCTCTCAGGGTCTTCAGCACAACACCTCCTCTGTGCTTCCTCTCCCTCTAGCACCTATGGCTGTGGTGCACTCTAGTTCCTGCAGCAGTAACTGAGGCAGTGGGGCAACTTGTCCCCACATTGCCCTGCAGTCTCATCCTTGCAGCACTGCCTGGCTCCATGCAGGAGCAGGCCTGACCAGCTTCATCTTAGAGACTGAAACATAGCACTCAGGCAACCCCTGCGAAGACTTCCAGGTCCATTAATACCTCTCAGCATAATGCTACTAAATAAATACTACACAATGTTATTGACTTTAACTCTGTATAGTTTCTAGCACGTAGCCTCAGCTAGGTATTGCACCACACAGACCTGATATTTGCTTTATGATGATGACCTGTGTTGGCTTACTAACCTCCAGGCCTAGTTCCCGTCCCTGACTTGAACTTGCATGACTGCTATACTCCCTCCTAATTGCCCTAAGTCTATTGCTTTCATCCTCCATGCCCTTGGGTAGCAAATAGGGTGCTGTAGACATTGCTCAAAATACCCTTTTCATGGTGCCAACGCTCCTCTTATCCTTACACTAATTTGGTATTATAAAAGCCAACATGACTTGCAGGTGCTCTGTTTATTTTCTGCAGTGCCCAGGGGAGGGTTCAACAGGTTCACACAAACCTCAGCTGCAAGGAGACCCGGCCTGCGGAGTCCTCGGCACAGGACGTGTGACAGCAGCCTGATGCTCACTACGTTATTCACAGAATCATTTGAGTTGGAAGGGACCTTTAAAGCCATCTGGTCCAACTCCACTTCAATGAACAAGGACACCTACAGCACCATCAGGTGCTCAGAGCCCATCCAGCCTGATCTTGAGTGCCTCACCACCCTTACTGTACAAAACTTTTTCCTTGTAGTCAATCTAAGTCTCCCATCTTTTAGTTTGAAACCATTTCCCCTGGTCCTATCACAGCAGACCGTCTTAAAGAGTCTGTCTCTTTCTTTCTTATAGTCTTCCTTTAGATACTGAAAGGTTCTGTGGGTCTTTCAGAGAAAGCTGCGCTTTGAGCCCTTGGCTGGGCTGAAAATCTTTGCCACAAGCAACTACCTACCGCTTTGCTGGCAAAAAGAATCACCAAGATGTGATATTTAAACTTCTACCAAATATTGCTAGAACTTTTAAATTGTATTTTATTTTTTCATAACGATGAGACAAAATGAAGGGTGTAAGCCACGCTAATATTTTAGGCTGTTTGTATTTTCCAATTTTTTTTCATTATGAACTGTTCTGCAGAAGTTCCCAGTAACAGTGGTTTTCTCTCAGTGTAAGTAAATTCAGAGCCTGCTGAGCGGTAGCTTTCAAAGCACAAGGAGAGTAAAGGCAGCCATTTGGAGACTCAAAGATATTTCTGTGCATGCATCAGCTGTACATACCTTACTCTGGCCACACGTTAATTCCACCAAAAATTAGGCTAGCTTCCACATGATAGTATACAGCTCAGCACCAAGGGCTTTGTCTTTCAGACTTGCTGAGACTGATGTAACCTTCCAAGACAAAGCTGTCTTACAACCCTAACAACCCTTCATCTCTTCCACTGAATCTTAGTTTTCCTTTGCAGATCCTGTTTCCCACAGACCTGCCTCTCCTCCCTTTCTCTTTGTCCTACATCCTTCCCTCAAGAGCCTGCCTTGCTCTCATCTCCCTAACCTCAGTCTCATTTCCAGAGATCTGCTTTTAGAAATACATCAGCATGTTACAAACACACTAGCCTTGCCAGCTTTTAAACTCCCTCCAGTTATTGCTTGCAAGGCAGGAGAATGAAAAAGTGACGTTCTAGGGGGACCCCCTTGGCATGACCATTCATTTGTCTAGATCAGCAGTTTCCAAGATTTTCAGCCTGAAACCTCCTATCCGGGCTTGTGACCTCACTTCCTTCAGCACTCCTTGGGGGCGCGACCCTCACTTTGGGAACTTCTTATCTGGATCAGACAAAACTGACTCCTCAAGAATAATTTTCCTATCGGTGCCATGTTTGTTTATGCTGCTGAGTGGCAGGATTACACCGAAGTTCAGGTTCAAACTTGTCTCTTTGCTTGTTTTTAAGTCTAGAAAGAATTTCTGGGTGTCACTCACCCAGCAGAGAGTGAACTCTGCAACTTTTGACTGTTCTGGTTAGTGACAATTATAGCCCTGCTGACCTGGTGTGGCACTGACGTGCTCGTCTGCAAAGTTCAGCTGTGCCTAGATAAAGCAAGGATTTGCTTCTCTGCAAACCCTGGAAAGATCATCATCTTCTGTACTTGCATGTCGTGATCATTCAGCTATAACAGTCATTATACCCAAACCTTTCCTTATACAGTAACATGGTTTCATCTACTACACCGAGCATCCTGACTGCCCCACACATGCGTGTCATTAGATGAACTCTAATGGCCTCTTTTCTTCACATCACTTTGCCTTTCTCTTTATAGTCACAGAGAATTTGTGGTTAGTGAAGAATTTAATATTGTGATTTCCAGCTCTGCTTGTCATTTACACTCACTGGTAAAAGGGTGAGATAAAACAATAGCGAAGTAGGCAAGGATCTTAAGAACACTACCACAAATACAAAACTTTCTGAATGTTTGCAGTTTGGATGTGCTACAGCTAGTCCTGCTTTCCTATCTCCTAAACTATAGGAAATTGCTTCACCTGGTTGTTTCCAATGTTTTCACATCATATCCACGCTCAGACTATTTGTCTCTCTGTAAAGCTGCTTCTGCTCCCTCACTGTTGCATTCAAGGCCGGTCCTTTTAGCTTTACTATTCACAGAATCTCTCCCTCTTGGTAATCTTAGTCTAAGCCTAAAGCAGTTGCTTGGCTTTCTGTTTGACCCCAGTGCATTTGAATGTTATTGTTTTTCAATTTAAGCAGCCAAGAGATATCTGCCTAGACACACCAGGATGGAATCTGGGGAATGTGAAGTGGAAGCTAAGCAGTGCCGGCAGCACCTGGGAGCAGCCAGCCTTCATACCTGGCTTGGGAAGGCACAGAAGTGAAATCTCAAACTCATGGGGGACCAGATAACATGAGTTTCTGAAAGGACCTACCACCATCTATGCAGTACAGGGATTAAATTACTGAAGACCAGAAGACAGAGAGAAAAACATTTGGGGTTTGTGGCTTACTGCCATTCAGACATGTGCAAGTACATGAGGCAGTTGGGTACAACCCCTCTCTGCAAATATTCAGTCTCCATATGAGGTTTAAGCATCTGACTTCGGTTGCTGCCAGTAAAAGATATTAGGCTGAAAATGTTTCAGCATGAAAGGCAACCACTGAAGCCAACATCAGGGCTTCTCTTTCCCTCAAATATGAGGGCAAAGCCCCACAGCCTAATAGCGAAAGTCATCAAATGAGGAAAACCAAGTCATTCTTTGTTAGAATGAAACTTGTTGAGAGCCAGAGCACAACAGCAGCATGGAGAAGTTCCTGTTGGAGCCTGCAGTGATTTGCATGAGATCATCACCCCTCTGCTAGCATACAGCACGTTCAGAAGGGTTGCTGGTTCCTGCTGAACTGGGGCTGATTTTCTCCTTTTTTCCTGTTCTGTTGTCTCTCTGCTTACAAGAGTTCACCAAGGTCAGGTTCGCCTTCTTCTGTGCTGTTAAAAAATGGAAAACCAGTGGAGATGTCAAAGGGGGCAGACTCAAGAAGCTGGCGTGATTTCTGCTACAGAGCTGCTGTAGAGCCTGGGAAATCTCTGCCAGACTCATTCAGTTTCAGCTGGGGGTTTCAGACAGGTGATCTCAAGTTTCTGCAGAGTTTGTTCTGGTTGTGGCTAACTATTATTTTAATTAAATAAATTCAGATTTGGTTCAATAATTTTTATTATTTTTTTTTCCCCAGGGAGGATGGAGCATCAGACAGATCCTGAATCTGCAGGTATTATTCCTACCTCATAGTCAGAAAACATCTACCTTTGTGAATGCTGTGCTGTGCAAAGGAAGAAGTGTACTTTTAAGAAGCTTTTTAAGCTTAGAGCAGAGGTTCGCTTCTTGAAGATGTCAGAACAATTTGGTTAACGCTTGGGCTCTTCCTGCTGATCCAAAGAAACCAAACAGCATACAGAGTAGTTAGAAGGTGGTAGATTCCATGTCAAATACATTTAGGATTTTCTGTTAGCAGAAAAGCCAAATAAACCTTGCATGCAATCACATAGCAACAGCAAAGCAAGGGAGAAAGTCGAAAGCAAGCTCCACAGGCTCCTCTGCCTGCCCTCCCAGATGAACAAGAGCTGAGCTGGCATTTCTTGGTAAAGTTCCCACTGCCAAGCACTGTGCATGGAGTGACACTAAGGGACGCATTCTGTTCAACTGAATACAAGATAGATAACCATCTGTGCTCCTTTTACTCATTTCAGTTCTGAATCTGTGCTCATTAACCATATAACGGTTGGGGGAAAAACAGCTGGTGAGAGAATCTGGCCAAGTATCAAAGGAAATTTGCTGAAAAGCTGTAATTCCAAATAAAAATGGCTGACAAAGTTCAAGGAGCCTCCTCTATATGATCTCATAAGCACTAAATAAAGAAGGATCTAGACAAAATAGGATCCGGTTAGTGAACACTGATAAATCCCTGTAGTCACTGAAACGCCTTGAAATGATAAGAAGGATGGAAAAGGAATCATTCGTGACAGTTTGTTATTTCTTGGCGTCCAGCAGCACGTTACCGCCTAAGCCAGCCCAGCTGGAAACAGAGGCACATAGAAAACAAGTGCCACCGGACTTCTACATGAGAGAGAGTCTTACTCCATCAATTCTCAAAACAAGCTTAACTGTATCTTATGATGGTAACTGATCAAATCCAAGACAATCTTCAGTCCCAAAGATTGAAATGTTTTATCCGCATCTAGGAAATGACAGCCCTGCAAACTGTTATGCTGTACTGTGAAAACTTTCATTCCATGTGCTGAAAGTGATGATTGCCAAACCGGGTCACCTGAAACTAGAAGTGCGCAGGAGCATGATTCAGTAGGGCAGCCCAGGGATGCTGGGGTCAAGCAGCCCAGAAAAAGAGACCACAGGCCATGGGTATTTGATGCTGCATCTGAACATGTTTACTTTCAGTGAAGTGTTACCCATATTGGTTACAAACAAAAGAGGAACCTTGAGGAAAGCTGTGACACTGCCTTATGACTCAATGCTCACTCACAAGAAAGGCACTTCTCTAAACTGAGTGTTATCACCAGATAGCCTTTCAGACTTTCTACTTTAGTGGATGCTTTTTTAAACAGCTTCCTATCCAGTGACTTGCAGTCACATGCTCATGCCATTGATCATTCAGTACTTCACAAATTCTCTGGGAAAGTGCTCGGACTTGGCAGATAAATAGAGCTGTGCCTGTCACTGAGGGTCATCATCATCATCATAGTATCATAGTATCGTGCGAGTTGGAAGGGACCTTAGAGATCATCAAGTCCAGCTCCCGGGTTTCAAGCCCTCTGTGTAGCGAAGCGGCACTTCTACCCCCTGCGCCACAAGGGGGATTCGAACCCGGGCCCTTCGGTGCCACAAGCAGCACTTTATACCACTGCGCACACCGGGGGTCCCTTCTCTGCCTGGCCCAAACTGAAGATAGGGGGAGATGTTTCCACAGCCAGCACCAGAGCTGCTGCTAAGGATGAAAGGTGCTCACCTGTGAGCTTGAACTTGAAGGCTACTGCAAACAACAAGAATGGCCAGAGTAAATAGTCCGTGGATTAAAACAAGTAAAGACATTCACAAGGTTAGGGTGCAGAAGTGGAAGGGAGTGCTGGGTTTACTACTGAACTACTGCTTTGAGAAATACGAGGGAAAAAAAAAATAGGATAGGACAGCTTTAGAGAGACAAAGAGCACAAAGCAACTTTTGGACCCTTTCAGGTCCCTTAGTTCTGTCTGGCATGAATCAGAGTACCTTGCAGCAGCTCTGAGATGTGCTCTGACCCCCACAGCCAACGATGGGCCCAACCACAGGGCGTTTCAGTGAGACCCATTGGCAGCGTTCCCCAAAGGAGCCTACAGAATGAGTTGTTTGTGCCTCTCCTGCCCCCTTTCTACAGACTGGGAGAGCTGTCAGGACAGCGGATTAACCACAAGTAGGGATCAAGTCCTGCCCCAAGAGTGACTAAGAGGTTTGTTAAATAAAGTGCCTGCTCAGGTGACTCTTTAAACCTTTAAAGGTGACTGGGAGGGCTGATCTGTTCCTTTTAAAAGGAGCGTGAGTCTTACAGAAGAGATCATCACAAAGCATAGATTCACTAAGGTTGGAAAAGACCTCTAAGGTCATCTGATCCACCCAACTATTCACCTACCACCAATACTGCCCTCATTTCAGGCACATTCAAGACCATCGCAGACCTCAAGCAAATACTGCAAAAGCCACGGTGAAGTCACTGATGTGAACGAGCTACTCTGCCAAATCCTGCAGCCCCTTGTCTTGACTTTAACTCTTGCAATCAACATGAGCACCCAGAAATAGGCTTCAAAACTGCACTGAAGGTAAAAAGCACAGATGAGTGGTGCGAACAGCCCTTCTCACTGTTAAAATGTGAGGCTGCAAAGGAGGGCAGTCAGTTCTAATGCATGACCAGGAGCTGCTGTAAAATTCCTTGCAGAAACAAGAGACCTATTATGTTTATCACCAATTTGCTAAGTAAGGTTAATACTCTGGCATTGGCCCTGCCTCACATGCCCTTAGTAGCACTACCAAGCTTTGTCCCACTAAGATTTTACAGTAGAAGAGATAACACACAGTCAATAACCCATTATAAACTGGTACTTTTATTCTCCCCCCCTTCACCCTCGTGCCTTTGCAGCACAGAAGATAACGCTGTCACCAGAGGACCTATTTCCAGCACCTGTAACCAGCTTATGGCCAAGGAAACAGAATCCCATCAGCCACTGTGGTCAGATGAATAGCCTGTGTGAATATCAACATCACCATAAATCGTTTCATTGCTGAAAGTCATCTTAGCCTCAGAAGGATCTGAATGGCAACCATTTCCAAATCCTTACATGCATCCATTTACAGTAGCTGAACTGTGGGAGGAGATTGAACTATTTTTCAGCTCGCATGATAGTCAGCTGCTCCTCATTTAGGAATGAATCCCTTTGCCTTTGTATTAGGCCCAAAAAATAGCTCCTGAAATTTATATGTAATCTCCAACTAAAACCAGGATTAAGCTAAGGCCACCGAACTCCTTTGTTCCTCAAAACAGATTCAACCCCCAGACCAGATTCTGATCTTGATGTGAAATCTCGACTCACTGAGTTAAATCCAAAAGCCACAGCGTTTAAGTGGTGTATCTCAGTGCAACCGAAGTTGGGAATCAGTCCTTAATACTTGTGCACATGGTACTGTGCAGAACGAGTCCCAGACTATTTATAGCTCACACACACTATATATATACACACCGCAGCTTCCAAAAGCGTATTTCATCTTTTGGGAGGACAGTGCTTTCTGAACTGTAAGAAAAGCCACAGTTTTGTCACAAAATCTGCTCAAATCCTTAACCTGGAAGAGCAGCCCCACGCTGCCAATCAGATAATAAGCCGAATTCTTACATCACACTTTGTTTGTAGCTCAATGTGTAGTTAATGGTTGCAGCTTATCTAACAGGAGAAATGTGAAACCAGAGTTTTAGAACAATGGGAACATGCCTGTCACCAGCAGGCTGCCAATGAATCATGTCCCTGCAGTCAGGCTCTCCCAGAAGGTCATTTACAACAGAAATACATCTCTGCCTGTAGCTGGCAAAATGCTGAAAAGTGCTTTTCGGTTTTACACGAGCAAAACCCAATTACCAGAACAATTTTACCTTGCAGCATTTGTAAGTTCTGTTGATTGCAGTGTTTAGTAATAAAGGTTCTGTGTCTGAGATTCTAAGAGAGTTTATAGCTTCACTTTGAGTAGAAGGGAGCTAAAAAGCCAGTCTTTTAGAAACCTTAAGACAAAGGTGACTCCCTCACATTTAAAACAAAGGAAAAAGGGGAAAAAGAGGAAAGAAGAGTAGAGAATAGGAGAATCTGTTTTTAAGCAGGGTGACATTATTCCAGAGCATTCAGAATGGAAACCCTGAAATCGCTGAAAGACACTGAACTCTTTAAAAAGAAATCCCTATGAAACAGAAAGCAGCACTGACACTTGCAAGCAGATATATGTAGAAATAAGATGCTGAGTTAGCCCTCCCCCCCAAGAAAATATCAACTATTACCTGTGTCAAATATGGAAGTAATTTTTTTGCTAATACATAATTAAAGGGACATTTTCACTGCTCTGTCTGAAGCTTAAAGAGAAAATTCTCTTCTGCTGCACTTGCAAAAGAACTCCTGATTTTCTGTGAGAGGGAAGAGAACAGATGATGGGGGGGGATTCTATTCTTTTATGAAGAATGTCATTGGCACAAACAGCTGGCAGTCGGTGCCATATTATTTATATGTGCAGTTGCTCGTGTTTTTTAACTGATAAGAAAGCGATAGCTCATTTGCAATGCAGGTGAGGAACACGAGTGGCTCCACAGCGCCGCTGGCCCCTGGGCCACGTTCCTTATCATATCAGAAACATCTGTCAGGGCGCAAATGAATTCATTATAAAAGCACATCAAATGTGCAGTTTCAGGATGAGACAGCAGTCTGCAAAGAAAGGAGAAACACCCCCCCACCCCCCCATTAAAGCTCAGATGGTCTGGCCCATTTTTTTTTTTCTTTCTTTTTTCTTTTTCTTTTTTTTCTTTTAACCATTTGGGAGGAGGAGAGAAAAAGAGAGAAACCTTGGAAATGTCACAGTTATAAATTATCCCTTCTCTAGGAGCCAGATGTGTCTGAGAATGGGCTTGCTGGTGAGGGACTGACGGTTCACACGCAGAGCATGCAGATGCTCTGCAAAACGAGCATCATGTCACTGCACACATTGCCCTGTGCTCCTGTGGGCTGCAGCCAGAGCTGGGCACGGTGTTGGGCTTTGTGGTCAGAAGATCTGAGCTGAGAAAACAGTGATAGACCAGGGAAGAAATATTGCATGGGGGGAGACAAGAGTGGGGGTTAGAAGCAGAAGTGCATTTGTGGGAGATCCTGGGCACACAGATAGAAATAAAGTTATTCTAAGGGGAGGGGATAATGAGCTGATGGGGGCTTCAGCTTCCAGGGGAGGCAAGGTGCATCCTTAATCCACACACAAGAGGAAAACAGGGCAGGTTGAAAGCAGCTCATGCACCCACAGTGCATCCCTGCTGCAGTGCTGCACATAGCTTATATCTCCAGTGCAATGCTTTGTAATGTGGGCCATGGTTGCCACTGCTGTTGTTCTTCGGGGCTGGGTCCAAGACCCCTGTGAATATGAGGATATTTTTGTGCTCCTCATTAACAGGGACCAGGACAGCTCAAGGTGACCTCAAAATCCCTGATGCCTAGGAGAGGCCTAGAAATACTTTTGCAGCTCTGTAAGCAGGTGGCCGGATTGAGACCATGATCTGTATCACACTGAGGGGCCGCTCACTGATCTGTGCTTGGGCTTTTATTAAAAAAGAAAAAAGAAAAATGTCTGTGTCTTTTCCTCTCACAGAAAACGACCTCTCATGCTGATACAGAGGAGAAAACTAGAGCCAGACTGGATGGGATTGTTACTTCTTTTGCCCCATCCCTGGAGGTGCCCAAGGCCAGGTTGGATGGAGCTCTGGGCAGCCTGAGCTGGTGGGGGGCAGCCAGCCCATGGCACAAGGTTGGAGCTCCATGATCTTTAATATTCCTTCCAACCTAAGCTCTTCAGTAATTCTATGATACCTCAGTCCATGCACAGCAGCCAGGCACACGGTGCTGCCTCTGTTCCACTCAAGACTGCTCAAGTAAACCCACCAGGCTACTGCTGTGCTCGTGGACGACATGCACAACAACTTCATTTTCTTCCCAAAGAGCACAAAAACCAGACACACAACTTCAGAAAAATAGTGGAAAATACCTATTTTAACTTTGCTTCTAATCGCAAAAGATATACTCTTAAACATGCATACATCAGCAGAAACATTGGGTAAGGGCTCCCATTCTAAAACAAACAGAGATACGCACTTTGAGCCCTCATATGAAATGGCAGTAAAAGCCCAACCCAATTATTATTTTCCTTGATTTTCAGCCAGACGAGGCACAAGACAAATAAGTCATCAAGGACAAATAAAAGGAGGTTCATTCATTGCATTCAGGGCTGGAATCTTTAATGGCCACCGAATGAACTAAGATAACTAAGTAACCATTGTAAATATTAATCTTTAAAGGAAAACAATACTCCCAACAACAGGAAGCCTGATAAGACATTGGATGTTGCCATCAGTATTATGGAGTCTCTCTAATTTCCTTAGTTTTTTCTTATGCCTGTAGAGGGATCAGGAAGGGGAACATATGGTATCTCTCAAAGGAAGTAAATTAACATTATTAATAGCTAATGTGGGAGAGGTGAAACAGCGATTGTTCGTGGTCGTTGTTATTGTGCTTTTGTTTGGTGGTGGTGGGGAGCCTGCCTGCTAGTGAGCTTAAGCACTCAAGCCAAATTCAAAATCTTGTATTTATAAACAGAGATCTGATAAGAGTTGCCTAAGCATCCATGATGCTTTGCCAGCGCACGCACATCGAGCTGATCTGAGGGGACTGCGCCTTGAGGCTTGTCTCGGGTTTGTGTGCTAACACACAGCAAGGGACAGTGAGTGCTTATGGCGTGGTCCTGTTCCACAGTAACTCCTCGTGTGGACAGACCCTCGTGTTCCTTCACGACTATTCAGTTTGAACTTCTGAGGAGGAAAAGGTGCTCTCTGTCAGCTGTGAAGCAGTTGATGTGGGGCCGCTGGACAGTGGGCTCTCACAGACCCCAGTCACTGATATGGGACGGCGCAGTGGTACAGTGCTTAAAGAGGGGAATTATTTTGGGGAAAACAGGTGAAGGTGACCCAGAAGGGTGTCTCAGAATCCTCAGCCCCTTGCAAATCCCCTGCACTGAGAAGAATGCACCTTTCTTAGGCTTTCTGCTTCCATCTCCTTCCCCAAGGCTTACCGGATGGTGTTTATTTACTCTAGCACTGTTGCTTCCAGAACACATGGAAAGGTGCGGCTTCTCCAGCCCCAGCTCTGCTTGCTCCAGAACACATGACTGCAAAACAGCACAATCCTCGCTTCCCCTAGAAATCCTATACTCCGTGCTTTCTTCCCAGAATTAAAGCCGTGGGTAACTCCCAGGTGACATGGCACAGATGGACTTGATGACACCTTTCAAGCAGAAACAATCTGCAAAATAATTTGGCATGGAGAACTTGATTAAAATTACCCTGTGAGCTTGGTAGGTAGAAGCAAGCTTTAGTGAAATTGCTCAGTCGACTCCTTCAGAGGAAAACAGTGGATTTGGGTGTAATTACTGGATCTTAATAAAAACTGAATAGCCCGGTAAGACCACCTCATGCTTCAGTGCATACAGCAATTGCTTTAGGAAGACAAAGATATTCCCCTTGCCCTTGAAAGCTTGCTGGCTGATGGCTGGATTTTGATTTCCAGGTCTGAAAAGGACAGCTTGAATACCTTAAGCCAGTTAAACTTCAGTTAAACTTCATTTCCTCACAGAGCAGTGGCACCTGTTTTCCTACCATACAATTCTGCTTGAAGATCAGAGTTTACAGACAATCTTAAGTTTGTGTCAAAGCTGGTCTAAAATACCTCTGCCTGGTTGAAGATGTGATATTTTATGATATTTTATTTCTTAGGTAACTCATTATCTTGTCCAAAAAGATTACGAAAACTGATAGAGCTGTTCATTGCTTACTGGCCCTGTAAGGTCATATGATGGGGATAAATCATTGCGTGTTGAACGGCTGATCTGTAACATTGCAAAGTTTTCCCCACTGCCAATTTTAGGCCCCTTTAATATTTCTTCAGTATTTCAAGTTATGTAAACTCATAATAAAACTTCCTTTGTGGCTCTGCAGAACGGGATTCTGCTTGTACAGGGCAGGGCTGGATTCCGGACATGAAAGGAAAGATGCTTTCATGATGGCTTAAAAGGAGGACATTTCTAAAACAACTACAACTATAAGAGAAGACAGATGTTTGACCAGGGTGGATCTACAGTCAGGTGAGACTCTACCTCCAGGAAATGGAACGTGTCAAGCCAGACTCCCTAGTGACTGAAATACCTTCTGAGAAAGGTAACAAATCTGCTTATCTTTGTAATCTTTACAATCAGTACGATGACATCACTGCGATGACTGCAACTTACATTCATTTCTGCCTGCCTGTCCCCACCTTCTGTCCGCTTTGACCCTCAAGTTTGGTAGTGCCAGATGTAAACAGCCCTAGTCTAAAACCACCTCAACCTGAAAAAGGCAAGATACAGTGTGCTTATCGGGAGTTGCAACACTGAGTCCAAAAGTTTAGATCTCAGAGATAGGTAAGGCCCCATCTTACCCTGGTATCAGTGGAGTCCCTAAGGACACAAATCTGTGGCAGCTGAAGAACATCAGAGGTGTGGGCCATGCAAAGGACATGCTTACACGGTTAATGACCTCACAAAGCTATTGCTTTCTTCTGATCTATTTTCTGCCCTTATCACATAATTAATCACTATATGCGAGCTTTGTGGAAAGATCAAGTTGCCTGGGGGGTAGCTGTGATTGCTCACTTGTTACTTGGACTCTCCACTTGCAGGGTGAGTATGGGGAAACATGGCACTCCTTCTTCATCCTCACCCACCCCTGGACCTTGAGCTGGGCGCAGGAACTGACCTTCATCACCTGTGGCACACAAGAACGAAGGGCAGACCCGATCCTTGCCTTGCACTTGACCGGAGCGAGACATCAGGTAATGGCATCGGGTTATTTGTGGCAAAGCTCAGCACTTGGTTACTAATCTCAGGACAGAGTGGAAAGCAGAAGAGGGATTTTGACCTCACAGTGCATCTGAGCTGCCGTGGGCACACACTGCCTCCCAGGGCTGCCCAAGGGAAGTGTGCCTGTGGGGCGCACCTCCCTGCACCCCATCCAGCCCCACAGCCTCAGGCACACCTGGAGCTTCCACAGGACAATTTCTAGGGCAAATTCTAGGATAATTAAGGATAATCTCTGCTTTACATGTCTTACAAAGAAGGTCAGGTATTCTTTCCTTGTCAGATGTGATGAAGTTAGGCAGCTCTCATTAATAGCAAGTACTTGTTTCTCAGAACTAATAATAATAAAAAAAGCCCTGTCTAGTTCCTAAAGGCTTCCTCGATTTAATCTTCTCAAAACTCAGACAAGATCATTACAGCGAGCTCTGCCTCTGAAGAGCCATAACAGTGAATTACCTTCCCAGTACCAATCTCCTGCTGGTGTATGATTTCCTTACTGTACCGACACTAGCAAATACAGAGAGGTGCTACAATATTTATGCTCTGAACTTAGGCACTTACATCCTTTCAAATAATTTGGCAGGCCAGGGTAGATTAGATACAGTCACATGAAAGCAAAGGAGGAATCTGCCCCAGCAACTACAGCTATTTTTCTTGTGGTCTGATGATTTCATAATACTCGGTCATAAGATGTTTTTGATATTCACTTATTATCATGACCGACTTCTTCCTAAATAGCCTTTGGGCAGTAGATGTTTGCACCGCGGAGGCAGTGGGGCTAACCAATTCCTGCTCTTGCAAGATCCCACTGCCCCCACCCGCAGGGCTTGGAAGGGTGCAGTGTGGTTCCTGATCCCTTCTGCCTATGGATGGGGCTGAAGACAGGGAGGAGGTCTGGTAAAACAGCATGTTCCAGGCTCTGTTTCACAATCCTCTTGCACCTAAAGCCTGACTTCCAAGAAATCAGAGCACTGTCAGTTCCCATCTGCAGAAAGAAGGGATGGTCCCTGAGAACATCTGCTTTTTACAATCAAATGCAGAAGTTGAAGGAGTAGCAGCCAGAGGAGGCTGGACAGTGGTCAAGTCAAGATTGTGCTCAGGTAGAAGGGGCTGATACAGAACATGAAAACATAAGTGGAAACAAATATACTGAGAGCCCCTTAACTGCCATGCTACTTACAGTGCCTCTGTTCCAGCAATCCCCTTGATGGTGCCTTCATGCCTCTCTCTCCTTCTCACATCTAGGTGTGTTGCTACAGTACCAGAGCAGCTCCAGCACCATCTTTAATATATCAGCCCAACAATTAAGCTTAAGCGATGCAGAGCCAGCATCTGATCCTCAAGGCTACACACAGCAATTGAGCTTAGCAAATAACCATGGAAATTATGAAAATGTGAACAGAAGCCTTTCCATACAGCCCAGGTAACTCTGCAATTCCATGTACTCAGTAACATTAAATGAATGCATGTTATTTCTACCTCTGCACTATTCTGTGTTCTCGTGATCTTTAGAAAGCTCAAAAACAAGAATCCCCTGAAATATCCCCTGTCTGCACTGTATCAAAGGACAGGCAAGAGGAAAACCCTTGCAGTGTGAGGCTGCAGGAAACTTCTCCCTAAAGCAGGTTACCCTCTTCATGAGACTATCTCAGGCAGCCTGCTCCTAGTTCTGTTACTGTATGCTTCCAGTAAGCCCCAGATAACTTTATAAGTGAATGAACTGACACAAGCACAATGGTCTGGCTGCTGGACTAAAAGGGCAATTGATCTGGTATGGTATCTGCCAAGCTCACCAAAACACCTCCCAGAACAGAGTGGAAATGGAATCCAGCCCCACACTCCTCACACAACCCCTCAGGTTTGTGGGTTTTGTTTCAGTGGGCAGAGGGCTCCCTGGAACCGGAGGTGACCTCTGAATGATCCATGAAATAACACGGCAGCCTGATGTAGCTCTGTTTACAATGCATTCTAAATTCAGGATATAAAAGGCTCTTAAGACAGAAAGCAAAAGAGTAAGGTTAATTTATAGCTGAACCACAGTGTCACTCAAGTGCCTCTGATTTGAGTTAGTCCAACTGTTTGGCCAGTAATAATTTCTTCAAGATAAACTGTAGTACATATACAGACCTTTCAACTCCTAGACCTTAAATAATTCCACATAAAAATAAAGTTATCATCATACTGCTTTTCAGATTGAAAAACACAGCCATGAGAATAGTATCGGATAGCTTGTCAAAATCCCACAGCAGTAAAGCCCAGAATCAAATCCACAGCTCTGTTCTCTAACTAATGCCCAACTGTTTGCATAATTTTCAGTCTGGCTCTGCTGAAATCTTCTGTTGTGACAAGAATCTAAATGCCTGATATCACTTTTGGCTTATAAACTACAAGATCCCATTAGTAAGATGTAAAAGTACGAGAAATGCTTCCCAATATAAAGTTTTCTCAAGCAAAATGGAAACATTCTAGTTTGAAACTGTACAGATCGGCTTTTTTTATTCAAACAGAGAAAAAAAAAAACCAACACAACGCTTTAACATAAATGTGCATTCAGGTGCATTATGTGCAAGTCAGAATCATTCTTAGTGCAATGTGAATACTCCCTCAGCACCAACACATCTAAAATTTTGGGTTGGTTGGAGACCCGCTTATTCGTCCGTAATGAAAGAGTCAGACTGATTTGTTATTGCATCCTGAGCTCAGCTTAACTGTGTTAACCATCAGAACAGGGTCACGTTGTGTTAAGTTTGTGCTCTCGCATCCCTTAGTAACTTGAGTCATCTTAGCTGTCACTGCACTGACATTTATGGTCTTCTACTACCACTCTTTTGTTTATGTTCAAAGTTCATTCATTGCCTTTTTCCATTAGAGCCCTGTAACACATCCTCTGCCCTACTGCCTTGTGCTACTTTCTACTTACTCGAACCATCAAAAGTTTCTATCTGCCACCAAAGAAGTAGTTGTTTCCATAGAAACTGAAGAACAGGCTAAGTTAACAAGGCATGAAATGAAGGCAGTGTCCTCAAGCTCACCCATTTTGAAAATCTAGGTCAGCAATGTTTGCTTAAAACATTCCGCTCTTCTAAAACCATGTTCACTTCACTGTTAAGGATATCATAAAAGGATAGGCCATAGAGAACACCCAACTTAGCATGTTTAATATAATACCGTATGTCTGTATGAATAAACCATTCTTACAAGTCCTCCAGCATGTTTTCTCTGTTGCATTTCCTTCAATAACCAGCAGGCTTTTTTTTTTTCACCACCCAGTTACTTATCAGCACCAAACATTTACTCTGGCCATCTCAAACTGCCTTTCAGGTAGCACTGGAGTAAGCTGTATGATATCACCAAGGTCAGGAGGTATTAACTATGTCACCCATTAGAGGATCTGCAGGAACAAAAGGACTGCACACATGAAAGTCAAATTCAATCCCAACATGAACAGCACAGACAGAATCCAAGGAAAGAAACCAGTCCCTGCTCGGTTTGCTCACAGTTGATGCCGACTGATCTCAGCCACCAAGGACAAGTGGCAAACTCTGATCTGTTGAAACATAATGGATTGTGCTACAGTAAATTAATTAATTGTGCTCAGTGGGTTTCCTTAGTGACAATCACATTCCTTCTCAGTAGTAGAAACAGTCATACCAAGTGTTAGTGCTAAAATATGCTGTTGAGTACATACTGTTATAGAAGACTGCCTGAGAAAACTGCTGCAGAAGGAAATAACCCCGATGATTTGCTAGTTATTTCCTCTGCTAATTGGAAGCAGATGTAATCAGTTGCAGTGAAATACCTTCCAAGATGCAACTATTTCACTACAAAAGAAAAATACCCAAATTTCCAGGCATGTCTTATTCAAATCTCTGCTATCTATAATTTGAGCTGACTGCGAACATTTGGTGTTTCAGACAGCTGATCGATGACCTGTTCCTGCTAAAAGGTGAAGTCCCACAGAAACAGCTGCTTTGCTCTGGCTGCCCACAGTTGATGCTGATGGGATTTCAGCTGTTGATGACAAGCAAGAAACAAAGGTTAAGAAAATACCTATAACCTTGTGACTTCCTGAGAAAGAAAGGCACACATGATGATAGCTTACAAAAACTGATATTCTGTCCTAGTAAAACTTACTGCAGTTCCTACAACGTTCATTGTGTTATTAGATATTAATTCTGAAGAGGACTGAGTATTTTTCCAACCGATCTCCCTTTCCTGACTCAATCCTTACATAATGTGTTGATTTAAGAGCAACATGGAGCCAGGACAGTTTGAACAACTTCTTTGAAGCAGAACAGCAGTCCACAGAAATACTTTGGTGTAATCCAATTACACTAATTAAAATAATTATTTCCACTTAGCTGGTTACTGAGCTGCTTGCTTGGCACATCTAGAGTCAGCACATAGAAAGGTCAGGTGCAGCCTTTCCAAAAATCTGAGGAGGACAAAAAAGGAGTGTTGAAGGATGCAAGTCTCCAGCTGTTGGTAGTGGTTTGATTTTGCTTAAGATGCAAGCTAACAACAGGCAGGTGGAAAGCCTTCGGCTTGTTTCATCTTGTCTGCATGCATCTTGCTTCCCTCCTCTCAGCACTCCTCAGTTGTGCTGCAAACTGAATACCCAGCCTGAGAAGTTTCCTCTGATGGTAAGTTAGAAAACAAGATGTGCTGAAAGCTTACAATTTCTCTCCAAGAATGGGCACTGAAGTGCTGGTTGTAGAATAAGTTGTAGAATAAGTAGACAGTTTGCCCTCTAAATTTGCAACTGGAGAGCTTGCTACTCATGCAAATTCATGCTACTCATCTTCTGCAGAATCTCTGGAGGAAAAAGCAATCCACTTTAAAAGAACAACAAAAGAGACTGTTACACTTTCATTCCGTATTCTTAGACTAAGCCTAAAGTAAAGTTTCCTTCAACTCACTCTGTGTTGTCTTGTCTCTATCACCTTGCAATTTTACCGTGTGCCCATTTGCTGCCAAACCCTTCCCTCAGCACAGCCACAGAATGAAAACAGACTTTGCTTCCCACACTTGAAACTCTAACAAGCCACAAGCTTTAACTACAGCTTTCTGCGAAGGAGAATAGAATGCAGTCCTTGGTCATTCCCACCAGGCAAACCATGCAGAACAGACTAAGTTGTTTGTTCCTTCCTTGCATCAGTGACATCACCTCTGATATTACCTTGAATAATTCCTCGTTAACTGACTACTTCCACATGCCTCTAGGTCCTTCGTTCTTCCTCCTCACACAAAGGAGTAAGCCAGTTTTCTCTCTTTGCTAACTCTAAATCATAGGGTTACTCTCTGCTGCTGCCAAAGCAGATGAAAACAAAAAACAAAGCTCTCAAAAGCAAGAGCGACTTTGGTGTAGTGGCTGGTGGCTATAAAAACAGGAGCACTGGGGTTTCCTTGAATGACTTCATATTCTCACTCACTATTCTTCCTTATATTTAAAGGGAAGACCGTGATATGCATCCTTAGAAATACATCCCTGTGGCCCAGATTTTATATTCGACTGACACTGGAGCATTTGTGCTGCACTTGAGATAACACTTCCTGTAGTCATCGGGAGGCACATGAGGTTATCTGTTAGGTTATGTGTTCCATTCACAAAATAGATGCTCAAAACTTCCAAATGAAAAACAGATGAGCTTGGATTAGCTACTGTTTTAACTCCTGAGTGAAGTTTAAGTTAAAAACATAGCACAGAAAAAACAACAATACAGACAGCCAAGTCTTATTACAAATGATAGAGAAAACAAATATGCCTGTTCAGCAGATCAATAGTTCTATTGATCTTCCTGTGAAGAGCATAAATATTGGAGCATGTACTGGGCACATGTGGATAGAAGGTACAAATGGCACCAACTATTTTGCTCAACTTAAAAATGGGCTCTTGTAAACTACTGATTGTTATAGAGTTCGATCACAGCACAGCTCTCTTAGCACTGGCAGTAGCCTGGCCAGAGCCCAAAGGGCCTAAACACACAACAAATCCCAGTGAAGAACCTTCTGGCCTCTACCTCTTCTGTTAGTCCAATTCAGATGTTTTTCAGCACATCCATTTACATTGCTCAAGCTAGCTTTAATTGAGGCTTGTGCTTAGATGGGGAACTGCATTCCATCATTCAGATATCTTACTTCTATCCCAGGAATGCAGCTAGATTCTAGTTTGAATTATCCCAGGGAGACTGAGAGATGCTAATCCATTCTTGTGTTACATCTTGGCTGGACTCCTCGCACTTTGCTGACAGCTTTAACAGGCAGGACCATGAATTTATTGCAGCTTAATCCAAATTTATCTGCAAAAGATGCCACCTGAGACTAAACATTCATGTATCATTTTGCCTGGCTTTAGATCCCATCAACACTCTCCCCAGGAAAGCACTGTATTGATACTAACAATTTCCCTGTTAATGCTTATTGCTGCTCATTTGTCTGATCCTATGCACGGGCATACATTGCTCCAGGCTCATCCTTTCACTTTGTTCCTAGTGGACCGATTTAATGATCTGAATGAGAGTAAAGAGCACACTAATTAAATTCAGAGAAGTTTAATCTAAATCAGGAGGTGCTGCAAACATCAGGGAGGACAGGGAGAGCAAAATTCAAAAGGAGTTCATAAACCCAGAGACTGAGCGGAGGAGAGAAAACAATGTACAAAAATCTGTGAGAGTGCAAACAAACGTTTGGGAGAAGGGGGAGAACATGAGAGATATTTTTATGGCAGAATCATTGCAAACTGTGGACGTTAAACAGTTGGTAGAGAGAAAATTAAATAGCAGTTTGGACTAGATTGCTGTATTAATGAAAGCAGAACTTCACTGAAGGTTTGTTACAGAGGCAGACACACCTCCACGTTCAGTTTTTCTTCCAGGATGCCACAGACCAAAAATACAGCCAAAGGGTAAAAGGAAACTCAGAAAGGTTTGAGGATTTATAAGGAAAGATATAAAAGACTAAATATGAGTGGCACGGGCAGATGGACAGGAGGAGGAGTAAAAGGGCTGGCAAGAGCTTGCTAAGCAAAGCTGCTATGAAAGAAGAATTTGCAGAATTAAATAAGTGGAGTCAAGCTCTGGGAGTTTAAAAAGAAAGAGGGAAAAAAAGGAGTAAGAAAGTAACCCAAGAAAGTAACACTGATTGCTGATGTAGGTCAGGAATGGGCCATAGGAACATCAGTGCATATTCTTCATTATCATTTCTGTAGGTGATGCTACAGACAGTATTATTTCAGTTCCTTTACTTCACTCAGCAGGCAAGTGTTGACTGGGGGGACATAGCAGGCTGACATCCTGATCCAGCTCAAGTCAGTTCATGAAGGTTAATCAGAAGAAGCATTTAACTTTGTACAAAGAAAGAATTCTAAGGACTGGTGTAAATCTTTATGTGGTGGGATACAAATCAACTTGGTTGATATCAGAGAGCTAATTCACTCTTCGACACTGCATCATACAGTGTATGAGGAAATAAAAGCCCTGTTGAAAAATCACTTCCTTGGCAGGTCTCTTCAGTGACTCAATTTTCACTGACGTTATCAACATAGTTATTTCACAAATTACTAGAAGTACCACACTCTTACAAGGAGTAATATCAGCTATAGCAGATCAGTCAATACATACAGAAAAGCAAACATGTTTAGGCTCACAACACCTTCTACCCCTCTGAAGAAGAAGCCCCTAACCTAGGCGAGGAAAACAGCTTGAGCTTTACATGTGTGCTCAAAAAATGCACCTTTTGGAGAGGTGAGCTCCCATTTTCCTTTGTTCCGTTTTCCTGTGCATGACAATTTTCTGCTTGTTTCAGGTCCTAAGCTGCATTGCACGCTTTCTTCTGCACAGGTTTCCCTCCCTCCACCTTTAAAAAGACAAATCTCTGTGAAGAACAGAGCTGAAGCAGCTGCTGAAGATACAAGAAGCTAAGCAGAAGGTTGCTGTATTAGGATGTGTAGAGTGGAGAAGAAAACCAGAATCCTTTCTCAGGTCACGTAAGGTAATAAGGAAGGAACTGGCTCACAATATTTAATATGCTGCCTGTCCACGAACGCCTTGCAAATATTAACTAATCCTCACAAAAACTTTGTGAGATATGTTAATATAAACCATTTAGATGTATTTCAGCAAACAGTGAGAGTGCCCAGCACCTGTCTTGGTGCTTTGTCAGTGCCTCAGGAGCTGATGTTCAGTCAGACATCTGATGCTCTCCCATCGAACTGGCTTTCACATCAGCAGAAAACAGATCAACATCATGTTGAAGGTTCAGGCACGGCCCAATCCACCAGACAAACTGGGGTTCAGAATTTCATGGAAATCCATGCTGGGATTATGGGAGGAGTGTGGTTTTACAGGATTGGGATGGCAAGCTAAGAAAATTCTGCCTGTTTCAGCTCAGCTTTGGAAGTTTTGGGTTGGTCCAGGTGTGACTCAGTAAAATTTGGGTGCGTGGCACACAGACAGCAAAGAAATTCTCCATTTTGTGAGTTCTCACCCCTCGACTGGCAGGCTTAGAGATATTTTCCCACAAGAGGCACATCCTTCTTTTACCTAACCCAGGAATTTAATGCAGCACTTCAATAAGTAAGTTTAGACTCTCATGTTCTCTATCCTCAGCTTTATTTAACATATTTAACTTCATTTAATTCATTTCTACAAAATGTCTTCCACTCATTTATGCTGGAGAGCACAGAAAAAATGGCCTTTTTCCTCCTTTTTGGTAGAATGGAATTTCACTGGCAAGAAGAACCTGGTTGCCCATCAGCGTAAGGGAATATCTTAGCTTCCTCTTACATGCTTAGATGTAAAAGAGGTGGAAGCATTTCTATCACACTCCAGTTGAGAGGAAGAGACAGGTTTCATTCCTCCTTTCCATTCCCACTCCATTGGGATTGGCATGAACACAGATGACTGGCAGTGACCCATTCTATTAAGATTTAAATTTAGCAAGAAACTGGAAAATCTCTGGGGTCCTTACCTCTAACCTCAGCTTCAGAAAAAAATATGCATAATTCTCGTCTTATTGCTAAATTTGAGTTAATTGTCAAAATCCAGGCCAATAAAAGAACTGTCCAACACAAACCTTATCTGCCCTAGATGCATGTATCTGCTTACAATATCTTTGTTAGTTAAACAAAACAGAATCATTGTTGCTAAGAAGTTAATATTGTTTTAGATTCACTGGCTAACACACAGAACGCTTTCCTGAGTTTCCCCAAACACATTCCTTTTCTATTCTCTATTTTAAGTTTCATCCCCTTCTTTATTCCTTTCCTTCTGCCTTAGCTGGGGCTGAAGATTTCTGAGTGATTTTGCTCATGAGGTGATATGAGCTGTGAGGGAGGCAAACATTTCAGTTGATACAGTAAAGGCTGTTTAGATAAAAGCAGAGAATTAAACTGAGGAGTGGAGTCTGACTAAAACAAGTTCCCAGGCATTGAACAGGAGCTTCTGTGCTCCATTCAGAGCAGCTCACCTTTCTCTTGATTATTTTCCTAACCTGCCTGTAGCCTTTTAAACTTGCATTGCCAGTGCCCTTACCTCCTGTGTCCAAACACTAAGTTACTGTGGAAGGAAAACCAATTATAATGTCTCTACAAAGATTAATGAAATGCTTTCTGTAGTGTATTACGTTTAATTATTTGATGATCTTTCCTAGTGCTGGGATAACACATGCCACAAATGTCCACAATGAAATGAAAATAGAAGCACTTAATTACCAGAGCAGTCAGCCAAGACATCAGGTGCAGAACACATCCCTGGCAGCATAGCATCACGATAGAAGTGAATCTGGTGATATCTAAGCTGTGCTTTGTATTGATCTGTTGAAACTATCCCATCCTCTGCCTTCATTTCCGTGCCCTGCAGCATAAATGCCTACCACTGAACATTGATTTTTGTTAGGATAATTTCATCCACCCCATAGGCATCTGCCAACTAAACCCTGCCCACCAAGGCGGTATCACTTTACCTGTGATGCTGCATACCAGAAGCCCAGGGCCAACTGACGTGGGAGCCGCCAAAGCCCTGCAGGATGCTGGGCTGTAGCCATCATTGTGGGGTAGGTGAGGTCACGGTGAGCTCCGTGCCATGCATGGCCAACCTGGGCACTTCCACGTGAGGCTGCAGTCTGCAGCACAGGCAGGTAAAGATATGCTGAAGGTATGTAGGCGAGGCACACTTAGACAAACAAATCTTCCTGCTTTGGCTGCGACCACAAAGACAATATTGCTGAGGTTCACTTCTTGCAGCACGTGCTCTCCTGTCAGAGGTAAACATCTCAGTGGCTCTTCACTGACTTGACTACCAGTATTTCCCAGAGACTTCTAGAAAGCTGCAGCAAAACAATCAGTGAGCACACATCACTGTACTGGGCAGAATCAGCATCTTCCATCATATGTCATAAGGCACTGCAGGAGAAAAAGTGCTGGCGATCCATCCTGGCTGGGCTGGTAGGGATCTGTGGCTTCAGAGCATTCATCTGCTGTGTGGTTCTGCTCCCTGGGACACTGCACATGGCTATGATGTATAACACAGAACCAATTGTGAAGCTTCGACATGACACTGACATTTTTCAAGCATATCAGCACTGGAGAAAAGTCTTAATCCAAGTGTGAATTTAAGAGCTAGGTGGAAGAACATGTCCCTTTTCACACCAAGGAAGATCACTTAACAAAACCAGATTAAATGAAACATTAAGTGGAGCAATTCCAAGCGCAAGAAAAACGACGCCGAGATCAAAAAGAGATCTCATTTCAGAAATACCTCCCTTCCTCTCCACACTTAGATACAATCACAGAGCAGAACGTAACTAAAAGGATTCTGAGCATCCATCAAAGAGAACAGCACCCCAGATCAGAGCTGGGAAAGGACCGTTCCCATCTTCCTCCAAAACATTTCATTATCTGCATTCCTGATTGATTAGGAGATCCCTTTTCAGAGAGGATGGAGGACATCCAACAGGCACATGTGCCTCCAGGTGACTCCTGCACAGACCTTTCCATGCACACCTATTCTAGGTTCACAACACCCACCATAAATCTCCCCCTTCTTCCACCTCAGCTTGTATAAGCTGCTACCTACCAACTCTTTCAGATTATGCATAGCAACATGATGGAGAAAACAGAAACAGAGGGTTTGGGGATGATTTCCCTCCCTCCACTCTTTGTTTGGTTTTCTGGAACTACTTCATCCCAAACATTTGTAAATAGTGCCTGGAGTTACATTCCAAGTTCCAGCAGTAAACACTAAACTAGCTAATATATATAGACAGATCCCTGCTCTTCCAGTGTATCCAGGCAACTCTGCAACACAAAGTTAAAGCACAGCTATTTGTTCAACAAGTGTTTTCACAGCTATTTCCTCTTCCCCCTTCCCCCCCTCCTCCCCCGTGACTTTTTCCACTAGACTTTACTTGTATTTATCATCTGGAGATTTGGTTCCCTTTTTCCCTTTTAAAATCCATACAACAGCTCATTTTAAGAGTGGCAAGGCACAGACATTTGCTTTATAATGAACTTTGATTTAGGGCATGAAGATGGAAGGAAAAAGAGTAAAAACTCCACAAGAGCACCTGAACATTACTCCTCCCATACAACATACTTGTAACTCAAAACCAAAATCGTTTCCAAATGCTAAGGAAACCAGAATACCATAAGAAGACAGAAGTATTTACACAGATACTAAAGCAAGCAGGAAAGGCAGCATGTTGTATCCCACCTAACAGTAGTTGAAGTTTTCATAAGAAAAGAAGTTCCCTCAGATAACACAGTTTAGGTTGAACTGCTGTTTTTCTAAATTTTTATTAAATTTTCCAATTGAGAAGCCTTGGAGCAAAGCCAGCATCTCAAAATGAAGTGCTTTACATTACAAAATGCCAGTTCAAAATGAAAATAGTTACTTTGATATATCGGGTTTATTTTGATAGAAAATGTTGACATTTTATGTTGATACCACAACCTATTGTAAGGATCCTGCTTCAGAAGAAAGGGGGGGGGGGGAGGTGTTGAACTGGATGACCTCAAGAGTTCCCATCCAAACCCTATAATACTGTGATAATTAATTGAAAAATCTCTCTGAAATATCTTTTTTATTTTTCCCTGTTAATTGGTTCAAAATTTCACCTTTTTGCTTCCAGCTCTGATTAGAAACCCATATTCCTGCCTTTAAAGCTTTCTGCTGTAGTAAAAAGTCCGTTTCCCGAACGTTCCCCACACTAAGTGCCATTCTTTTTTCATTGAGTGCTCCACAGCACACAGTTGAAGTGTTCCTTTTAATCTGAATAATACTCAAATATTCATTAAAAAACAAAAACAAACAAACAAACAAAAAAAAACAAACAAAAATCTTTATCACTTTCAGCCTTTGAGGTGGAAGAGGGAAGAAGGAGAAATAAGGAAAATGATCTGAAGATTCTCATGCCATTTTTCAGATGGTAACGTCAGTGCCTTCCAACTATCTGCAGCTACCCAGCTAAACAGTGCGTGAGCACTGAAGTTATGAAATCCACTCTTACTTCCCCTGCAGAAAACCCACTTCCTGAATGACAGCTTTGCCTTTGTGGGATCTGCAGACTGAGGGTCTCATAGATGAGCTAGAAAAAACAGCTTGTCATTAGAAAGAGCTGGAAATTAATTTGCCATATTTAAATATGGAGTAGTTTACACATCTCAAGTACCCAGAACGTTGCCTTTTCCAGGCCACTAAGCTCCCGGCAGTGTCCTTTCCATTCACCAAAAAGGAAGCAATGGGTGCCAGGCCAGATGCTGAGTTGGTGAACACAGACTCGTGTTGGGCAAGTTGCTTTTCCTGGAGTTGTTTATGCTGAAAACAGAGTTTGAGAAGCTGAGGTCAGCAAAGGAATAGAGTTAATGGTTTGGCCCCAAAGTTGCTGTGTAGTGAGTCTTCAAAAGCCCTGGTGTTCAAAGGAAATGGGTCTTCATAGTCCCAGTGTTTCTCTTCACCTCAGTGCTAAATGTGGGCATGTTCTTTACCAGGTGAAGATCTCAGATAATTATTTCCCTCTTGAACCCATGGGGTGATTTCAAAGAATCATAGAGTCATTAAGGCTGGAGCAGACATCTAGCATCATCTAGTCCAACCACAGCCACTCACAGAATCAGTAAGGCTGGAAGAGACAACTAAGATCAAGCAGTCCAACCATAAAAGGAGCAAGTAACGACCATCAGGGATTTCTTCTCCTTTTGAATAATTCCTTCATTCTAACAGTTCCATTATAGAATTTGACAGAATCTTGATGGTGAAGCAGAACTGTTAATCACTGATTTGCATTTGTCAGTTGCTAGCTGAAAAATCAAGCTCTGTGTCTTTGATGCTACATTGCAGTAATCTGGAGCCAATGGTAAGGCAAGGAGAACATCACTGACTTTTTAACCCAGTTTTGAAGCACTGTACAAATAAAATAGTGGCACAGTTGAAAGTGATACAAGAAAGACACTGTTTGAACACATCAATCTTCAGGGAACTGATTACAGCAGTAGTAAAACACCAACAGAGCTATAACAAGAACAACTACAATCGGGGTAGATGCCATTTTCCTCTTATTCACTAATGAAATAATATAACTCAAGTAAAGCAAAGCATATTTCTAACAAATAATTTCTGAAAGCCTCTGGCTGTTCAGCCAGTGCAATGTATTTCCTATTACACTGCTGCCATATATCAAGGGAAACAGTGGCTAAAAGGAACAAAGTTCTTGTGGTTATAAAACAGAGGACAGAGCCAGAAAGTCAACAGCCTTGTTCACGCTTCCGGGGCAGCTTCTGCATAGTACTCTCATTTGTTTTGATTTCTCTTTCTTTCTTTTAAACAGATAGTCATACCAAACAAGCTAGCCAGAATGGAAGGGAAACAGTTCAAAAGGTGTTTTTAAATCACTTCACCATCCCAGTTGGACAGCATAACAGAAACTCAAACTATTACTTAGAGCAACAAGGCTGAGCTGTGTGTGCTGCCAGGCACGTCAGGATGGCAATGGATACTCGTTTTGCTAATGAAGAGATTTTCTCTTCCTAGGATCAGGGCTGAAACATTAGCTAGCTTCCTTCTAACGTAAGGTGGTTGCTCAAGCTTTGGACACATAAACATCACCTCCCTTAAGCTTTGGGTAAACAGACATCTTGGCAGAAGCTCCCATATCTGGGTTACCTCTGCACATAAATATGATTTCACTCCCTTTAAAGAAAAAAGCAGCTACACAGGAGTTGGGGCTCAGTGAATAATTGCCCTTTTTCCCCTCTGGCCCCCAAAACCCAAAGATAAACCTAACAAAAATAATACAGACAAGTCAAAATAATAGCTGGGAGTAACAAACTTTCACAAAACAAAATGGAGATCCCAAAGTGAAGGAAGGTGTGGTTCTGCCTGGGTCAATGCAGCACATTAGGATGCTCCTCCACTTATCTAATCTCAGCAAGCATTTCTGTCCCATGCCTTGGGAGCCACTCCACATCCCCCAGGTGGGTTAAGGTAGGGCTGCCCACCCTACAGGCTCTGGTATCAATGCTCCTTTCCCTGCAAACTGGAAGACACTTCGAAACCCTAAAAAGCCTTTCCCAGCAGCAGTGCCTGGTATTGGAGCTAGGGGCATCTCTGTTGACCAACACCCACAGATAGCTCAGCCTGGTTCCTGAAAATAGGATCCAGTCTTCAAGTGGGGCTAGTTTCAAGCCCACTGATATAATGGATGACAGTCAATTATTTTCAGCTTTACCTGCTGCAAGAGGCTAACTAGAAGTGAAATCATGAACACATGGAGAAGCCATGAATTCATCAAAAGAGAAAGGATGGGAAAGGTGACCTAGAGCATTTGGCAGAGGGACTGACTCCTTCCCCTTGCTGGTTTTTACTATTTCTATTGGCAGATGCTCCCAGGAGAGTGGCAACTGGGCATATTCACTGAGCAGCAGCGAGTTTTCCCAGTCACAGAAAGACAACTGCTGCTAAAGCGGGTTGATGGTGAAATCAAAGCTCTATAACTCCTGAAGGTCACGATTAAAATCCACAGACCACTTGTAAATCAAGGAGACAAACCCAAGGGGCACCACTTGGAGCAGACTGCCCAGATTGGCAATGTGACTTGGATACCGCCATGACAATTTATAACATGTGAGGAATCCACGCTGCATATTTTAAAGCAACAAACTTTGACTAGATTAGGCTGGCCTTAATCACAAAAACGTTCCTTTTAGAGAATGGCTGTCACCCAAAAGAGATTTGCCAGAGCCCAGCCATTGTTAGCAGGAGAATGGAGGCCCAGCACCTCCCTGGGTGCCTCTGGGGAAGGGCTGGTGGGGTCAGGAGGGAGAAAAGTCTCCTTGCTAACTCTGTTGGGATTCCAAGCAGCACTCCAACAGGTTGCAGAGCTACTTTTCCTACTGAAAGGACTACACACACTCCTTCCTCCTGATAATGTGTTTTGAACAGCTGGGGAGGATGATGCAGAGGACTGGAGCTGTGACTAGGTACTGTCTTTGCATGCTCAGCCAGTGATCTGGGGCTAACGTATCCATAGGAAAATGTAATTGCTGTTATCAACAATCCTCATCCGCTTCAGCTCCAAATGTACCACATAACTGCATGCTCCTCCTTTTCACAAATTAAGTATGTAGCAGGTGTGTGCCCACCCAGTGACCCAGTGCAATTGATGGGGAATTCCCCAACAGCAAATGGTTGCTCCCTCTCCACAGAACCATCTCTCCAAGATCCTCAGGTGTACACAACACAACTCACACTGGTGATGTGAGCTTTTCCTCCCTCCTCCATTAAAAATGTGACATCTAGAAACATGGATTGAAAGTAACTAGGAAAACATTCAAGACAAACAGACACCTCACCAGCTGCAGAGCTGTCTGGGTCTATACAGCAGATTCATCCAGTGCACAACCTTGTGTCTCCATTTGGGTTATGAAAGAAGAGATTTGACCAAATTGATCCCATCTGGTTATAAGCTTGGTAGCAATAAATAAAATTGGTACAAACTATTGCAACTGCTGAGATTTATTTCCTTTTGGTTCTTAGCTGTCCAGCAGTCTAGTTAAATTTATCACTGTATTAAATTTAAAAGTTTTAATTCTTAGTAATATATTTTCCTGCCCAAAATACCCCATTCCAGCCCTGCAGCAAACCTGGAAAGTCTAGAAATACACGCTGAGAATGTAAGAGATTACTACATACAAAGGCAGCTCAAGGTGAAGACAAATCCCAGAGGAAGTGACAGAGTAGATAACAGCAGGGAGAAAGCTGGCATTGCCATGCACTTGGTGTCCTTGTGGGATGAGCTGGGTAGGCAGCACCTCTGACAGAAGGCTCTCAATTATCAACTGGCCCACACTGTGTGTGCTGAGAAAGAGAGTTCTCTGCCATCTCTTCATTCTCCTCTTTCATGAGCTGTTTTTACAGCAGTCCCAATGCTTACCCAAAGCCTTCTTAGCTCACGGAGAACTTGGAGAACTGTTTGTTTGGATCAGCCAACTTTATAATCTGCATCAGGAGCCTGGGACATTGACATGTAGCTATCCATTAGCATTCTGTCCTCAGGGTATTTAGATTATGCTGACATGATGTGAAACAACCAGAGGCAGGTTTCAGATGAATGAAAGGATGTTTCTGAACACTTTAGCTTCTACTTTCAAAATACTTTTTGCTCAAGTGGTGAAGCATTCTGGAAAACACTGTTTATGCTGGCGTAGAATAAATACATCACGATACTGCTCAGTAGCATGAGTAGAGGCCAAGGAGCCTCCTGTCATCATAAGGATAAACATACTGTGTTTTATTAATATTGATCAAGTACATTATCAAGGTCTTCAAAATTCTTTCAATGATTTAAGACCCAAGTTCCTGACAAACCCAGCATTTCCTTATGGCTAAGTAAGGAGACAGAGGAGATATCAATTTCAAGGAGGACTCAAGAACTCTTGTCTTGGGATTCCTTCCTCTGCTTAACATAAACAAGAGCACGCAGAGGACATCTGTCTAATATTGCATACACATTGCAAATGTAAAACACGGGTCTGAAAAGCTTATCTTCCCTGCTACTAGAGCCACACCACCTGATGCAGTGAATTTGGTTTGTATTTTTTTATTTCCAGAGTGCCCAGAGGTCCCACATCAATAATGTACCCTCTAGCAGCTGAGGAGGAGCTTGCCTGGCACCTTTTGTTGCACAAACTACCAAGCCTTTGTTTTTTTCCCCCCTACTGACCATTAGGGGACCCCATCCATGGGTGTGTGATATGCACATGGATGTGTTTATGCATGCATGTGACACGTCCTCTAGAGGGAATCAATGCTGCAGCAAGACAGCATCTCTGAAGCAAAGGGCACCAGAACTGAACACTAGTTAGAGAAGGAGTCTTCATCTGACCTCACTTTCCAAAAGGTCTCTAAGTAGGGAATTTTCTCTCCAAACACAACCTTTATGCCTATGACTTTGAGCTCCAGGCCTTGACACAAACAGAGATTTCATCAGGGAACTGTCACTTAGGAGGAAGGACCCAAAGGAATGAATGTATTTATAACTCAAACACTTTGTAAAGCTTTTACATGCAGTACAGTCTATTCTCTTTCATTGCATATGTATAAATAGTCTCCCCATCTAGGGGTCAGTTCAGCTTGTATGACTCTGCCTGCTCTAGGCTCAAGAGCATTCAGGGTGTATGCTCATACCCATCAGCCACCATAGGTACACGAGTTTCTGCTGTCACACATGCTTTAAATGTGACACCACAGATCTGCCAAGAAGCCTCAGAGACTCCTTTAAAACCTACAAACGCAGATGCTTGCCTAAAATCTCAGAGCTGGGCCTGCCACAAAACCCCAGCTAAGGGAACCATGGTGAGAGCACTGCCTGGCTCCTGTCTCCAGGTCAGCCAGCAACTGTGTGAGCAAGACCACGCTACAGGATGTGGGAAAGCAGAATTCAACCCTGAGCTTCTCAGCTTAGGCTTGATTCCAGCTTTCCAGTCCGTGTGTGCGTGTGTACTTAGCAAAGCCTATGTCCCATTGCAAACCCAGCACTTCTGGTACCAACCAAAGAAAACACTGAACCACCTCACTTGGCTTTCTCATCTATCATATTTTTGGTAGCTGACACAGGATCCTTTTTATTTAGTGCACACTTCCCCAACTCCTAGAAACCAATATCTCCGTTGAAGTAGAATCTAAAGTCCTGCAAACTGAGTGGGATCAGGAACCTAACACTCTCAGGTCTTGCTTTTATCAGGTAAGATGATAGCTTCCTGGCAGGGGAACATCCTACTCACCCCAGCATTTTGCTGAGATTGGGAAGAGCTGTACCAGCAAGCTGGTCCAAGGGCGGTGCTATCTTGGAAATAGAGGAACATCTATTGGCTCCTACTACATCCTCCCTCTAAACCCTCTGCACTATTTTTCTTCTCCCCTAAGCCTTGTGCTGGCTTTCAGTGCCTCAAACACCCAAGTTTAGAGTTTGAGTTTAGATGTACCAAGCAAACAACCAGGAAACACTTTGCCAAAAAACATCTTATGTGTTGCTTTCACTGCTTTCTCCCCTTCCCCCTTGAAACTGTTCTTTCACTCTTGTTTACCCCTCAGCATGTTTTTAGGCTTTCTTTCTTTCTCCTCCTCCAAGTGGGAAGCTGGATGTTCCAGTGACTACTGGACCTTAGCTCAGTGTTTAGGAAACTTTGGGAAAAAATAAAAAGGAAAAAAAAAGATCAGCCAATAATGTTTTACAGTTATCAGTAAAACTTCTAATGCTTAATTTTAGTCGTTATCCAAAGAAGTGCATGGTACGATCTTTCCAAACCTCTGGCCAGGTCTGCTGGCCAGATCTATTTATACATGATCCCAAAATCCTGAAATCATAATAGTTCCAGGAAAAGAGAAAAATAGATTGAAAGAAATGTGCTCCGAGGGATCTTAGGTTGGTAAGACCAAATCTATTTCTGTTCAATATCCAAAGGCAGTTTGAACTCCCTGAACACAGTCACTCTGTTCATTAGACTTGTTTGTGTAATCTATGCAACTCCTAAAAATAGAGAGGAACTATATTTTTGTTACATTAAAATCTGAGTGATTCTTACAGACTTGGATGCTAAGGAAAGAAGCCACTAGGGGAAAAGGCAGAAAAAAGCTCAGAACATTTCCTACAGCCAGCTTCTAAAACACACTGTGCATTTCCTCTCTGCACGACATGGAGAACAGCTTTGGAAAACACTTGTTTCTGAAACCAGTCATGAGATGAAAGTGTGAGAGAAACAAGTATTTGCAGCTGCATGGAAGCAATGATCTGCCATTTGCAATTATTATTCTTTTCTTGATCTACAGGACTTTGGAGTGCTTACATATGGCTCCTTTTCTCCACCCGACCAGCCAGGCTTCATACTGGCCTGCCTGCGCTTCACCCATAGGGCTTCTGCCTCAGACACAAAGTTGGCAGCCTCATCTTCACCACTTGCTGTTGCAGGGGATCCTGAAGGCTTTGCTGTTATGGCCAGGTAACCCTGCTCTCTCCAGACATCTCAGACACCTATTAGATGCTCAGAAACTACAGCACCACATTCTATTGGTACCAGAGTCACTTCTCTTCTTCACTTCTCTATTTGTTGGACACCAGAGATGACCTGTAAGTAAGTTTGCTTTAAATCTGAGTGGAGCCAAACATTTCACACATTCTACCCTGCCAAGATATTCTATACTTAGGAATGTACATGGCAACGTCCCTCCTGCAGATTTGTAAGAGCTCTGAAAACATAATTAAGTTTCACCACTCCTGAAGCTGGTATATGTTAGGACATCTTATTTCAGTACGCACAAAGTGAGGATCATCAAGTGGCTTAACATCTCACCTGCATCACAGGTATTTATGAACACTCAAGCTAAGCATATACCCTCATTTTTGCTGGCTGTCAACCATAAGGCATTTGTGAGCAGTCCCACTTTTATCCCTACCACTCACCCTAAGGTTCATCTCTCTGGTACCTATGGACACCACAATTAAGATCTATCAGTCTTTGAAAATACAACTTGGCCCTGTTTTGGAAATGCTCTTAAGACTGTTCACTTGTGGCTGCTAGCAGTGTTCTCTGGTGTCTTGCATCCTGACTCCTTGCCCATATCCATCGCCATCACACCAAGAGAGCCAGCAAGGCAAGGCAATAAATGTTACTGTTACTGAATTTGACCCTGAGTGAGCGCCAAACACCTAAGACCCAGATAAGGACAAACTAACCTCAAGGAAAATGATTAAACTCAGTTATGCTTCCTATAATAAACATAAACATACAGCCCCTTCAGCATCTTAGACCAAGGATCCACAAAATGGTAAGAAGAGGGACTAGGATGAGTTAGTTTACTCCTGAGATAAACAACTCACGGTGGGAATGGTAGGAAACTACACCACTTTACACAGTGCTGGGGACAGAATTGTATCCAGTGGTGTCTTCAGCATGTCACAGAAAGGAAGGGTAAAAGTCTGCCTCTCTCACTGGACAGAATTCCAACACCTCATTTGCCCCACAGATCACTTTTCTGCATAGACCAGCCATAAAGCTTGTTGCATTGCTCCCATCCATCCAGGAGTCCTGGGCACACAGAACTAGACTAAGAGAAAAAGCTCAGCTTCCTTCAGAGTAAAAGAGCCTCTCTTCTCATGTGTAGTATTTATTTTCCACCTAGAACACCCTCAGGACTCTGTAAATGCATGTGGGAGAAAATAAAGGTATCTGTCATGAAATCTGCAGACACAGCATTTACCAGGTGGAACGTGAACAATTGCCAGACAGTGTGGAGACCTTTATTTGCCTCCTGGAGAAATGCCCTCCCAGTGCCAGCAGAAGGGCACGCAGCTCATCCAACTCTGCCAGGTCAGTTTTTAGAACAACTCACTGCCATTTGCCTCTTCCTCCTTCGTCCAGCGTGTCTTCCCTTCCTGGCAGGCACAACCCCAAGAGAGGAAAGTTACCGTGCCCCAGGAAGGGCTTGGCACCACACTAATGTACACTGACAGTGTGTTCTCTTGCCTGGCACCCGGCCACACACAAATCCCGTACTGAGTCACTCCCAGTGAGAAAACCAACACCGGCATTCTGCTCTGTTGGAATGGTAAGCCTGAAAGAGCAAGCACAAAAGGAGCTGCCCATCAAAAGGGCTGGGGATGAGCTGGCGTCTGGGAGCATCAGAGACGAGGGGAGGGAATTCCTATAAATGCAGCACAATTGTGATAAGGGGGAAGAAAAATCAGTAGTGAAGCATGCTGGAAAAGTACTGCTTGGCAGAGTGGATAACACACACTGCCATCAGTGATCTGCAGAAGTCATGCCTCACCGGACAGATTCCTGCTCTCTGCTTTTGATCCCATTATTTCTATTGCCACAGCCTTTTGCACAGACATCAGGGCCAGTTTCGCCCTGCTCTGTACGAATGTGGCAGATGCCATCTTGGCAGAAATCACCGTCCTTGGCAGAACAGTGAGAGCAGGGCTCTGCGGCTGGGAGCAGGAGGCCAGGACAGCAGCTGGGGACTATAACAGACCAATATCCTCTGCAGATCGGGCACAGATGTGGACATGTCACCATGGGCAGCGCGTTACACAAACACGTCACGTGGATAAATCATGCCTTGCATGCTCACAGCCCAAATAGGCAACAGGAGAAGGATGGGAAAAGCCAACGATTGCTAGTTAAGGTGGGAGTGTCTCATCTTTTTCATAAAAAGAGAGATAAGCGCATGGAAGCCTGCCTGGATCTCTCAAGTACTGATGAGTCATTCACAGAACCACACTTCTTCTAAGGGACAGCTTTTGCATATCCAGAAACAGAGGGGAAGCCGGGATCACGTTTTCTCAGTAACTCAGATCCCCTCGGGCTGCACTCCCAGCATTACTGAGGTTGCTGGTTACTTTCCTCTCACACCAAGCAGGTGGAGTGGAATAAGTGAGAGGCTGGCTTGGCTAAAGGTAACCCCTTGCATGGCTTGGAAAAAGTGGAACAAACGTCAGCGGGACTCCATTCAAGCACTCTGATGACTAAGTCCTCTCTGAAACCTTTAGGCAGCCTTAAGCACGTGTCTATGACGGCCGAGATGTGGCAGTGTGCAAATTACAGGTTGCTGCTTAAGGCCAATGGGATTGGGATCGGTCAGGGCTGCTTGCAGAACCTCAGCAAGTGATTCCTTCCTGACCTTTCCTCTCAGCAAAGGCATAAAAAGCAAATCTATAGCCATGGATCCGATTACGCTTACTGAGTGCTTGAAAACAACCCTGTGCTCCAGGCTGCTAAGAACTGAATTAAGGACCAGATTTCTATTTTCCAAACCCTCTCTGACCAAAGAATGATCAGCTACTACAAACAGGGGGTCCTTGCCTATGTCTGTGCCACCCTCATCTCAACTTCTGTAGCTCCTGAAGTAGCTTCCAGCAGCCCTAGTCACTCTTGTTTTCACTGAGGTGCTTGTTTACCCTCATCCTACTACTCCAACATCACACAAGTCTCCTTTTTTTGAATACCATCACCATATGACCAAGAGACGCTGGTTGTTAGCACAGTGCCATTCTTTGAAGAGGATGGACAGACATTGGTGCTACGTAGGCATCAAAACATGCCCCAGCAGAAAGCAGGACCTGGGAACCATAACAGCCTCCCTCCTACAGCACTTGGACCATAAACCAGTTGCTTTATGACAGAGACAGTACACATTCCTCTTTCTTTCCATTCAGATACTCTAAATCAAGGGATGCCTATTAAAATACACTCTGAAATTTGGGGTTTGAATAGATGCAGTCATCCCAAGTTATCACATTAGAAATGGAAGAAGAAATTACCTCAGCATTACAGCCTTGCAAGGAAAAAGCAGGTGAGCAGACCTATGTATACAGCACCGTGTACTATATAGCAGACAACATACAATCCGTACGCTATGCCAGGCAATAGGCTGCAAGGGCCACAGGACTTGGTGTCACGCAAATACAACTCTGAGCACTTCCAGGAAGCAATAATCAGTGTAAAAAACATGAGCACTCACTGAGTGACTTCAAATACACACAGCACACGAGACTAAATCATTATCACGTGGCAACGACCACAGCATGGAGCATACAAATAAGACTGAGAGGAAAGCACACATTAAAGGCATAAACTCAATAGAGCTCAGTATCTCTGGGGATTAGGTCCTATACTGGGTGTGGGTGATGTGACCTCGATATCACTGTCGGTTGTCCTCAAAGCAGTCAGTCCCATCCTGTCTGCTGACACTGTTTCATGATAAGATCGTTTCCCCTTGTGCAAGTTCATATTTAAATGCATCTGTACAGCTCACACAGGCTCTTATAATGAGCTTAACCAAAACTACCCAATCCATATAAAAAAACATGAGAAAAAGTACAGTTCTCATATATAATACGAGGCTCCATAGCACTTTGAATTATTAAAGAACCTCCAACATCCAGTTGACATCAAGGAGTCACCTGCTCCAAGAAGCAGGGCCTGGGTGCATACGGATGAAGTTGAACACGTATCCAAATCTCATGGCTGAGGAGACCCACTTGAGCTCCACCCTGTACGGTTATTTTCATGGCTTGCTTCCCCCCAGCACATGCAGACCACTCAGTACTGAACTGTATGACTGCTTGGGGGCAAAGCCTTTGTTTTTTCCAGAAACTGGCTTCAGACCCAAGACGAATATATCTATACAGGCTGTAAGTATATCTGTACATGCATACATTTGTGTGCACACTCACATGTACACACGGACACTACACTTAGTGTAGTGGAAGCAGGCCAGGGCTTTTGCAAAGCCCAAACCCTACATTGCAGAATATCTGTAGCTGAAATGAATCCACCTCTTGAGGATCTAACACTGAGTGCTTCCTTTGTGTTTGTTTAACACAAGCTGAAAAGACAACTTACAGCTCCTGGGAAAGAAAGCACATGTGAACTAAAGGCCCAGCATTCACCTCCCCTCACCAGCAGCAGTACCAGGTGCTGTGTGATACTGCTACCCTTGAACTGATCCCTGCATGAGTCATCTCTGAGGCTGCCGAAGCTGACAGGTCACGTAAAATCACTGTCCACAGATTACATTCAAAGGCAGCTTTAAAATGTTTTCTAATTATTTTTACTTCCACTCCAGTGAGCACTGTTAATCAAGAGCTGTTTCCAAAACATGCTGCATTGTAGCTGTGCTATACTCAGCAGGAGATGCACCGATTGGTTTGGACACCATCCAGCTCTAGCTGGAAGATGACCAAGCTGTTCTTCTCATAATAAGGTGCTTTTTATATGCAGGGAAATTATATTTCTCCTATTTTAGGTAAAAGCCAAAAGGTGATAGATGTGGAGAAATGTGGAGAATGGCCTGGTTTTGCATTTTGCCCAATCACTACAAGCAATACAGATAAGACATTTTTCCTCATTTGCTCTTTTTTCATTTCCCATAGCATTATTTCCTCAGCCTGTTCATGAAGACTTGTCCTGGTCTGCACTCACTCCAGGTGGGCATGATGGCATACAGCACTCAGACCCTTCCTGGGAGGACAGTAGGAAGGAACTGGAAGCAATTTTGCAGCTCTGCAATTCAGCACTGCAGCCTTGTATCAGTGGCTGGACCTGGGTAGCACTGTATGATACAAGGCATCGTGTTTGAAGAGATTATTTCACCCGTCTCCTGGTTTTCTCCTACTTGGTATACTTCATCTTTTACACATAAAGCTCAGTATGGGGAAAATCACGAATACGACACACAATAAACCTGAATATTTCAAACACAGAACTACCTGAAAGTATCCCAGAGAGCGGAAGAAATCACATTAAGAATTTCAAAACCTAACTTTCCTTAAAGAGAAGAATACTTCTGTTAGGTAACAAACCCACTGAGCAGCAGATTGTGGCCTTAGACCTGCGCCCTCCAGGAGCAGAGGTCAGTTTTCCCTTTCCACCCCACAGCCAAGCATATTTTCCTGATCAGAGTAAATGCAGAGATCCACAACCTGATAAAAAAATTCACACCTTGATCCTGAAGATCATGGACTGTTCTAATCTGCAGCGTTTGTTCCATCTTACAACTGTTTTTATTGATTCAAAGAGTGTTTTCTCACTGCCTCTCCTCCTAGGCACGTTTAAACAAGCAGCAGTGAGCAGTGCCAGCACTGCACAGAAACATTCTATAGACAAGTAAACAAAATACCCAATGGCTCTTAGTTACCCACGCCATGAAGGGATTTTAAACAAGTCACTTCAAATTATCTTTTCAGTCTTTGTACACAAAGCACTGTTGGTTTGGAGTTCCTTGGCCGTGCTCTGTGTGTTTTTGGTGTGTTGGGTAGTTGTTTTGTTTTTAATTGTTTTGTTTTTTGAGCCATTGGCTGGCCCAGACTCCCCAAAGATGTGGTCTATTCATTCCCTTCCAACTTAAAGACTCAAACTTGACTTGATTTCAGCAAGAATTGCGTGGCATGTAATGTGGTTATAATTTAGCCTGAAAGCAGAGTCATCCCTACCACACACAGCTTGTGTGCCCTGCGGCTGCAGGCTAGATGAAATGGCCTTTTAAAAGACCACTCCAAAAACACGGGTTTTGATAGACCTAAATTAACCATCCCACTGGTCAGAGGGTTGGGATTGCAGCCCCGGTGATAGCAGCTGGTCCAGTCACACTGTAGTCAGGTTAAATAAAAAAGGATCTAGGAAAAGAAAAGCAGCAACTTTCCCTAAGAGCCAAGGTTTGCCTTCTCCATCAATCCGCCAGCAGTATGAGACAGAGCCAGCCTGAAGGAAGTAACTGTGACTGCAGCAGGACAAGCAGGCAGCAGGTTCCTGCTGCTTTAGGTGTCCAGCCCAGGTCACCCCTGCAGTAAATTCCCTGTTGTGACACACAGGAGGGAGGAGAACGGTCCACACATGGCTCCAGCATGGATCTCAGCTTTGTCAGCAAGAGCCAAAAATAACAGCCAGCTAGCTTTGCTCCCTCCCTGCTCCTTCCAAAGCATCTTTCCTGAGTCATGTCAACACAAGAGCTCCATGGAACACAGTTCTAAGCTCTTCCTGGAAGATCAGCATATCTTGACCCAGGATCAGCTGTTTCCCCATCACTGGCAGTTTTCCTTGCTTTGGTCTTAGAATGATCAGCTGGTGACTAGCAAATCCATCCATCTCAGGAGGGCTGGAACTAGAATATCTTTAGGGTCCCTTGCAACCCAAGTCATCCTATAATATTTCAAAGTTTTTCTTAAAAATAGAGTTTTATGACTGTTGGAGACCACTGCCTTCTGCAGTATCAGCAGCCCAGAGAGCACAAAGCTCATAAGTCAGCTCAGACAGATGAGAGGTTTCATTTCATTACCCCCAGTCCAGCTAGCAAACTGGCTTCACCCTACCACCACTGCAGTCCCAGGCACCCCAGGGCTCCAGATCTCAGCTGGTGCTGAATCTGTTCTAGAACAGCAATGTCAGTTTCATCTCCATGGCAGAACTTTAGTGTCAAAGAAGGAGGTAAAATTACAGAAAGCTGTAACAACTTCTGATGTGGGGGTTGGCCTCTTCAAGTTGCTTTAAGTTGCACCAGGGGAGGTTCAGGCTGAATATTAGGAAGAATTTATTCTCAGAAAGTGGTGAGGCTTTGACAGCAGCTGCCCAGGGAGTGGTGGAGTCACCATCCCTTGGGAGGGTGTTCAGGAGTGTCATGGTTTTGGAGATGCATCATGGAGATACAGCACTGAGGGACGTGGTCAGTGGGCATGGTAGGGGTGGGATGATGATTGGACTCCATGATCTTAGTGGCCTTTTCCAACCTTTATGATTCTATGTTATGATAGGCTATGCACACACCAGATGCTTCTGCCAAAACTGTTGCTAGTGGGCAGTGCCACCATCTCATGCCAAAACAGGAGCATGGACAGGACCTTCCCCCCACCCTCACTTCTTGCTCTTTCTTGTTCTTCCTTCTCTCTCTTGCAGGAATATTTACTGTTCCGACAATGACTTGCATCAAGAGCCAGGAAGCTTCTGACAGCATGTTGTCAGGGACAGACAGCACATCTCTCTTATTTGGTCCCTGTTTTGTGAAACACAAATCACTTTACTGGAAATAGACCACAAGTTCAGCCTTTACAATTCACATTAGATGGGAACATTAAGATCTTCTGCTGCTTAAGACTTTGGCATCTCTACTACAATGGAGCAGAATGACTGACATCAAAATCAGCATAGAGCTGAGGTTTAAAACGTTACACACTCTGAGGAACAGAATTGCTAAGTGTGGGAAGTTTCCAGCACAAATAATTAAGACTACTTTGATACATGGCCACATTGTATTCCATATTTGCAATTCGGGTCAGTGTAGATTTGGTTGCATGATGTCACACCTATCAAATCCCACTGCACTATGTGCTTTTGGTCTATGGTGATTTTAGAGGGCTTATGTTAAGTGCACTGGTTTCAGAGTCCTATAACATTGGATTCCCTTGAGCTAACTCTATGGAGAGGGCACAACACCTTCATAGAACACCTGAAGAGCAGGACAGAGAAGGTCAGATGACTTCAGGAAAGAAAAGGACAGTATTTCAGTGAGCTTTCCCTGCACTACCCCAGCTTTTATGGCATTTTTCAAGCATCACCAAAACATATTACAATTATTTTAAAAGGTATTCCTGTTTCTAATAGTTTCTTTATGGCCAAAACCAACAACTTATTTGCTTCCTTCCTAAGGTGTTTGCACTTCATCACCACACGGACACTTTCCAGATGAACTGGGTTTTTATGGCAGAGCTATTCTAGAGCACACAGCATTTTGTTCAATAATGGTTGCTGCACACTGAGTTTTATGACTGTAAGGTTGCTCATAAGTACCTGGTTTTAAAAAAAAGCAGATGTATTATATTCCTGAAGGGAGGTAAAATATTATTTGAGCTTGGAAGTACAAAATCAGCCACGTTAAGCGTGGTTTGAATATAAGTACCAGGTATTTATTTTCAAGGCCTGTAGCTATTTCAGCACAACACTTTCATTCCAGCCAATAGATAGGAGAAAATTTGCACTTGAAGCATAACTAACCTTCAGCATGTCTCCAACTGAAAGTGATGCACTGACAGGAAATGCCAGATTTTAGGTCTCCTACAAATAATTGCCTCCCTGCTCTACAAACTTTTGCCCCCATCTGCCTAGGAGTACAAAACATACCCAGCCTTAATGATGTTAGTCACAATAGGAGAACTGTATGGCATTTAAGTTTCTGATCTTAAAGATTTTCATGCAAATAGAAGCAGAAAGTGATCTTTCATGCCAAACTCCTGAAAGCACCTCTTCCCAATAAAAAAAACATGCCATTCTGTATGCAACAAACACCACAAGGTTTTAGCCATACATCATTTCCTCTCTTGCAGTGATATTACAATTAATGGCCCAATCAACAGCTTCCTAACCTCACAACTTTGAAGTTCTCTGTGATAGAACCCCCTGCACCAAAGGTCTGAACAGACCGTATGCACCATCTGCTACATACAGTTAATTAAACAGTTTAAATTCATTTGATGGTGCATACTGGATAACCCAGTTCACTCATGGGTCCTGTCTACGTGTATATTAAGCATATGATTATACTAAACCCACATCACACTATTCTTTGCAAAGAAGGAAGTGTTCTATCAGGCCATAGTGGAGCTGGCTGTGTTGTGGAATCTCCTGGAAGCCCTGCTCACATTCTTCACCACCCATTCCCAACAAGCCAAACTGAACACAATCATCTGTTTAACACCTGCAATCAAACTTCACTGCTCCACAAATTAAGAGACTCTTTTAAGTGTCCCCACCTGTATCTTAAGATCTGAAAATGAAATTTATTCTGCTCCAGGCACATTACCTATTTCAGCACCCAGAACTGAACCAAGATGCCTGTCAACACCTTGCAGTCCATCAAACAGGACATGCCCAAGAGACAAGATTAGCTACACAACAGCCTACCTTCTACAGAAATAACTACAGCAAAGGAAGCAGCTCTACCCTTCTATTTGCAGTTGGTGGATGGTTGGATTAGATGATACTAGAGGTCTTTTTCAACCTTAATGATACTATTCTACAATTCTAAAACCCATTCACAGATATCACCTTAAGCCTAAAACATACAAACAAATTCACCTTATAACCTCTGCTCCAAAGCAGCCCTAATTCTGCCTTATTCTCTTTACCTTTCTACACCCACTCTTACTGAACACAATAGGTGTTCCCTGCGTAGATCCACGTGGCAGTGCTACCCAACAAGCCCAGAGATGAAAGCCTGCTATGTATTTTTGATTTACATCCTGTAAAGTGCAATGTGTGGAGTTACACGAGAGCCTGTAAACAAGCAGAGGGCCAGTTGCTTTATACAGCATGGAAAGTTTCTGTTTCTTGGAACTGACAGGTCAGCTTGGAAGGAAGTCAACCCTCAAGGTCCTTCTCCCTCTTTGGGGCTCATCTGAACCACTGGCTGGCCCAGGCAGCTCTGCCCAGGCGTTAAGAAAGCTAAACAAACAAACGGATCCATGTCCGTACAGCCTCAGCTGCACCGATGTTTCCATTTCTCGACCGGCCGGGTGCTGGGAGGTGGGATCATGTCATCAGACCACGAGTATTTCCTCAGCCCAAAGGGTCAGCAGTCTGGCAGTTTCTGCTAATGAGATGCACAGCTGGGACTGGCAAGCAGCAGTTGTCCCAGGGTTAATAGATGCCTGTGTGCTTCTCCTGAGAAATTTGGGAAAGCGAGAAAACCTGAGAAGTGTTCCAGAATTAGATCTGGTGGCCCCAGGCCAGCTGTTCAGCACTGAGTGCAGAGAGGATAGAGGAGGCTCAGATACAGGTTCCACACCAGCAGTTTAGACCTAGAAAAGTCTTCCTGCACCTCTGCTCACCTCCTGCACCACCAGAGCCTCTCCCTGTGGCTTTGCTTCCCCCTCTACACCCAGCACAGCTCTGATCCTCTTCCCCCTCACCCTTGTGCTGGATTCAGCTCCACGCTGTCGCTCAGAAGGATGGCACTTCTGAATAACGTCCAGATGCTTCAGCTATTTCTATCCTGCCTGGCATAAGGTGGATAGCCAAGTCAGCTGGCTGTGCTTTGTTCAGTCTTCCACAGCCAGCATCCTGCCCTGCAAAAACACCCACCTAGTTTTGGAAACACCAGCTCTAGTTTCGGTGCTCCTGATGAGAAACAATAAAAAAAACCACTCTGCTTAATCCCCTCTGCAGAAACTCATCCAGAGAAAGGAAGATGCCTGGATAGGAAAAAAATACTCCTGCTCACTTACAAACACTTCATGTAGTTGTTATGGGAGGAAGACAGCAGTCTCTTGCCAAACACATTGTCTTGGCATAATTATTCCACTCTCCTCCTCCCTCTGAATCAGGCCATAAGGAAGGAGCAGAGCCAGACAGGACTTGTACGCATCTTGGCTCAGCATACTGCAAGTGGAAGCTGTCAGGCAGCACTGCAGCAGCAGGAACATGTTACTGAATGGTATAGGAATATTAATAAGCTGGAGATGAACAGTAACATCTGCCACAGTCTTTCAGAGCCACAAAAAGAATAACAGAGGTCTAACAAGGAAAAGCAAACCAAAACAACCCTCCCTGATCTGCTGTCCAGGGTGGTACCTCCTCACTTCAGAGGGAACAAAGCTACATCACAGTGCTCATGTGAAGTGATGAGGAAAGCTGAGATTTGCAAAACTGCTTTAACTCTGCTCCCACTGAGATGAAGAGCAAGCTGTGGATACCTTTCAGCAGGAGCAGATATAAATGAGGAGTGTTTTCAAGGTACTCACCCTCAAATCCCAAGCCCAGAAACAAACAAACAAAACAACCCCAAAACCCAGCTCATCCACACCATAAGGTCAGCTCTCCCTTTACCATACCCTACTAGCTCCCCTCTGACTGCCCTCAGAGCTCTGCAGTGCTGGAGGCTGCGCACTCCAAACAGCGTGCTGCAGGATCCACTGCATTAGGATCCCATCAAAGCCTCTCCTCCAGCAACATAACCCATTCCTTCTTGCCACAAACCCCAAACAGCACTTTCCCTTTACTTTGCTAGGGAACTTCAGTATGGACATTTTTCTGTCTAGATTTAATATTTTTAATATCTGAAGGCTAAAACGGCTGAGACCACTACAATACAAGCTATCGCTACAACAGAATGCAGCAACACTACAATTCCACATTAACACCACCCCACCCCCCCCCCCCCAGAAAGCAAGAAAATACAAAAAGCAGCAAACTCAGACCTGAGCCTCAGGCTCTAGCACCTTTAACACTGCAGAAGAAAGCTGCTGCAGGCTGCTATAGTAATAGACAGTTTTTAAAGGCCTCACCATAACCATCAGTTACTTCCCAGTTCCTAGGCAACTGGTCTTCTGCTTATTAGAGATATACAGCCAGCTACCAGGCTATGCAGCACGTTTTCCTCAAAACACATAATGTGCAGCTTTTCTAAGGAAATAAATAAAACAGGAAATTCCCAGCACCACTCACCCGTCACAACACAGCGACCTCGCTGTTTAGTGATGCATCTGCCTTCCAACCACATCTACAAAAGAAAATTGCAAAGCTTTGGTGGGAGAAGCAAAAGCTTCCTAGGTAGGGTCTCTTATAACTGTACTTCACAGTGTTAACGAGGCCAGTAATGTGCAGGCTGTGGGGCTGATCAGGTGTGCTCTGACCATTCCCAGGGTGCCCTGGGGGTTGCAGGGGTGGGTTTTAGAACACCTCTTCATTACAGCTGTGCTCTTCACATTTTGGTAAGGCATCGTCCTGGTGTCATGGGGAAAATCAGTTCCTGTTTCTGCAGCTTTTCCTTTTGAAGACCACCTTTTTTCATACTGAAAATAAAGACACTGCATCCAGTTCTCCATCCCTATAGGGGATGGGGGAGGAATGATGCCTGCACAGTGCTTTGAAAACCTGTGTTTATAGGAATCATCTGCTGGCACCAATGTTAGAAGCTGTAAGTTATTCAACACCTTCCAACGAGGAAATGAGATTCTACTGACATTCCTGGGAACGTTCTCTCTGGCTTGAAGCTATTATGTATCACTGTGTGTCCTATAGCCAGTATTGTTTTGTGGCCAATACTATTTCTATAATACAGCAACAGCTCTGCATACACTCTGCAGTAGGAACTAATGTCAAAAAAAACGTGCAGAGCTCCCCACTCTGCTTCCAGTTTGGGAACTCACACTGGAGTCATTCAGTTGGACAGATGCGGCATACTGAACACCTGATGGAGCCACTCAGGACCTGCAGAGGGACTTCTGCATGTTCCCAAACCTAAATGAATTTTCCTGCTCAAGTGTTAAAACAAAAGAGTGAAAAATAACCAGGAGACAATGTGTATTAGCGCTCCTCAGCCCTACACCCAGCAGGGATGTACTTGGCAGTCACTGGAGGTGTCTGTGTGTTCTCAGTCTTCCCCTCCTCCCTTGCCAAGACCAGCTACCACTCTTACTTTCCTTCCTAGCATGAAGAGCATTCTGGAAAACTGCTTACCACAGGAAAGGAGCCCCTTAACAGAGAGAAATGAGAGAGCAAGGAACATCTGTCCAAGCTGATGGGGCCAAAGAGGGCTTCACTGTGGTGCAGAGCCACCTTCCATCCATGCAATGACTGCAGCAGAGCCGGGCATCCTGGGCATGATCTTTTGTGGCACTCCTGTAGGATCTCGGCTGGCTTTTTCTGTTCCACTTGGTGTGAATGAAAGAAGCCTTGGCTTTAGATGGTGCCCTGAGCCCCAGGTCAGGTAGCAATTGTCCTCTGGACAGTGGCAGTCCTATCCTTAGAGCTGCTACCTGCTAGAGAAGAAGCGAAGGGGATGGAGAGTTACTGAGCAGTGCTGACATCAACTCTGTGTGATATGTGCTGTAGCCATGGGATTTTGCCCTTCGGCTGACTCTTAAATGAGTGCTCAGCTGGAGCAGGCTACTGTCTGGCCTTGCAGCTCAGAGTACAGGAGGAAGGCTGAGGAAAACGCCTGTCCCGTGGCTGCGATGGGGACTGTGGTTGTTATTATTTATATTGTGGTGCTGCCTAATATGCTCTGGGTGCCTTCCAAAGGCAGGGAGAAACGCGAGACTGCCCTGCAGTGCCGTGTGTCGTTGTGAGAGCGGTCGGTGTGCTGTCTAAGCTGTGGGTTCTACAAACGAACCATTGCTTCCATCCAGAGAATAGTTTAGGGCTGAAGGGAGTGCTGGGATCGTGCAGACCACCCCAAATATTGTCATAGACCAGGATTTATTTAATCTTCCGGAGCGATGGCTGGAAGCTTAAAAGTGATTCCACAATGTCCCCTGATAGTTTGTTCCAATTGCAGTAACTCTTCTTGGAATTATAAAGTTTTTTTCCTAATATTTATACTAAATGTTCCCTGCTGCAGCCTCGAGCCATAACAGCATTTTCTGTCATTTTACTAATGAGGATTGTTGATGTGTGCTCTCCCTCAGAACATCCCTTCATGTATCTGAGTGCAGCCAGGCTGTCTCCTCCGTGAGACAAATCAGTCTCAGGCTCCCTGAGCTTCCTCCCAGGCCACAGCGCTTTCGTGGTCAGTGTGCAGCCCCACTTGGTTTGCCTGTCTTCATCTCAGCTTGTACAAATGGACATTAAACACAGGAATCTCTTTCTCTGCCTTTCCTAATGCGTACCGCATGGCCAACGCTCTCAATGCCTCCAGCATCCAGGCCCTCTGAGCTCTGCAAACCATCATTTATGAAGCTTTGCGACCACTGACACAATATAGGACTCTCCAGTCTCTTTTGTTACAGAAGCAGAGAGATTAATTGGAATTTCATAAGGTGTTTCAGAAAGACAGTGGCAGAAATAAGACTGCAGTCCAGAATTGCTGTGCATGGACCTCTTGGCATGGCTCCCTCTGTTCTGTTCACACCCATTTATATACATATAGCAGAGGAAACACACTGATACGATGTCCTGTTCACGTATTCCTAGCAAATCAAATTCTAGATAAGGAGGAGGGAATCCAGGACACAGGATCATTCCAGAAGGATGTTTTGCAGAGTTTGCAATGAGCTTTTGGGTGGCCTTCGTTAATTGTGACTCAGAGAGTGCACGAATCTTCCTGGCTCTAGGAGGACACAATTATGTTGCATAATGTTATTCACTCTGAATTCATTCTCTCAAATGCATGCATGGGCTTCACTGATGTTCATATACCCTTGCTACGTTGGTTAATATACAAGCAAAAAAGTATTTGCTTTCTCAGTCTTTGCTGTCTTTTCTTGAGGTTCTGAATCACATCTTAGGCAAGCTGGTAGGCTCTCAAGCAGGAGCAATCAGTGTCATTAATTGTGTGTTAGCCTTAAATATTGCAGAAAAGTGGCCTGTCAATAATCAAGATCTAGAAGGCATTCCCTCAGTTTATTTCTAATGCCTGACTTCAAATTCCTTGTGCATCTAGGCCCTGCAGGTTAACCTAATGGTTAGAGAAGTATGATTGATATCATAAAGCCCAGTGCTTCTCAGCTTAGCACTAATGTGCCTACATAAACTTGGCTGGGAATCTGAGATGAATCCCATCGTGGTCTTGCTGTTCTCAGCTACAGAAAGAGGTTAACATTTCACAAGGTTTTGGGGAGCCTTTGTCAGCCACTGTGTACACAAGAATTTGCAAATCTAAGTGTTTATATGGTGCAGTATTTCCTGAAGAAAACTAGGCAGCGCATACTCCCAAGTGACCTGAAAGAGACTGGAAGACTTCAGAGAGGAGCAGCAAGCTGCCTTGTGACCAGCTCCACAGTGATAACCGTGACCATCGTGATGGCACTGATCAAAGGACAAATGAAGATGGCAGATATGGGATGCTGTCACAGAGCCTTGTGAGAACCACATGTGCTGAAGTGTGGCAGGACTCTCCACAGCCAAGGCAAGCGTGCAGTCAGCACAACCAGCAGAGTCAATGCAAGCAAGCCAATGCAGAGTGGAAGAGGAAAGAATGTTGGAGTCTGGGTAGTCCCAGTACCAAGCGGCTGCAGTTTCCTGGCTGTCATCTGCACTGGGTTAAAGCTGGCAGCTGCAAAAAACATTCAGTGATTGTGCTATTCTTTGCAAAGTTTGACATCCAGATCCAGTTTTTAGCTGGACTTGGAGCAAATCAGACTCTCTGTTTTGAGCACAGGGACCAAAACGAAAGGCACAGCCAGAACAGCTGCTTTCTTCAGTCTCTCCAGCACAACACACGGAGACCAAGGCAAGTTGCTCCCCCTGTTGTACTCGCCAGCTCAGAGGGCAGCCCCCACACATGCTCTTAATTCTTAGTAGGGAGGAGGAGTTCAGAAACAGAAACGTCAGGTAAAGACTGTGGGAATCCAAGGGAAAAAAACAAACAAACAAACAAAAAAACGCAAGATTTCAGCAACTATTTTTGTTCTGCACAAAAATGGAAGTGAGAAAATTGAAATGTGTAAGTTTTCCCTGGAAAATGAGTTTATCCTTTGTTGAGAAGAGGCCCTATCCTAGGTGAGTGCCTTTGTGGCTGGCAGAGAGACCCAAGATGCTGAAGCTTTTCCAGATGATGTTATAGCATTATTCTTTCAGTTCTTTGTAAGGAGAGATCCCAGTGGTTCAGAGCAGGTACTGCCCATCTCACCATAGTGTCTCAAGGCTCTTACCCTCTTTCCTTCAGCTTACAAGTGAGAAATTCTCCCAATGATACCTGGCAGGGCCTTCAGCAATTAATTCAAATTCTTCAGCAAACAGATATTCTGTCCTGGGGAAGTTTTTATTCCTAGATAAGCAGGACATCTGGAATCTAAAAGCAGAGTATCAACATTCCACCAGCCTTGAGGAGGTACACTGTAACCTGCTAGGCTTGATAATAGGCGCAATGATAAAGTCAAAGTGAGTTTCACTCCTGGATTTTGGTATGGTGAGCATGAAACTTACCTAGAAAAGCTGGTGGAGGAATTCTGGCAAGTACTTAATATGTGACTGGCAGGAATGGAAAGCGGGTCATGTTCTAATGGGAACACATTTATAAAAAGTATCCCAGGTGCTTTCAGATCAAATGTAGCTAGCAACAGAATGAGAGAATGGCCTCAAGTTGTGCCAGGGGAGATTCAGGTTGAACGTTAGGAAATGCTTTTTCTCTGACCCTGGAGGTCCTCAAGAAACATTTAGATGTTGCACTGAGGGACACAGTTTGGTGGGTGATATTGGTGATAGGTAATGGTTGGACTGGATGATCTCAGAGGTCTTTTTCAGCCTTGGTGACTCTATGATTCCATACATTAGGTGACCACAGCAGCAGGCAGCAGGACTATACACCTCACCAAAATTCTTATTCAGGTGCTTAAATCCTAAGTGGGTGATCTAACAGCCTCAAGTTGGAGTAGGATGGGAATTAAACCCAGATTTCCTGCATCCCAGAGCTCTGTTTCCCTGATTGTCATTCTTTGCAGATACATTGCATGTGACTCATATCTACAATGTCAGAAGTGAATTAACACATACCAGTAAATGGAGAAATGTTTCCAGACCCCTGTGACCCAAAGTTGCTCAGAATTTCAGTCTCCCCAGGAGGAGAAGCAAAGACAGAAAAGATGGGCAACTGGACAGGAACAGTTCTCATGCATCAGAAAAAAATGCTTTCATAAAATGACCAAATATCTCAGAAGTAGATTATTTACTTCTACTGAATAATCACTGCAGAACTGCACGCTTCTGAAAGCTTGAAAATGTCTAATTTCCAGGCTAAACATATTTTCAGTAGAATATAACAATATTCTTGGCCAATTCATACCCTTCTATTTCATTGCCAAAATTTATCTTTAAGTTGGATAAGTTGGATAGGTTCTAACGCCGCAGTTCTGGGTTGCCAGAAAAATTACATCCCCTCTTGGCCTCATACTCTTAGGTTTAATAAGAAAAGGTTATTTTAACATTTTAAATGATGTTTTTTTACTAAAAAATCACCTTTGTGATTGTTATACCTCTGCTGTTTCACTGAAGTCTGGACAGATGCGATCCACCTTATCTCCTTTGTCAAGAACAAAAACCATGAGGTTAGTCAGACATGATTTATCCTTGATAAACACTTGTATTTCATTCTTATTTCCCTTTACTCTCTTTACTTATTGTCTTAATTATTCTTTTCCTCAAAAACTGTTCTTAATGCCTTAGAACCTATTGCAGTCTGATAATTTTCTTGATTGCTTCATGCCTCCATCGTAACGAAAAGTGCCATATTTTCTGTTCTTTCACTTGACGGATTCATGAAAAAGGTTGTTTGCTTGTTTCTTTTAACTTGTAATTTACACATCACGTCTCTCAAAAAGTTGTGGTCGGAGAGTCAGTTAAGCTGTGTTTTTTTTGCAATGTTTGGTATTGTCACAAGATACCTGTTTCATGTTTGGGTCAGCCCTGGACCACACATTCTAGTAATCCCCATCATCCATCATGCCCAGGTAGGTTGTGTCAAGTATCCACTAAAACCAAATAAACGCACCCACCATTTTCTGCATCAAAGAACTGTTACTTTGGTTTCCCTCCTCAGCTGCCACCCTTATATTTTTTTTCCCTCCTCTCTTCATTCAAAATAAGAAGGGAGGAAAAAAAAAAATCTTTGTCTCTGACCAACTCCATTTGTTGACTGTTGGCTCACATGCAAGTAGATCGCCCAAACCAGCTTATATAAAGGAAGAATGGAATAACCCCTACAGCCAGCAGGAAACTGATTCTGATTATCCACCCTGATGTCTGGAAGGAAAGAAATGCTCAGGCTGCTGGCAATACCTTTACAGAACACTTCTGGACCATGTGCAGGCAGTTCATTTTTAGCTCCATATGTTGTAACTAAGGTTATACTAGATTACTACATGATCTCAGCTATATGTGTAATAATGTCCAGAAAAGGTCCTGAAGTGAGACACGTAAATCATACCAGATAAGCTCAATCTCCCTGTTTTAATTCCAGCTACAGGATCATTTAGAACACCCTGTCCCTTTCCCTACTTAGAAACCTTATTAGTAAGTGGCCTCTGCTCAGTTCAGATGGGTTTGTTGCCAGATGTCTGTACAAGCAAGATTGCTCGCTAACCTCATTCTAATAATAAATATGAACACTGCTTTCACAATACCTTTCACCATGGGAATTCTAAGAGTTTCAAATATGTTGAACACTTTAGCAGTGACAAAGAGCAAATTCTGTACATTTTGTTTCAACCTTATCCTACAGAAAATGTGATCGAAGTGCTACAGTATCCCCATGGCTTTCCTAAGCACTGTGAAGACGGGTTATCTTGGTGCTGCCCACAAAGATGTTCTGCTTCTGGAGCTGAGCCATCCACAGGATTAAATCTGTCTTTGCAAAGTTCCTGTGCCTAAAACACTCTGGTGAAGAAAAGACTCTTTTCCAAGATGTGATAGCTCAAATAAACCAGCCAACCTCCCTCTGCTAGGGGACAGTGTCTGAACAGAGTGCTACCCAACATTCATCACATTATGTAACACTTTGGAAACACCTCAAGATATTTTTTGGTATTGGAGAAAGCCTGTTGCTCAAGGGAAGAATACTGAAGCCCAGGCTTGGAGCTGCAGGCCTCACAAGTCCATCTGGGCTCCTGGATGTGCAAATGGGAGCTAGGGTGCTCCAGGTCCCCACTTCAGCACACTGGAGCCACATGGAAGCTGCAGACCCCCAGTGCATGGTGGCTTTTTGCCAGCTCTACTAGCAACCAGGCACAGATCCAGGGGAATTTAGCCTGTATTTCAGCAGGAATTTATTTATTTAGATGAAACAAAGTTGGTTTGTTTTCAATTAATCAGTGCTTTCTGATGAAGAAAACATTTTGTCAGAGAATTCCCAGCAAACTCTACACGTGTCAGCAGTGATGCCCAAAATCAGACCCAGTGCCCTCTCCCAACCTGGCACATGTAGGTCTTTACCAGCCTTTGCCTCTGAGTAAGTTCCTCCTCAGCTTCACTTCAGCTTGGTCTTCACCTTCAGCTTGGTTTTCAGTCCAAGAAGCACACTGACATGGCCAAGCTACTCTTCTGGGATAATGGCTTCAAACTGCATCAGAGGAAGTTCTTTTTTCTCAGAAAGAGCAGTGATGCACTGGCACAGACTGCCCAAGGAGTGGTAGAGTCACTGTCTCTGGAGTTGTTTAAGATAAAGTGGAGATGTGGCACTGGGGGATGTGGTCAGTGGGCATGGTGGGGGTGGGTGGATGGCTGAACTCAATGATCTTAGTGGTCTTTTCCAACTTTAATAATTCTATGCTACTATGATTCTGATTCTCTGAGCTGGTTGGAGAGCTCAAAGGTCCAAAAGTGTTGGCAGCTGCCACCATTCTGTCACAAGATTCTAAAATCTACTGGTGCTCACCCACTCCCAATAACCAGATCCATGTGACAAATAAACATTTTCATTTCAGCTTCTTGTTTCAGCTTCAGGAAGACCTGAGAGCGGCTGTTCAATAACTAAAAAGGAGCTATAAGAAGGAAGGAAATGGTTTCAGACTAAAAGAAAGGAAGTTTAGATTGGCTTTAAGAAAGAAGTTTTTTACAATAAGGGTGGTGAGGCTCTGACACAGGCTGCCCAGAGGTGGTGGTGCCCCATCCCTGGAGGTAGCCAAGGTGAGGCTGGATGGGCTCTGAGCACCTGATGGAGCTGTGGGTGTCCCTTTTCACTGCAGGGGGGTTGGATCAGATGGTCTTTAAGGGATCCTTCTAACACAAATGAACCTATGGGTCTATGAACAAAGGGAGATGTTAGTGAAAACAGAAAATATGGACTCAATATAGCACTCTTCTCTTAGTGATCATAACTTTTCTATCTATCCACTACTTCTCTAGTTGTCCTCAGTCTTCTGTGAAATATAAGGTAACCAGGGATTGAGTATGCTTAAAACCCCTTTAAAAATCAAATCCCAGTATACTTCTGGTTTCATTGTACTCCACAAAGGAGTCCTCATCCTATGGAAACCCACAGCCAGCCCTGCGGAACTTGTCAGTGCAGACCTACTTCACTACACTTTGCAGACCTGGTGCTGTGTGCTTTGCCCCTTGAATGTGGGAAAACACCACAGGAAGAAAAAAAAAGAAGTGTTGCTGCTTTTCATTTCTTACATTAATCCTCTCAGCCCGCAGTGTTATTATCATTCATACAAAATGATAACAATCCCAGCCATCTGCTTAAAAAGCCCGGGCTGGTCATAAATCCACTGGGTCTCTTAGATTTAAGAGGGGAAAAAGCTTGGAAGCAAAGAGGCTCTTATGCAATGCCAGCCCCCACCCCGGGAGTGCTGAAACCTTTAATCACCTATGGAGGGGGAGATGCACTGAGGCCGGGTCCGTATTATTCCTCTTACATAACCTCCTGTTTTATTTGCTGATAGAGTGGCATTTTCTTTTTTTTTTTTAACTGAACTTGTCCCTCAGATGCCAAAAGAGCTTAGTGCTAAATTGCAGCCCTCCCCAAAAGAAAAGCAGACTTTACCCACAACCAAAAATAAAAGTCCATCGCAGATTGAGATTTTTCTATCTAAAAGTAAACCATTTAACTACAAATAATCCAGGACAGAAGCAATGGGCACCTTGCTGGCACAGAACATCCTGCTGGGACAGGAGGATAGAGCTCCCCTTCTCCCACAGACCTTGCTTGAATCACCTGCTACATATTTTCTTTACCCTCCTGCTGAGAAAATGTTTTATTGATAAGGCCTGTCCCAGACTTGTGATAACCCCCCCGGGGCTGAGTGAGATTTGAAGCGGGTCATCTTGACATGTCTAGAAGGCCTCTTTCACTGGCAAGCACTCAGCACACCTGAGAGCAGCTCAGCAAGTCCAATAACATGTAAAAGCACGCAGAAGGAGCCTTTGGGGGCAGTTTGGACACAATGAGGAGACTGTGTGCACTGAGATGCTCACGTACTGCTGTGCCACAGTACATTCACACAGTCCTCTTATGTGAGTGCATGCACAGCTGTGCCCAGCCCTGTCCGGCACCTGGCTTTGCACAGTTTGATTTAATTAAAGCACTATCCCTGGCTGGCAGGCAGCAACAGCAGTGCCAATAGTGCATATCCACATGCACAGTGTCTGCTGTACTGACAGCTGACCCCATTGCCCCATACCCCCGAAGTGCTGGCTGGGTAGGAGAACCCCCCTAGGTCTGGACTGTTTTGTGTAGGCTGGGAATGCTGCACAGCACCTCCAGCTCTCTGCTCTGCCTGCTGTATCCCTGCTCAGCTGCTCAAGAAATCCCCCTGCATCTTACAACCTGACGCTTCCAGGCATCCATAGTCAGAATTGGTTTACCTTAAAGCATGGCAGCTGTGGAGCTGGAAGGGTGAAGGCATTACATCTGCTTTACAGTTAAAACCACAGTCCCTGATACACAGTGCACACATGCACACAGGTAGATTCCCTCTCATTGTGCATGCTTGCGGGCAAACAATCAGATATTTGCACATAAAAACAGACCTACAGTCCTTGCCCTGCCTTCTTCCAGGGTCTCTATTCACAGGCATTCATGTGCAAAAGGAAAGGGTGGAGATCCTTCGATTCCCCCAGGATATCTAGGCACTACCATTGCCCTTGTCATCTTTTAGGCTCACATGATAAAGCTGCTGTCCGCAGACCAGGGCCATGCCAACTGAATTGTTATCTAGGCCAACCAACACCCACAGGGCCCAATCCCTTTTGTGCTGTCTCTCTTTGAACTGGGTAGGAACCATCCCAGTGAAAACCTCTGGTATTTTTAGGCCAGAGCAGATTGGCTCACGGCTGGTTCCTTTCCTGCCCCATGGGAACCTGGTGTGCAGAAGGCACCGCAGAGAGCTGCAGGCAGTTCAGCCCAGAAGTAATACAGGATTGAAGAAGCTCTACATATAGGAGTGCAGAGACACCTTTGTTGAGAAGCAGGATGCTGGTCCTGGTTAGAAGTCGAGCATCCATCACAGAATGAAACACGCTAATTGCCTCCATCTATGCTCCCCAAACCTGCCAGCTGCAGCTGATGCCCACTGTTAGCAAATCTGACCCTCATTATCCACTCTCCTCCCCGGTCCTTCCGCGGCGCCTAGCACTGCAGCTTGCAATTAAGCACCCGCCATCGTGTTGCTCCCAGGCTGATTTGTCATCGCCAGCATTTGTTTGGGAATGTTTGTTGGGAAGCACATGGTGGCGGGGTCAGTGGATGTTGTTGAGGTTTTTCCTCTTGCGCCTGGGGGCCAGAGAACTTTGTGCATTTCTCAGTATGTTAAACTCAATTAAAAAAAAAATAAAAAAAATTAAAAAAACAACATCAGGATAACTTAAAGCAGATGTGAGCACAACAAGCCTGAGACCCTTCTGAGCACAAACATGGACATTGCAATTCCAAAGGGCTTTTCTGGCAGCCTCCCCTCCATGTCCTACATTCTTTCATTCCAAGGAAGACAAACAATTCAGGCTGGAACAGCAAGGCACGTTTTTCAAATAAACAGGTTCCCTCAAACAAGTTTTTGTCTTTGCGGCACCCCAATACACACATTCTTCTCTTAAAGAAGTGAGAATACCTGTTGGTGTCACACCTTCCATTTAAGGAGTTCTATGCACCTTGCTCAATCATCATGAGCCTCTAACATGGAGGTGTTTTCACCTCCACAGCCCAACACGACCTGAAGTGACTAGGACAAGCCATAACATTGCTGGATGCTATACCCAAAAATCCCATGGAGGCTTTTGTAGCCTTTTGTAGTTGGAAGGGGGACAAACGGGACATAGCTGGAATGCAAAGGGGACTGATGGCCAGTGACTGGGGATCCATCCCCTGGTAAAGCATGTTGTTTGATTGTATCTGGTCATCACCACCATATCTTTGATTTTCAAGAGCACAGAAACCCTATTTCAGTCTACAGTCTTTCCACGGTTTAAACACAGGGTCAGTTTTGGACAGACGTACAGTTTATGGCGCACTGCCTAATTCATTTGTCACCTAGGATTCACGTCTGTCCTATCTCCCTTGCATCCCTCAGCCCAGCAGCTACCTTGATCAAAATCACCCCTTTCCCTGTTTCCAAGTCTCATGCTTACTTTGCTAGCTCCTTCTCTCTCTGATTTTGGCTTCTCTGACTGCTTCCTGTGCTCTGCTCCTGCCCTGTTCAGGAGCTGTCTGTAGTCTCCTTGCCATGGTTGCTGCTCCTCCACATTGCTTCATTCGTCTCATGAAGGGGAAAATCAGTGCCATGTTTTGGAGCATTTTATTTCAAACCAAGATAGTTTGAAAATTTACGGAGCTGCTCTGCATGGACAAATTGAAGGATTTCTTACCCCCTTCCAGTCAAATGGAATGTAGGTTAAGAAAACAGGCACTAAATAATAAATAGTAGAGATAGTAAGTATAATAAATAGTAAATAATAAAATGGATCGATCTACATAAAATAAGTAAATGACTCAAACTAAAGGGGAATGCCTTCTGCAGGGTGAGCGCAGAGGAATGGCTTGAGGATGAAGAGAAGGTGAGTCTACAGCTGAATGCTTTCAGTTCGTGCCACATTCTGCCCAGAGCCAACAGATTCATCACAGGTTAAAAGCTGGACTAAGGCGTAGTTGTCTCAGTGAGGCAACGACACTGAAGGGCTGGCTGATGTCTTTGGAGCCTGGTGACTCCAGTGGAAGGGGTGAAGCAAGAGAAACAGGACAGTCTTTACAACCCACCCTGTAGGGGAGGTGGGTTCTTGCATCCTGTAAGAACAGAAATGTCTGCTTCACCCTTCTAATAGGATTTTCATATTCTTCAAGAGCTTAGCATGGGAAAATATGTTTAAAAAAATAAAATAAAATAAATTTGATCATTCCAAATCATGATGATGAAAAATCTTTAAACCTCCCAAATCCTTCTAAATCCCTTTACAGGATTCTGTATTTCTCACAGTAAGTTCCTTTGGTTCATTCTGCCACTGAGTTAAGGTGCCCAGAGGAGAAATAATAAAAGCTCCACTTGAAAAACAGTTTTCTTTGAGTGCTGGACTTCACAGGATCTGAAAAACCAAGGGACAAGTACCCCACATCAAGGACAGCTGCATAAACTTCCTGAGCACAAGAAATTAATCATAATAAAAGGCTTTCTTTTTTTTTTTAAATACAGTTAGGTACCAAAGATAAAATGGTTATTTCCCAGAATTGTTCCTGTTTGGCAAAGCTCCTGATTGCTTAGATTAAGAACTTTTATTATTCAGCTCTTCATAACCTCTACCCTCAAAATCTGGGGAATGTCTTACATGGATAACATAGAACGAACTGAATTTGCAAACATTCCCAGCTTTTACATTCCCTCCCTTTCAGCAGCTCACCCCAGTAAGTTCACTTCGGCGTTTGAAGGCTGTTTCTGAGCTGACTTTTGGCTAGTAGGAACAACTGAAAGTTGTATGAGATTGAACAGAGCAAAGCAAATCATTGTATAAGTCTATCCATATTTGCCTCTACTTTCATAAAACACAGTTGTGTACTTAAGGTTTTCAGGCTTTTCCCATATTGATTGATGTTTCAGATCTACCTGCCTATAGTACTTGAAAGTTATTTGCTATCAGTATTGGTTATGTGTTACTCTCTCAACAGTTCTACAACACAAACCCATGGCTCCACTGTGCTGTATGAACAGATAGGAAATGAGAGCTCAGTCTGTATTGTATGGAGTCATCTTGACCAAGTGACTTTAAACTAAAAGAGGGGATATTTAGGTTAGATATTAGGAAGAAATTCCATACTCAGAGGGCGGTAAGGCAGTGGCACAGCTGCCCAGAACTGTGGGTGCCATCTCTGGAGGTGCTCAAGGTCATGGATGGGGCCCTGGCAGCCTGAGATGGTGGGTGGGCAGCCAGGGATGCTGCCTCAACACAGTACAAACACAGATGCTGAAGTCCCTTTGACAACCCTGCATCTTCAAGCAGTGGGAAACTGAGCTAAGAAACAGGCAGAAGTGAATCCTACCCTGTTCAGGCTGGGGTGAGGGCCAGGCAGCACAGCTGGCCCCTCCTCAGCTGCCATCAGAGTGCACATCACAGCAGCTGGTCTGGAGGCAGGAGGGAACAGGGAAAGCTCCCTAGATCCCCATCTGCCAGAGCTGTGTCCAGTCTCACGCTGTAATTGCATTAGCATTACTTCATCGTGTACAAAGGCTGGTTTCAACTGACAGCTTTTCCTGTAGGCTGTATGGGCAGAAAAGAAATTTCAGGGACATACTTGATCTGTAATGGCCTCTAACATCAGAAATGAGCATAAAAGTACTAAGGGCAAGAGGGGAGATTGGTATTTGTGGACAGAGGAAGAGTTGTGACTCAACTTGTCAGGGCATTTGGTCAGAGAAGTAGTCCCTTGGAAATTATCATGCAAATCTAGAGGCTTATCAGCAACTTCAGCTAAATCCTTCAGGACTGTGCACACAGAGAGGTTAATTTGGTTTCAAGCAGTATGGATTAAAAACAGAACAGTTCATCCCAATTAATTCCCTCTCTGGTCACTCCTATTTTGGAATTAAAATGCCTAATTCTGAACCACTGCAATTCATCCTTAACCTGGCTCAAGTTTATTATGAGTAAATCAGCCTCTTCCAACAGCAGTGCTGATTGAGGCAGCTGATTGAGAACAGGCAAAAATTGCTTCACATGCAGTCAAACCTTTACTATGCAATTAAGAAAAAACACCTGAAATGCGGTACATTCACTACATCAGATTCAGATATCAAGTACATCACTAAGAAGTTGATGTTAATTTTGTCTGTCTTTTTCCATGAGCCAAATTTGGATCCAACTCACTTAGATAACCAGGCATCTGACCACTGGTGTCTGAGGACATCTTTCCAAGAACCAAAAACATATCAGCAAACCTCTAGAAACAACTTAGGGATTACTTATACAGGGCGGAGTGATAGGAATGACCTTTATTTTCATGTAGTCAGTTTAATAACTTGGGATCTGAAAAGAAAGACTCAACGAGGAAACACATTGAAGATCTTGAGATGCTTCTAAGTTTTTAACTAGAGTTTGTGTTTAACCTTTTATAACAATGAAATGCTTTATGAAGATGCCAAAAAATGACCTGTGAGCTCAGGGAATGCACTGGGATCTACACATAGACATCTAGCAACTGCCTGTTTCCACCTCTGAGCTCAAAGCACCTTAGAAGTTCCTGTAGTGACTCTCAGACTGGCTTGCTGCGGTGTCCTACAGGGCTTTGGGTTTTTAAATTATATGTATCAATTTACAGATCTTTGAGATCAAGCAGATTACTAATGGGCAGACCGAATAATCTGAGAAAAAAGGCTGGGATCTGTGTGCAGGGGGCACCATATAAACATCACTGTTATTTGCAACTTGTGCAGCGCAGCAGGCTCCACAGAATAGGGCAGGAGGAAGCCCGTCACTAAGCTGCAAATGCAGAGATGCCAAGCTATAAATATGCTGCTATATTTTTACACTTGTTGTGGCAAAGTTGGGATGGTCGTTGTGATGCTGGGGGTGTTGCTGAGGCTGTTTTCTAATTATAATTAGATTCCATTGCTTTTCCAGGGTCATTATCAGACATGCAGTCACGTGTGCTTGCTTTTACATGCTACTGACCCACCTAATTATCCTGGGCACAAGTGAACTCCAGAGGCAAAGGGGAAATAATTCCAGTCCCAGGAGCAAGGCTGTTAGGAGCTGGGTACTATTCCCATCATGGTCCACAGCAGGGACAAAAGATGCTGTGAGTCATTTCCAACGTCAGCTGCAGTGAGCACCTGACCAGAAGCACACTTCAGGGGTGCTGGCAGTCACCCTACAGGTGTTCTTGCCTTGCCCTTGCTGCCTGCCCTAACATGCTGGTGCCCTCATGTCTGTAGGCTTTTTTTTGCACCTGTGGATTCAGAGGCAGGATTTGCAAGCAAATGTACTGGAACATTTTCAGCCTCCAAAAATAAATAACACCTGTCATTAGCAGTGACTTGCTGAAGCAGCCATACTTGAGCGTCTGTGTCTCATCAGAATGCCTGATGCTGAAAGGACTTTTTGTTGCTGCTTGTGGTACACTTGCTCTGCATTCCACAAGTGCCACTGCAGGAACCTTTCCTAACAAACTGTGAGGTGCCGTGCCTAGGAAAACCAGGACCTGGGCTCTGCAGGTGAATCTGATGTGCAGAAAGATCCCAGCTGAAGGCAGCAGAGGACTTAGTGGAGCAGCTCTTCACCTACAAATCCACAGGGAAGTGAGATTAAATGATTGGACTTGACAGTTAGGGAGAGGTATGCTGTCTTTGTTTAATCTTCCTTTCCTGTCCAGAAAGCAAGATTCTGGTGCCCAGCATGAGTCTTCCTTTGCTCAATATCAAGCCCTAAATTATCCTTTTTATCAATAGCTTTTTCCTTTCATAGAGCTAATTCCCTTCAAATACTTGCAGATGGCTTCCAAATCACCTTTTAATCATCTTGTACAGCTAGGCCATGGATACTATCTGCAGGAACCTTACTTTGTTCAGTTTCTATAACATGAGGCAAGATGCTCACACCAAACAGCCCTCCACCTTCCCTGCTCTGTCTGTACCCACACTGCAAGGGACCACTCACCTCCATAAATAGATGAGTACAGACCAGAGTGATGGAGGATAACCCTTCGCCTACCTTACACCTTGGAAATGCAGGGAGACAATCCAAAACAATGCTTTTTGGTTTTAAGAACAGTATATTTACCTTCCAAAACAGGAAAACTAATTGGCCTGGCTGCTGTGACACTATTTTCTCTTGGGAAAAAAAGTTGCACTGCTTCCTCAACATTCAGAACTTTTTAATCCCGATGCCAAATGCATTTCGCTGTATTAATACGGGTGGAATGAAAAGGCTTTCTTCTCTGCTTCAGCCTTCTCTCCCAGGATAAATCTTTTTGGAATTTGCTTTATATATTGTGCTTTTGAATGTCCTTTTAAATGTTAAAAAATGACTGTGTGAGAATGTCGCCTTCTCATTAGTAGAATTTAGTACATATTTTCCTCCATTGTTACCAGTACAGTTCCAGCAGTGTTAACAATGGGAACCCTAGAGCAAATGGTCTGGCACCAGCACTTGTCATCTAACTATGGCTGGTCAAAAATGTGTTTGAAAAGTGGTTTTGTGTTTTTTAAATGTTCTTCTTTTGAGTAAGCGCTTCCAAATGATGTTTTTAAATCTCTTGGAGTTGTTTTAATTTTTGAGTAAACAAAAGTACATTCTCCGCTCACCTGTCTTTTTCTTGACTGAGAGGAGGAAGGTACAAAACAAAAAGCTCAGAGGATGATTTTCTTCATCAGAATGAAATTAATCAGGGTTTGTTTTTCTTAAGTTCAAAATGTCTTTAAAAATCTAAGAAAATAAACCCATTGAGGTCTTAAAAAATGTAACCTTCCCTTTGTAACTCAGACTAATGTCAATACAAGACACCCTGGCACAACAGTGAGCAGGCAAGTTTTCCAGTTACCACAAAGCTTTTAATGCTGCAAGTAAAGGGAGCTCAGGTAAATTCAACAATGGCAGGAAATGTTTTAGAAGTGTTTCTAGCACTGGTGAGAGGAGCATAGCAGCATGGTTCTCTGACAGAAGCTCTGTGGGAAGTCACAATCCTCTGATATTAATATCCTCTGATATTAAAACTCAGGAGTCTACAGAATCTACTCATTGGAAAGTACTGCTGCCTTTTTCCCTTTTGCAATTACTGAGATCTCCTTTGTTGCCTCAAATCTTTGCTGTAACTAAAACACAGAGAAAGCACACGCTCTGAAATCCTTCAGCTGTGCCTTCCCAGAGCCATGGAAACAGGGCTTTGCATGCCCAGAGCAAGGCAAGGTGATTGTTTTTGTTTCTCATGTCATCTGTCACAAGTTTGCTTGTTTCTCTTGTGAATATACAAATCAAAATCCTCGACTCAGGCATTTTTATTTTGGTTTTGACAAGGTCACACCTTTGGCATGACCTGAGCTGGACCAGCTTCCTCACTGAACTGCTTTTTATACTGTTCTCATAATGAATTTAAGCCCTCAGCTGTTAATACTTCTGCAACCCTACTGCTTCCTTCCTGGTGTTAGACAAGGATTCAGAGGGCCCAGTTAATACTCAGAGCTCTATCCAATTTAAGAAGAGGATTTGGAACTCAATTAGGTCGCTTATTGGCTGCTTCTGAACCTGAGCTGGGACTAAAATGTGTCCAAACCTTCCATTGGGTCAGATGGAAATAACCCGAGATACGTCAGCACACCTGAACAAAAGCTGCTCTCCACTTCTCATCTAGTGCTCTCGTTCCCTGCGGTGCTGTGGAAATGCCTACATTTGTATAGGAACATACTCACTGACAATGCAGCCTCATTTATTTGATGCTGGCAGAAAGGGATATTATTAATAGTGTGTGATCTACTGCACCTTTCATCTGAGGATCTCTCTCAGAGCATTTTAGGAGGCTGAATCAATTTTCAAAACACTCCTGTGTAATGCTATCCCCATTTTACTGGAAGGTAAACTATGGCAGCAGGAGATTTTCCCAAGGGTTCATTGGTACAGTCAGAAATTGAGCCCCAGGCTCACGCTCCAAATATAGCCTACATTCCCATCCCATGGCTGAAATATGAATGCAGGAGTCCCTCAACTAACACAGCATCCCTTCTGCCTGCTGCTTTAGCTTCCAAAACTGCCTGTTGCCATGGGAACTGCAGTTCAGCTCAATGGACCAGACTTGCTTCAGTTATATCAATGCAAATCGTGAGCAAATTCATTTAAGTTAATGGAGCTACTCCAGATTTCTGTGGTGGTGGGGGGTGCTGAGCATAATCAGTGTCTCTGGATTTTATATAAAATGTAGAGCTCTCCTGAGAATGAAGAAAAAAATGCTTAAAGGTGGAGTCCAAAGGATGAAGGGTACCTTAAAACGACGATGTAGAAAGCAAATCTGAGAACTTGACTTCACCTAGTGTGACATGACCTACTTCTGACCGGCACCAGTAGAAGCTCTTAGAGGTCCCACACAAATGTCATGCTCTCCCCTTACACAGAGCATAAAGAAATCACCATATTTCTGCTTTTAATGCAAGAAAAAGAATGAGGTTGGAGGCAAACAGTCTACGAGCAGAAAGTGGAAAGGACAGGTCTGATGCTGCTGCTTGTAGGATGGCCTCAGAGGGGTGGAGAGCAGGCAGGACGCACCCCTTTGGCCTCTCCCTTGGGATGAAGGGAATGCCTGAAGGAACAGGAACCTGAATGGACAATTTCTTCAGTGTCTGCCCACTACACCATGAAGGCATGGATGGCTGTTGTCCAAGAGATGGAAGAATTATGAGGGCAAGAGGCGAAGCAAAGACCCTCTCTAGCAATAGTAACCATCACGCCCTAGGTCTCCTGTTGTCTCTCACCAGCTCAGCTCTGCAGGGCAGCCAGCACCAAGCAGGCTGGCACTGCCTGTGTCCCCTGCCTGTCACAACCAGCTCTGTGTGCAGCAAGAACTGGAGGCTGGCACTGCAGGGGTATGGTACACTGCAGGGGTATGGTACACTGCAGGGAAGGTGCATCTCAAAGGCACGGAAATTGGTCACCCTGCACTTGTGCTAACGTAGGAAGTCTAATTTGAGATGAACTTCTCCTATGATACTGGAAAGCAAACCACCCTGTGTCTAAGGCTGAGTAAGCAGCTACTGTTTCATACAGTTCACACACACGCAGGAAATATATAAAGCTACAAAGTGCTGTCTTTCACACTGCCAGGGATTTGCCATTTATCTTGCTGGACCTGAAACACCGTGATCCACAATTATTTATCTTCACAAATTAGTATTCAAATTTCTGGAGCTGACAGCCATTTAGATTAGATTGCTGCTGACCACCTATGGAAAACACTTTGGATCAGGTAGGTTCAAAGATGGCATTAACACCATAGCTAAACTGATGCAGATTTTCTCAGTGAAGACTCCTGAATACCCAAGCAGGAGATGGGAAGCCTCTGAGTAGCAAGGTTTGGCACCATCTGCTGTTCCTTATGGCAAAAAATCCAGCAGATCTGCTTAGACATTTATACTGCAAAGACTGTTCTCCCAGTCTGAGGGCAAGGGGCACTGTCAGGGACACTGGGCAGTGGCAGAACTCAGCACCCAGTTTGGAGCATGGTAGTCACTACTCTGGGGGATATTGCAGAATTGACCCTTGCGCACATTGAGGATGCTAGCAAAGATTCAATTTGGAAGCAGAGCTGATCAGACCAAACATAGAGCCCTGCTGGAATGGTAACTGCATGGTGGTGCTGAGCACCCCAGAGCTGGATTTGGCCCATGCGCAGTCAGCCAGGCCAAGGTTTGCACACATATGTTTCAAAAGTCTTAGCATTTCTTGCAAAACATGTTATTCTTTTGCACACCTCACAATAAAAGGTCAATACTCCAATTTGTTGTCTCATCACCAAAAATTTTGGATTTTTTCCCATAACTTTATCATAAACCTGACCTGAGTTTCAAGCTTTTGAAGAGATCCCCTCCTATATGTAAACATGAAGTTCAGGCTGAGGGTCCAAGGTGAGCACTTTGCACACCTGCTGTTTAGTACTGGCTACCAAACAAGATATGACCAAAGGTAATACAGAGGTGTCAACATTTCCATTTTGTCAGTTCCAGATCCTGAGAAGTTGTGAATCCTAATTTTCTTCTTTCCTCTCCTCACCTCCCTTTCCCCTTTTCTCTTCCCTTTCCAAAAGACCAGGAAAAAAAAAATGTGTAAAAACAACTTATAATTGAGTTGTTATAAGACTAGTAACAAAACATACTTTAAAATAAATATTTAAGTATATATATATATATAAAGATTTTAAAAGCCCACTTTCCAGCATTTGAAAAGACCCAACATAAAGTATTTAAATGCTTCAGACTGGTAATACTAGGGATGCCATTACTATGAGACAGCAATATGTATTCATGTAGGATAAGGGCAACAAGCCAAATTCTCCCCTTAAGTTAGATCACATTAGTCTCACACACTGTCCCCTTGAAGAATTTCACTTGGAGAATGGAGTCTCTCCACCTGAGAAATGCAGCTGCTCTGTGTGCTTACCATAATTTGAGAGGTAAAATATTTACATGCAAAGGGAAAAATTCTCAAAACTTGAGTTTGTTGTTTTTTATTTGAAGTCCACATATTGGGTGGTCTTACTAATATCAGAACCATACTTCGTATATCACCACTTGAGCAAGAACATTCCTCCAGTGAGCTTATTTCTAGGTCTGATGGAAACATCAAGGTATGTGCAGTTCCAGGAGATCCAAAGCCTATTCTCTCAGAGATCTCAGACAAGGAAGATGTGAGGATGACACTCACAAACATTTCCCAAGAGAGCTCCTGCTTCATACAGTTTTTTGCAGTGCTAATCCTGCCCTGTGCTACAGGCAGTGGTTGTAGAATATCACAAGTCTTCTGTGTCTAAGTACGGCAATGAAAATCCTCCAGATCTCTGATTTATCACTACTTTTTGGAAACAGAAGTATATCACAGTACAAGGGAGAGATTGTGAAACTAATATCCAAATCAGCATCTTCTAATTTTGGCCTCCCAGTCATCTCTGACCATGAGGCCACACGAGGATACCTTATTGGGCATCATCTCCCATCCCTCATGTCTGTCTATGGAAGCTGGAAAATATCGTAGTCACACCACACCATAGAACTCATTATAAAAGGAGCTTTGCAAAGTTAGAAAACATCAGAAGACAAAGCTGTGACCCCTTTGTCAAAAGGCCTTCAACCAATGACTTCCACCAGTGCAGTGCATTCAGTGTATCTTGCTTTTACTGTGTCACGTTTTTCCATTTTATTTATTTATTTATGCAATTACTGTCCAATGTCATTTTTCAGACTATGTAACACTGTTTTCACCGGCAAAGATCAGTTACAGTAACACTCTGAGCTCACAGGGATAGAAGCTTGAAAACTCCATGTCAGCCAAATATAGATACAGTTGGGCTTGCATAAATGAGCTTTACCTGAGAAAGATAAGAGAGCATATATCCTGTGGGTCTTTTCCAACCTTGGTGATTCTGTAAGTCTATGTGAGAACTATTGGAGATGGGTAGATGGTTGGACTGGGTGGTCCTGCGGGTCAAACCTTGGTGTAACCTCTCTGAGGTAACAGGACAGACAAAGCAAAACCATCCATAGACAAACATGATTTGCCCATTTTGCATAGCTTTTTGGCTTTGAGAACTCAAATTTCTTTTTCCCCACAGTCACAAATCAGCCTGTCCTGTTCCCATGGTCCCTGGATGCAAATTGCACCCAACCGCAGGATGCCTGTGCCCAGCATCTATGCCACACAATCAGGAACCATGAAGAGGTCCCTCAGATCACTAACAGGCCACATTCACGCTGTGGTTTAGCACAGATGGAGCTAACTAAGGTGCCATGCAGACCTACCATTAGTTTCCTTTCACAAGTCTCCTCTGTATTGCAAAATCAGGTTCACATAAGCTAAGGAGGGCCCTGAATCAGTCTGTAATCTATGTGCCTACAGGGAGGAGGAGGAAGATGCTTTGTCACCTGAATTCTCTGGTGAATTCCATGTGAATTTCCAGTGAGGACAAGGTTTGCACAAACCCACTGATCTCCATAAATCTGTTTTCCCACATAAGAAACTAGGATATAAATGCTGCCTTTCCTCAGAAAGAGGCTACATGGAGCCCGCCTATGCTCCAAGATCAAGTGGGACCAACTGGCATTAAGTTGTAAAAACAGTGAGAAATTCACAGTTGCATTCAAGAAGCATTTGGTATTACTAAGTTACATCCAAGAAAACAAAAAATACGTGTATAAATGGCCATAAAAACATTAATCATTGAGTTAAAATCTTAATGTTCAGAATGACACCAGAACATAAACTCCATAAGGAGCTGCCTATCACACAGCACTCCTTGCTCTCCTCTGGTGTGGACACTGACCTACTTGATATATGCTCCTGCACTAAGGATCCAGCACTAAGTATCTTAGACCCCTCAAATCGCATTCCAGATTTATAATTGCAAAGCAGCTGTCAGCCCTGAGCCCTGCCATAGTACCTCCCCATCTGTTCAGCCCATCTAGCATTACAGCAGAGGACAGCACTAAGGCTGAAACTGTATCGTATGAGAAGAGAGAACCTGCTGCACTGCCCACAGGGCCAGATGAAATCGCTTTGCACTTTCATGGTCTTGAAATCTTACATGCTTCTGAAGAGCAGTGGGCAGAGGCTGTTCAGTAGAGGGGAGAAGGGATGTGGGCAGAAGGATCAAATTCTGCAACATAACTCTGGCAGCTGAGTCAAAAAGACAGACACCTTGGGCTTCACTGGGGAGGAGGGGTTCAGCTTGTGGCAGGGCTGGGGATCATTTGAGAGCCCCACAGAGGAAAACCTGATACTGTGATTTTCCTCGAACCCTCCCCCTCCACACCCCTCTCTATTAACTCCTTCTGTAGCAGTTGATTTTGCATAGACTTAAGTCATGTCCTAGAATGCAAGCTTTGAGCCACAGCCCCTCCTGAATTGCTTTGATAGAGCTTTGATGGGGAGTAGCTATTCTCTGGGTCAAAGTAAAATAGTGGCCTTGGTCCTGTAGTCATTACCAATAGTAATCCAGATGAAAGACAATGTCTTTTAGAACAACTCAAGAAAAGATTCAAGATTTGGCTCTATCCGCTCTACCTTAGTTTAGGTGAAAACAGCATATTGTGTCCAGGAGCTGGAAGTGCTTGGATCCATCATCTTGCCAACACAGCCCGAGAACAAGCAATGCACACAGCATGCATCACGCAGGGCCCTGTAAGACCTTATAGATCCTCCACAATCCCGAGGCCCAAGGCACCTGACCAGTCAGCACGTGCTAAGAAGGTGGGATGAGGAAAGCCAGGTGCCATTTCGTCTCACTGAAACCAAAGAAACATGTTCTTGCCCTCCCAGCAGCACCTGCACCAGTAAAGGTGCCGACAGCAATGCACTGTGCTCCAGCAGTCCTTGTGCTGACAGACACTGTCAGCAAACACGCTTGGGGCTACCAGGGCCATTTGCGTAACCGGGCTCTCCTTTAATCCCACTGCTTATGCTCCTGGAGGGCCCAAGCGCTCTCAGGGTAACACCGTGACACTCAGCCTGACCACAAGCAGCACCACACTTGGAGCTCCACATGCAAGGCCAGGCTGCTGGGTAACATGCAGGGCCAGGCTGCTGGGTGACCCGCTGTGGCAGCAAGGCCTGCAGGCCCGGCTGCTCACCCCACTCCACGTGAGCTCGCACGTTGTTGGAGGAGCTGTGCCTCAGAGGACCCATGTGTGTGCACGTGTGTGTGCGCGTGTGTCCCGGTGCCCGCGAGCACTGGGCTCCTGCATGGCAGCAGATTGGAGGCAGGAGCTTGTGTCTCACAAATTCATTTTCTGGCAGCATGTGGATGGGGGAAGGGACAAGCGCTCTTTGTCAGCCCACACAGCTCCACAAGTCCCAGCCTGGATAAGCCAAACCTCTTAAAGGCACAAAATGTGTGCGCTGCCCACAGTGGCTCTGCCTTAACCCCTGGACCAGCTGGCGTGAGGGCAGCTGTGAGCTCAGCAGCTGGGGCAGAGGGCTGTGACGCACAGAGCTGTATCTGGAGATCTGCTTTATTGCTTTCTGCTTTCACCTCTGAACCTCTGGGTTCTGAGGGACAGATATGGAGCTCTGGGCAGGCCCTGCAGATGCTGGAATGGGCTCTGGTGATGGCTCTCACCAGGAGCAGGCTTGAGCCACTGCTATATATTTTACTGCCTGGACAGCTGTTGGCTTCACACATGCCTCCCTATTCCAAAGTGGCAATTAGGAGCGGAGCTGAAAGGGCAACATGTCCTTTACTCTAGATCTCCAGCCAAGTCTGCAGGCACAGGTTCCACACTCAGACAAGCAGGAATGCTCACGTGGACACTGGGGATGTCACAGCATTTGAGCAGCAGCACATATAGCAACACGTGACAAAGCTGCAGCGTAAGATGGGGTTTGCTAGTGTGTGTAGACTGACATAACCAAAATATAACATGAAGAACAAAGCAGCACCTAGGAAACACTTGCATTGGATCATTTAGACTGTTTTGGGTACTCCTCTTCAGTACATAGGACCAAGTCAGTTCACCATGGGACAGCTTAATCAGCTCCTTCTCCATTAACTCCTGAAGGGCCAATGTTCATCCTGAAAGTCTGTATTGTATGTTTACAGCAGTCTAACCTAGACACTGTGTGTATTCCCTAATGTACCTCTAGTCTCCTCCATAAAGCCACGTGTAATCTTCTCACATGGAAAAATCTTACTGCAGAGAAGGCAGTATGAAATGATCACCTATCAACCAGTCACGACATAGCTTTGGCTCCAACCATTTGTACTTGGCTTGTTAACACACAGATAGCAAAAATCTTTCTGTCCTCTCCAGTAGGATCTTAGCTCATCTTAACCATCTGCTTTCTTTTTTTCCTAAGGAAGACTAATCTTTTTTGGAAAGTTTCAGGGTATTTATCTAAACATATAAGGCATTATTGTATTAATATCTGAGATGGCATCTTTCCTAAGTACCAGTAATCATAATTCAACTGGAATAAAACACATGATTTTTAATTGCTCGCTTTACAGCAAAGTTTGAAGTGGCAATTTTGCAATGAATTCTGGAAACTGAAATTAAATTGCTTGTTCAATAAATATTAAGAGCAACCAACCAATGCCAGAGCAAGATACAATTTTGTATTTCTAATATCAAAAATACATTTTCTTTCCAATTCCCAGAAAAGAAAAGATAGCAAAGGAAGCTTGACCTACTTTCATGCCAAATCAGTCTTTTATTGAAGCAAAAGTATTCTGTCAAACTTCTAATTGTCCTTAGCAAAGCAATGCCATTTCTGTGAATTTAAAATAGATGCCTGACAACTCTAACATCATGTGTTCAGACCAAGGCCTTGAAGAACCATAGAGAACATCTTCTCTCTTGTTGATGCCAGGAGAATATGTGCTTTGTACACACTCGCATGCCTGCACCATGGGCCCAAAGGAAGACAGGTATGTTCATGCCACACACACCAACACTGGAAGCTCCATTTTTGCTTCAAGATACTCAATGTCTCCCTGATCAGTCACTGTGGCACAACCACAACCCCATTTCCCAGTCCTGCAGTCCTTCACTCTGCAGTGAAGCTGTCTGCACGTGAAAACAGGGTACAAGGTTAGTCTCACATTGGGAACTTGCAGTGGTTATCTTAGGGCAAAGAATAATGTCCTAGTTCTTCATGCTAACTGGACACTTGTGATCCCCCAAAAAGCAGCCTGGCAATGGCCCCATCATGTTGGCTGTTTTGCACTTGTTTTTTCCCCTCTCCTCTCCAAACATACAATTTACTCTGCATGAGGGAGCCTATTGAGTGTGTATCTGTCTGCCTCCTGGCACAGATGGACTGGTACAGCCAAATGGACAGGCAGCCCACCTCCTTTCTGAGAAGTGCAGGCAAAGGAAGAGAACTTGCTGGGGACAGGGAATTCTGCAGTTGGCTGTGGTGGCACCCGTCCATCCCACATCCTCCTCCCCAAACTGCTTGTACATTCTGTGTGGCTACAGGCTGCTTGAGATGTCACCACAAATAACTGTCAGATTAAATCACTGCCTGCATGGGATCTGCTGAACCTATGACACACATTCTGGGCACCTAAGTCAGACAAGGGAATCTGTCCAAGAAAGAAATCTAACAGGAGCTGCTTCACATGTTAAATCAGCTTTGGGGCTATAGGATCAAAGTGAGTCCTGCCCTGTGTCAAGAAGGCTAGAGGAGGTGGGAGGAGGAGACATATAGACACCCTTCACTGCTAATGCACTCGTTGAATAACTATATTTAAGTCTCCAGAGGCCTGGAGCAGAAGGATGAAGCAATAACTACAGCTGACAAAGCAGAGCTTTGTGTGGTAGGAGCACATTGAGCCTGTAAGCAGTGGTCAGAGGGGTGGTGAAGGTACATTGCCTTCACTTAACATCCACACAGGACCAGGCTTTATCTATAAACCTCTACTGGTAGCAGCTCTCACAGTAAGATCTAAATGCTGGGAGAAAGGTACGAATTACTTCACAAAGTACTCTCAGCTGTTAGCACTGTCATGGTGCCATTCATGCCTTCCCTCATCCAGGCTATGGGCATATTCAGAACTGTCCTTCCATGGATTACTGGTGGATGTGCAATGCAGAAAGCATTCACGGAGCACTGATCTTAGGACTGTAACTCACCTGATGCTCTCCCAGATATTTCAGAAGATCTCAGGAAAACTAACAAACAAACAGACAGAGTGGTAAGTAAATATACCTATTGAGAATATAAAGAAAGGGGAATCTTGCTTGAGCACTGCCTCCCCTTGCTTCACTTGCAGACTGTGCTCTGCATGAAAGCACAAGTAAACTTATTCTATGACTACAGTTTCAGTTATAACTGTGCCACCACCAATTCTAAATGCTAGTGTCTGTAACATTTTCTGTTGATTTCTTTACTTTCAAATTTAAATATTTGTCCTGTCCTTGAGGGTTCTGACACCACACTGTACTGGAAGCTGGGTTTCTTACACACTTTTGCCACCTGCCTGTGAATAGAATATTCAGTTCTGACGAGTGCTCACTGCCATGCTGCACCTTAGCATGGGGAAAGAGGAGCCCTGCTTGCCCTTGCTCTGACCCCTGGTGACCGTGGCACCAGGCCAGAGATCCATCTCTGATTGCTTCATTCACAGCTGACTATTTAACCAGGCAAAGCAACACTGGTTTAAACAAATTTCCCTTGAATGTGCTCACTGAATGAATAGTAATGATCATAACACTTTATGTTTGTACTGTGTCTTTCATCCAATGTTATGACAACACTTCAAAAGGTGGGGGGGAGATTTATTTCTCTTGGTTTTTACGACCACGAGTGTGGAAAAAAATAAACTATAGCAAAATGAAACATTTCTGCAGAAGACACTGGTGGAGAAAACAGAGCAGAACCCAAAAGGAATGCTGCCAGTCTCTAGCTCTAGTCAGTACATCCTATTTCCAAGGTGATAAAAAAAATGGATACTTCCAAACCTATCCTCAAAGCATGCTGCTCTCATACTGATTCTCAACGCTGCCACTGGTCTCTATCACCGAAATGTTGTACTCTACTGAGTACTGTTTGTAAAAGGAAAACATTCTACTGGATCAGGCTGCTCAATGCCCCATCCAGCTTGGCCTTGAACTCCTCCAGGGAAGGGGCATCCCTGTAAGGAATCAGAAGAGGTTGATAAGGTATATGCAAAGAAGAGAGCAACAATGAAATAAAGAGGGAATTATGAACAGAGGGAAGGTAAAACTGGGATTAAAGGGAAAGAGAATTACAAAGAGAAACAGAATACAGATGACCACATCTCCACAGCACGGACCTCGGGCTGGGCTTTGCCAACCCATCAGAGAGAAGATCCAATTAAATTGAAAGGCAGAAGACTGCTCCCTTCAGTGGAACAGTGCTCCCTCTCATTGAGATCACTCAACATGCTCCTGATGCTGTCACTGACCCTACATTGTCCTGACAAAGTCATTCTCTGAGACACCCTGCAGAAGAATAGCCATTTGTAACAAGCTGTGGGGTGCTGGGAAAATGATGGGGCGGGGAAATACTGGGCACCGCAGTGGGAGGGCTGAAGAACAACCAGACAACCCAAAGCATCCAGCCTCAAAGAGCTGTGCACAGGGGGCACTGGGACTGCAGTTCTTGCTAGGTTTACAGAAAGGAATGTAACATTAATCTGTGGCAGTAGGAAGCCGCTAGGGATTAAGGGAAATTAGTAAAAGGGGGTGTTGCTGCTACTTCATAGGAACTTGACATGATGTTCAAATGCTGTCTGCTGGGAGTCTGGATTACTTTATTATTATTTTTAATAACTCCAGAGGGCTTTCTTTTGCAAAGGAACTCAAGCTGAGATGGTGGGTTTGTATGTTCACTATTCATTTGGAGAAAGAATTGTTTGATGGATGCTGAAGTTTATAGTTCTTTTGCAATGAGAATTGCTGGAATGTTTTGCGGCCCAGATCTGTGTTCTCATTTTCACCACGCAGTTATGTAAGTCTCTGGAATAATAAAATAATGCTAGCTTTTTTTAAGGAAAGAAATGGTTGCATGTGCTCTCAGTGTGATGGTCTGCGTGTGGCACACAATGAACAGCAGAAATCAGATCTGTAGAGTCCATTCTGATGGGTCTCTGACATGCATCAGGATTCTTTGTTCTACCGCTGGGAAATGAGAAGAAACCTGTGCTTGAGAATCACAAAGGATTACTGGATTTCTATGTGTGCTCTGGACTGTGTAGATTTGAATTAACATCAAAGAGTAGATCTTTCATTCCTCTTGTGTGTGTATTTTGGAGGAAAGGGAAATAGAACTTTTCCAGTACTGAGAGAATCTGCTAATTTCAGCTGTTCACCTGATTTCCCTTCTGCACATTGACTCCACGAGTGATATTTTGTTCTACAGAGGAGTGGACATAGGGTCATTTGGGTTGAAATGAAATAGTAGCTTGGCATCTAGTCGAAAAGCGCTACATCACATGCGGCACAACTGATTTCTTTCTCCCACTATTCCCTAAGATCCAGGTATCCAATCAGTTCTGATCTCTTATTATGTCAATTCCACAACTTCCCTAGGCATCTTGATCCACAGGTAAAGTACTGTGTGAAGGTTTATCTAATGTGTAGTTTAAATTACCTTGCTACAGCCTAAGTGAACTTATTTCTACTCCCTTTTAATTGGTATAACAGGTATAACTGATGTATCACTCACTTTTCTCAGTAGAAAAAGAAGGCTGTACAAACTGTTTCCCAATATACTGTGTTGCAAAATGATGGGCTAACTAGGTATTAAAATAAAGAGCAATAAACAATTAAAAATAAGAGAATAATATTAATGCACTGCAGAGACGGGGGAATCAAGCAACAGAGAATGAGGAATTCTGAAGGAACTAAATTCTGTTCCTACCCTTCTTTGGATGTAAATTCAGACCAAGACAATTAATTACAAAGAGATTTGGGGTGAAGGTAGGTCAAACAGAATCTGAAGCCCCAACTTCAGCCACAACCATTGCACAAAAATACATAGATTATTTTTTATGAAGCATTTTCCCTTTGGCAAGACTCTACTAACTGCAATTGGTTTGTTACTCAGTTGAACCAAATGAGTGTTAAGTACATCCATGTACAGAGATCCTTCAATAGGGATTTGGGGAAATTATTTTGTTCAGTCTGTACAGTTTCTCTGAGTAGAATGACCCTTTGTGTAAATGAGGCCCAATGCCTCTGAGTACATAGGAGGAAAGTCTCCCAGGGTTCTCACATGCAGAATCCTCCAAATACATCCCCAGGGAAAGCAGATTTGCTGCTGCTTTCCCATACTCAAGAATCAAGAATCAGCTCAAGGCTGATCAAAGCAAGAATAAGCTGCTGCTGCTCCAAGATCTTGGGAGGATACATCTAAAACCAAAGCATCTATAATAATAAGGGGCTCTGCTTTTTAGTTGCTTCCAACTATGCTGTGAACCTCCCCAGGATCCTTTGCCAGCATGGCTGTGATGAAACGCAACAGATAAGATTTCCTCTGCCCTTTCAAGAGAAAGTTTGAAAGCCCAGAGAGCTCTGCTGGAAGATAATGGGACACAGACTGTTCATTTTCTCCAAAGGATCAAGATTAATGATAGGCAGATGATTAATTCAAACGACGATAAAAAATTCCACTGAATTGTTAAAAGATTTTATAAATCGGCTTTTCCTCCTTTACAATCTAGAAAATCTGAAAAGATCCATTCTCAGAAGCAATTAAGATCACAATCTTCCCTATCTTCAGGTTTCATCAGTTCCCATTCCACATCTATTTGCACACAACTACTGGGAAGCCTGAAAGAGAAGCTGTTATATTGTAAATCAATCAGCTCTCCTGTAAGACAGGAACTGAAGCCTCTGCTCTTATCGAGAGAAGGAACTGAGTCATTTGACATGACTACATGCTTCTGAATGTGATTTACTGCTTCTGCAGAGCATTACAGAAAAAAAGAACAACAAACTAGCGCACAGTGCCTTCCCTCAATTTCACAGCAACATTTACTGAGAACCAAAGATGTATGCAAGTTGATTTTTTACATCTGAATATCCTTCCGAATTTAGACCTGCCTTTGTATTGTGCAGCACACAGTGAGACAGCGGTTGTGACAGGGATCTGAAGCAAAGGGCTTGTCTCAGAGATGTTGATTTCTCCCTTTCAGACAAATAGCTCTTTCTCAACAATCTGCACAATGATTACTTTTGCTGTGAATTCTTGGAAGAAAGACATCACATTTACTCAGAACATGGATAATTTTATACAGCAGTTCAGGACAAATGAGAAGCCATTTAGCTGTCTCACTGGAATGGAAGGTGAAAAGGCTGGTGAACAAATGGATTGCCATAGAACAGACTGCTAAGCAAGCTTCAGTCAGAGAATCCAACCATGATTTGCTGAGCACAGCAGGACCGTGCAGAGCTGTCACTTCAGAAAAGGTTGCATGTTGACTAGCAAGTCAGTAACGCTTTACTTTATTGTCATATTAGAAACCTTTATGCTAATATAACAAGCACCACCAGGTTTTCAAACAGCTTTTTATATTATGGAAGGCCCCGCCTAGAAGTTTCATAAAATGTAGCTTTATAGAACATATTCTCAAAATATGACCAAATCAGTCCATTCTCTCACACCTGTTCCCCCACCTATTTATGGTATTTCTTGGGTGCTGACGACCTTGGCACTTAAAAGCTATTTCTGTATACACCATACATAGGAAATGTACCAGAACATTCGAATTGTCTCATCATAACTTCATCTGTTAAAAACATCACTTGATGCTGTCTTCCAAGAATTTGCACTTACAGGACTCAAGGTGAATCACTTGCCTGGAAGTTGTCCTTCTCCTTTTAAAATGGGAATCTTATTTTGGTTCATTTTCATGATGAGGCAGTTGGCTGGAACCGTGAAATCTAGATCTGAATGCAAACTTCAGCTATCTTATAAGCTGTTGAAATCCCAAGGTTGTAGGCAGCCAGAATGACTTGAGCTCACATTTCTCTAAACTGTGATTATGTTTAGACACAGTGAGTGACTGACTTGTGCAATGCAGCATGGGCTGTTGAAACAAACCTGGATCAAACCTGCCCCACTGGGCCTGCTACAACTATACACAGAGAAAGTGAGAGGAAAAAAACAAAACAACATCCCTGACATTATTTGTTTCCATGGCACCTGTTTGTGCTGTTCTGTGCAGCTGAGTGTGCAGAACAAAACAGCAGTAGGTGAGGATTTCTGAACAGATCCATGCAATCCCCATCCTGGAGACAGAGACTGGGGGACAGGCAGGAATGGGGAGGAAAAGGAGAATGCACAGTCTTCTGTCTGCTCTACAGCCAACCCAGAGACCCAGTGAGATCACCAACTGCTTAAAATCCACCAGTTCCTTTGGGAGCCTGAGCCTGAGCTGTATAAGGACAGGAAAGGTTGGGATTGTTTGCTGCCTCAAATGAAAGCTTACTGGTGCTGATGATTTGTTCTATTTCTATTGTTTGAGCTTTCTTTCCATCAAATAATTTTCTCATCATAATCTAATGACCTTATTCAGCTTAACACAGTGCTACTGAAATTCATTTCCCATGGAATCTCCCACCCATATAGTATTGTTACAGGTCTCTGTGGTCTTACACTGAAACAATTTTTCCATGTAAAGTGACATTGTTGCTTCTCCCTGCAGACTTGTATTGAAACCATTTTTCTGTTATATCCCAGCATATTATAGTGCTGATGGATTCCACAAACCAACTTTCTTTGGAATAACTTTCCATGCCATAATCAATAACTTTTAGACCAGCACCAAGCTGTTCCCCACTAAAATTTCACATTAAACAGTGCTACTTCAGCTCCCTCCAGACTTAGAACTACAATCCGTTTCCCATTCTAATGAGATTGCAGAGGGGACATTTCAGTTGGTGTTAAATTAATGTTGCAGGCAATTTACACTTCTGTGAATAACTGCCGCTTAGAAGCTTGTGCCATTTATGACTGTCAGTCCAAATGGTCAAAATATTGAACCTTACAATCAACATTCATAATTACATGGGATGCAGCTAACAGAAGAGCTGCAATTTCACCAGCAGCGCAGGAACGTCAGGCTGTTCACTACAAATCATCTCGTTTTTATCAAGGTAGGATTTGCCCTCCTTCTTACACTGTCAATCTTTCAGCTTCACTGAGATCTGCCCTGTGCAATGTACAGCTGGTACTTTCTCCCTTTCTTTCAGTACTGTTCTCCATTTCTTTACTGGAATGTAGTTTTAAAGACAGTTGCTGATGTCCTTCTCATTTACCTCTTCGATCACTTGCTTCTCAAAAGGAAAGCCCAAATTAACAACCTATCCTACAGTACAAGGAGTTCCAGACTGCCAAAGTAAATGATGTGGGACAAAAACAAGGAACTCTTAGGTTCTTTACTTCGAATTTATTCCTTCTCCCTCACAGTATTCTGTTATCTGAACCACTGAGGAGATTCAAGTATGATAAAATTTGCTCTTCTTCCCTAGAATCAACAGATTTCTGTCTAGGCATATAAAGTGCCTTGGCTGTATCATCCTGCACACATTCCAGTGCGTTATCATGCTCTTAAGGCTAATGTCTGCTAGAAAATATTTGGATTGCTCTCTTACACTGAAACTACAGGGTAATTTCTTCAAGCGATAGCAGGTGGCTGTTTGCTGGCAAACTCAGTTCCAGAGGGCATTAACATGCTTTGCCAGTGATGTGTTGCGTTTTCAGCCAGAGGTCCTGATCAGGGTCAGGGTCTCACTGTACCTGGCACTGCACAAACAGGAGTAAAGCAAAGCCTTTGCCTCGGAGAGCCATCTCTTTGCAGGGGTTCAAAAACAAGCGGCAGCAGTCAAGGTCAGAAGGAGAAGGAAAATACTGATTTCCAGAGCATTTCACCTGCCCAGCACTCTACACTCATGAGGAATGAGAGAACACAAATCCAACCCCTTGCTACGCCTGAATCAGGGAAAAGGTCTTGTCCTTGGGTCATCCCAGTTAAATGCTATGACATTTCTGCCTCAGTCTTTCTATTAGGGAACCTCTATTTTGTATAAATAATGGCTACTTGTGGCTAAGAAGGCCAATGGTATCCTGGGGTGCATTAAAATGAGTGTGGTCAGTAGGGCAAGGGAAGTGATCCTCCCCATCTACTGTTCTCTGCTAGGGCCACATCCAAGCTCCCCTGCTCAAGAAAGACAGAGAACTACTGGAGGATGGCTACAAAGACACCTGGGGCCTCTGGTTTAGCAGAGGGGATGGACTCTGTTATCTCCAGAGGTCCCTTCCAACCCCTGCAATTCTGTGATCACAGCGAAAGCACAGTTTATGCATGGATTTTAACAAATCAAGGCAGGTTTTATCTTTAACCAAGGTAATTAGCATAATAGCTCTGATGGGGGAAGCTCTCTTGCTGTCTTTCAAAGACATAAATCAAAATGTTCCGAATGCAATAAATGTTCTTTAGGTAACCTTTTGTTTCACCCTGACCCAAGCATCACAAGCAACAGTCGGACCCTTTGATTTACCTCTTCTTCCTGCAATCATTCACTTTGTCTCTTGGCACAAACTCTGCCTTAGGCAGTTCTTAAATATCACAGCGCTGCGGTGGAGCTCTTCAAGATGTACACACGAATTCTTAGTCCTCTTCAGCGAGATCACAGTTCAGATAATGGCCTCCCCAAACATCCATACAGATCACACACTTAAGAGGGAGAAAATCTTAAAGATGAAATTATGCAGATGAACACATTAGCTAACAATATCTGAAATTACTCTATGAGGAGCCCCAGAGAATTAGAATTAACGGGAGAAGCAGAACATGTGAAAAAAACCTCTCAGTGTCACTTTGTGCCAAGCATTCAAAAACCACACACAAACTGCCTATAAACTTGGCGATTGCTTCAAGGGGCACAATCACCATAAATCTAGGATAACACACTAGTCTATTCAAAATAATTTTTTAAAGCACTGTTCTGTTGATGATGTCTTTGTTTTATTTCATCCGGCTCAGACCATTCTAGACTGGCTAAGTTTTTCTTTTGTTTATAGAACGCGACTCGAAGCCATAAGTCTCGGAAAGTCAGCAGGATGATTATTTCTGTGGAGATGCAGCTCAAATGCAGACCGGCTGAGTATACAAGTGTATGCTGCAAATGATGCACAGGAATCCTTCATTAGCTACAGGATTCAGTTCTCAAACATACACCTCCTGGAAAACAGCTCAGTTTTACTTACTGCTCCTTGCATATCACCAGGGCTTATAGCTCAACTATATTCAGCTATCTTTGCTTTTTCCCTAAAAAGATGTGTATGTTTTTGGCCTCGAAATACTACAAATGCCCTACATCAGTGCAAAGCAGATTTTAAGAAGAATCGTAGTTACGAAAGCTGAATATTGTGCTCAAACCCACCCTGGCAACATGTTTCTAGTTGACACTTGGCACTGGGTACAGTTCAGGGTAATAGGCAAGGACAGAACATGACATAATACAGGACAGTGTTGGTGTCCAGTTCCAAACTCTGCAGGTAATGGCTCTGAGATGATATTAGAAAGCATCAGAGTGACAAGCAGTACATGGGGAGTAAATCACAGTTTCAGGGTTCCTTGTGGCTACTGAGAAAACTAAACACCAAAAGTGTATATGGGTTGCACTCAAGAATTAGCTCCAAGAAAGAAAATATGACTTTTATAATAAGAGAATGAAAGCCCTGGGTTGCTTTTGAATATACTTAACTGTAGCATCTGTAACACCTACCTCACATGGGCTGATTCAATCAGCCACAGAGGGAGAACGTTAAGTGCTTTGTCTCTTGCCTTATTAAGGCTTTACAAATCATTTCTCTGATATTCTTTAATATAATATTACTTTTTGGAAAATATAGAAATGAATGAGAGATGAGATTTATAGATTTCCAAGCCCTTCTCTTGCTCGTGGATGAATGATTTGATTTAAATATTAGCAATTTTCTTAATAATAAGCTGGTTTGCAAATGAGGCCCTACCCACGAGCAGCTCTGACAGCTGAGGTATTATATCTTGTGCCAATCAAGTGGAGAACAAGTAATGTATACTTTTTAAGAACACTGGGATGCTTCAGGACACAGCCCAATAAAGAAGATAAAATAAGAAGGCAGAGATCTTTTACAAATAATAGATTGATATGGCTACAGAACACATCCAGTAAATATACCATTTTTCTACTGAAAGAGTTAAAAACAGCAGTTTGCACAATGTTGCAACAGGATTACAAGTATCTTAAGGGATCTTGTACTATCCTTGCAGGAGAGTGTGTAGTGAGGCAACAGATGAAACAGCATGATGAAACTGAGGGATGTATTTGGAGACATTAGAGAGCAATTTGAACAGATATTTGGTGAAGCAAATGATTCCCAGGACTTGCTGCCCCTCATTGGGTGTGTTACCATTGTACTCTGTGAGAATAGAATTGACCCTGATTGTTTTGTGCCAATGAAAGGGAGATGTAATCTCCTCTAGCAAAAAGTCTAGCATTTGGACTTCTTATTGACAAACAGGAGTGTCAGCCAGCATAGTCAAATGGAAAGGATATTAAAATGAAGGGTCAGGAACCCCTGCATCTTACCTTCTTTTAAGAAGCGTTTGAAGATGGGTGGGTGAAAAGTAATAATTCCAGTTATGACCCATGTAGGGTAAAAGAATGCTTCTTTTGAACAGAAAAATGGCAACATATCTGAAGTGGCTTCTTTAAATACTTTTACAGAGGAACATACTTGATTTCTGTTTACCTGATGAAGTACTGGAAAAATACACTGATTATTTTTTTTTAACCAGCATTTTCCTAGAACTAAATAATTATCATTTTTATCATGTGATGAAAAGAGTTCAGATCCAGTGCTCTGAGACGACATACTTACAATGCAGGAGTCACGGACCAAAAGTCAGGGGAGTACAACGCAGGGACAAAGATTGTGTTTGAAGTCAATATTTTGTTAAGATCACATGAAATCAGTAGGTAGAGACAACAAAACCACTGCTCCTAGGGCTTAAAGCAGTTTAAAGAAACATTCACGTGAAATATTTCTGCCAACTGCTGGCAAACAGCGAGGACAACAGACAGCAAATTTCCTAATGCACCTTTTTTTTTTCTACTGTGCTGTGTTTCTGTTTTGACTTTCTTTACCCTCATCAGATGACTTTTCCTACATAAATACGAGATTCAGCGCTCAAAGCTCATGGGAAATAAACACCCCGGCATGTTGCCACAGGTTGCAGAAATGGAATTAAGTTAAGGATCTGATGAAGTGTCAAGATACGTGGTCTGCATCACACCTATGAATGAAGTATTGAAGGCAGAGTTTCTCTTGTAAGCTGTTCCTTACTGGTTTTTCATTTCTTTTTTCCTAAAAGCAAAATCAAAGAAGAAATGCTGGATAAATAAATTCTTAATTCACTCTGCAAATCGTTTGTGCAACATTTGGACTCTGACTGGATTTTTTTGTTCTCAGTACCTGCAAAGATTCTGCAGGCAAAACCAGCCTTTCAAAGACAGTCAACCAATTCCTATGTCTTGAAAATAAATCCTACCGTTGTCTCAGTGGAACCAATCATAACTTAGAATCATAAAATAGCATAGGTTGGAGGGGACCTTAAAGACCATCCAGTTCTAACCCCGTGCCCTGGGCTGGCTGCCCCCACCAGCTCAGGCTGCCCAAGGAAGGCCCCATCCAACCTGGTCTTGTGCACCTCCAGGGATGGGGCAGCCATGCCACTGCCTCACCACTCTAGCCTTAATAAGCAGAACAGTAAAGAAGGAATTCTGTCCAATTCTCTATGCACTGCTTTAGGTTTTAAAGAAAGAATATAGCAAAAGGCAGAAAAAAACATGTTTGCTTTTACTGAGTCCATAATTTCTGACCAGAAAGTGAGTGAGAAAGTCCCATCTTGCCATACCCATATACAAGACAGCTGCATTTTAAATGAATACAGCTCCTGACTGATTTGGTTTCTTTGCAGTTGGTCTCTGGATTCTATCTGAAAACCAATCTCAGAACTCATCGTCACCTACACATATACATACACACCCTCAAAATTAAGATAGGCTCAGCTTTCAATAACCTTTACCCACAGATACACTGTGTTCATTCTCACTGCTAATATTCTCACCATCAGATTAGCGTTACTTAAGACTGGCGAGTGACACTTTCTGTTTCTCCAGAAAACACTACGCAGGTAATAGCAGTGCCAGTTACCTCATCTTCCTACCTGTCTACTGATTTTGATCTAGATTGGATTGCTCTAATCGACTAACATTGCCATTATCTTAGGAAAACTCTTTAATTGTGGCATCTATTCCACACATTTTACTATAGTCACTGTTGCCAGCAATACAGTGTGCACAAACATAGCCTTTACAGGTGCACTGAGAGTTCAGACTAGTCGTGAATTACAGCTATGAATGGGAATTAAGTAGAACATTCCTTTCTAAGTACTTCGGAGTTGGCAATGCAGGCTCCATTTAGTAACAAAGGTATTAAGCCTGAAGGATTTGGCACTAAAATGGAGCTTCTTTCTGGGGCAGAGATGATTTTACTGAAACATTTGATAATTGTACTTATTATAAGCAAGGGCTGGTAGCATCAATTATTACAAAAGTTGCTTGACATTTCCTATTCATTATAAAAATCCTCTTTTCAATTGCTGAAAACTTTGCCAATCTTTAGCTATCCAGGCTGAAATTTTCCATGCTGAGTGCCTCTCTTAGGTTGATTTATTTACTTACAGAGAAATTTTAGCCAAAACACTCTGCCTTTTCCAAGAATAAAAACTGGGGGGAAAAAAATCCATTGCTTTCACTATACTTAAAAATCTGGAAATCTCTACAGTTCACCGAAGATCCAGAAGGAGGATTTTTGAGATCCTCAAGAGAGTTTTTGTTAAATGCGCATCTTGTGCTATTCCTGCAGAACTCAGAAACTGCTTCAAAGACTTGAATCTGTACTTTTTTGTATGGGAAAACATCTGCAAAAGCAGGTTAAAGTTTGCAAGAAAATAATAAAACCCATTTTCAGTAAGGAACTCCATTCCCTGGCAGCACCTACATGTTATGGCTGGGTGCACCCACGCACTTCTCCCTCTAAGCTGAGCACACAGCATTCAGGACAATGTTGCTGGAGCAGGGATTTTTTTGTTTGTTTGCTTGCCTGTTTTGTTTTTCCCTGTCTACTCTTCTTCCAGTCTGTTTGAAACACATCCCAGGGACAGGCAAGGAAAGTTCCATAACTTCCCTGTGTTTTTAATGACCACCTTGCTGCCAAACCAGTAGTACAGGACTGGTAGGAAGCTGCATGAAACAGTTTGGTAAGGCAAAGACTAGAGGATGGCCAAAAGTTGCATATACGGCTGTTTTGGTCGAAGAACCAAAGAGATTAAGAGAGAAAGGAGAAGACAACAGCTGTTGGGGCTGAGAGGCCAGAAATTTACTGAGAGGGGCTTAGGAACAGGTAGCAGCAGTGGTCACACAGGTAGATTCTTTAGATCAAATTTCAGCCTGGTGAGGATTTTCTCCTTTACGTCTCTCAACGCTGAATGAAGAAAGATCTTGTGCCAATGGATTGGACCAAACTAAGCTCCTGCTCTGAATCACCCTATGAAGAAATCCTTCTTCAAGGGAAGTAAGCCTTCAGAAGGTAAAGTCACACCCTATGAAAGAGAGCCTGTACAAAGACAGAGGTGAGAGAAGATTTATTTCCAGGGTTCACCTGGAGAGCAGGGCTTGGGGACCCGTCTGTAAAGATGGGAAGAGAATCTCTTTGTGCACTTATCAGTCCAGATTTCTGTTAAGGATGGATGAGAGCTGCTCCTGCAGAACTGGACTCTAACCCACCCTGCACACCACAGGGTTCATACATGTTGCTAAGTAAATCAGTTAATCCACATTTTTGCAGCTTGTCAGTCATCCTCTTAGATGCCCAGTAGGAGATCCTAGAGTCTGATCTGCAAAAGTGCTGAGCATTCACAGCTAGAACTGAAACTGCTAGGAACTATGCTTTGAATACAGAAAACAGTTTGCAGTGCCATGCACTCAGAAGAAAAAAACAACCCACCCAAGAAACAAAAAACAAGTCCCAGACACTCAAAAATCTTTGGCAATGCTTTTGCTTCATCTTTGTATCTGTATGCCATCTGTCCAAGTGGGGTTGCAGTATCCCCTCACTTCATTGAGGCATTGTGAAAATAGGTTATTTCATGACTGTGATGCACCCGGATACAATAATGACGACTACTGAGGGAAAGCTCACAAGAAAATTAATATTTCTGTATTGAGAAAAGGCTTTGAATAATGTGCAATAAATAAGACCTGTGGTATACATTGAACAATGAATATAAAATATTAAATAGCTGCTCATTAAGTGAGCTGTATCCATCCTGCACTTTAAATGAAGCAGTTGTTTAATAGCACACGAGCCTGTGAATGAAGACAACACCATATTGTGTACAAAGGCTATAATGAATTTGTAACAAGTTACATTTTTGCTTTTCTCAAGTTCTGAGTGTGTGGCTTAGCTATTTTGCTAGAATGCCAAATTCTCTTAATTGAAATACGTATAAAAGGGGGCATAGGTACTAAAGATTAGCGAGTGCTGGCTTCCAGAACTGGCTCAACACAAAGTCCAGGGGTGTCTGGATTCATTTCTTTTTAGAGAAGAAAGATGATCACAGCTTTTCATCTGGATTCAGATGCTCTTGAATTTCAGTGCTACTCAAGTGCTAATTTTCCTTTCTCTACTGTGATTCGTTCTTCTTAAGATGGTGAGTGCTTCTTTGGACCTCTTCATTATCTTGACCTTTAAAAACATTGGAACATTAATCCTGCCATTAAATTCTACTTATTCTTAATAAATATAGAGGGCAACATCATTAAAATAAATGTATGTGGTAGGTATAGGTCTTCCTAAGCAACTCAGGTAATACAGAGCAGAACATGCAATTTTCCTGTGAAGCTATAGTCAAGGAATAGCACAGAAGAGACACATCAGGAGGATGAGACATCCTTAATGGGACAGAATGGAGCAGGAATGGAAGCAGCCCCATTGGATCACAAAATGTCTGAAGCATTTCAAGCTTTCTCATTACACTTCCTAGATGCCTCCAACCACATCAGAATGGTAGACAGGAGGAAACCCAACAAAAAGCAATGGGAACATCTGCACCACAGAGAAAGACACAAGGATATTATATGAAAAGTGTACCTACATTTAGCATCAATCAAAATATAAGAAGCTACATAGCAACAACTATCATCCAGCTGCCCACAGGGAATGTGGGAAAAGCAGAGGTGAGAAATCTGAGAATGCATGTGGAAGAGCTCATTTTCAAAGCAGACAGATCATACTGCTGCACCTGCAGTTACAGGCTACAGTAGCATCACCCTGAGACTTGCCTCAGCTGCACACCGTGAAGCCACAGATGATTAACAGATCAGGTGCCATTTCACATAACACAGCCAAAACATTTATATTTGCATTGTTGTCCAAGCTGTCTGCTCTCAAGCTGTCAGCTATACAAACAACAGAATATGCATGAGGTAGTAAGAAGATACTTGGTTGAGCCACAGAATCACACCATTGCACACGTGCATGCTCCTGAAAGACTGCTTTTACAAAGTCCTTACTCTTAAAAATGTTATCAATCTAATACAGCTGTAAAATTTCCTTTTATTCAGTAATTTATCCCAAATGTCTTGAAAGAAGCTGGCAATAAGAAAGATTCCCTGCAACATTTTCCATGCAGTATAATAAATATCCTTGTTTTATGGGGGCTAAAAATACTTCCTTTTATCCAGTATAAATTCATCAGCTTTCAAAAAGTTATACGTGTTTATTCACAAGTCCTGAGACAGAGGATAGAAACTCTTGATTCACACGTGTTATGTTGTTTGCCATTAAATACAAACTTCACTATTTGTTCAGAACTGATAGAAGCAGCATGTCAAAAGAAAAGGGTATTGATGTAACTGGGTGGGGGGGTGGGGGGGTGGGGGGGGGGGTGGGGGTGGAAGAAGCCAAATAAACTCTAACCTATTTTTGTTTTCTTTTAATCTCTGCTGGATTGTCAGATAGAAACACCAATGTTCTAATTTTGGCCACTGAATCCCATTCCCCACGGGAGAACATGGGCAGTGCTCTTTACTAACATCTGGGATGCTACATCTGCTTAATACCTAAGGCCTTCTCCCTGGAGGAAAATTTCTGTGTTTTCAAATCTACAGTCAGCTCATTCTAGTATGTGAGCCAAATGTAAGCAACAAGAAATGCATATGTATGCATACATATGGGAGTATATATATATATGCTCAGAGACTAAGGCAGAAAACTCTGCTGTTACTCAGCTGTACGCTCTGAACTGTTACTAAAGGTACCACAGCAAAGCTGAAACTCTTCCTCCTGGTACAGAAATTTCCACTGACATGTGGGAATTCTGAATCCAGTTTGTTTGCCCAGATCAGCCAGCTGACACATTCTCAGCACCCACCTGTACAATTATACAGCAAACCCACCAGACAAAGCACGTATCTAATAGACAGGAGATCTGTTTCTGCTTCCAGTATCACGAGCAAAGCTCACAGGGCTGGACGAGGACAGGGCGCAGGCTTTCTGAGTCTTTGTACAACACCGTCATCTAGTGGAGGCAAGCCTGGATAGCAGGGAAATGTCCGTACTCTTCCAACGCCAGAGCTGTAGTGCTAAGGAGCTGGTATGGAGGGGAAAAAGCTGCCGCCCACCTGTAACTAAAAATGAACTTGCTTCTTCCACTTATAAGCTGCTCAGATACCAAACAGGAATTCCATGCTGCTCGTTCTTTTTTATTCTCATCCTCCCCCATAAACCCACTTTGAAGAGGGTATTGGAAATAAATGTGTTTACTTCTGCCTTAACTGGAAGGATCTTGAGAGCAACTGCTGGAGGTCAGTGATTCAGCGTCATTAAGTGCAAGTAATTTTCAGGGCTGGGATGTTAGCACATTTTGAATAGGCAGTTACCAAGCTTTGCTGGGCAGAACACATACTAAATTCAGCAGAAATAAAAACCTAATTTTGGATAGAGATTGTCCTGTGTGAGACCCTTAGTACATTTTGAAAGACTTAAGGCAGCCATATTTCCCTCCTGCTGGCAAAGTGAAATGCTAGCATCCACCCACAACCAGGTGGTGAAATCATGCTGCTAGGACCCCACTCTGGGTTCTTCAGAAGAGTTGTTTAACAAAACACTCAGATTTGTCTGCTGCTTTCCAATTTGAGTAACCTGCTTGGCAAACTTCATGACACATCTTCTGATTGCTCATTGCCCACAATCCAGCTAACGTAATGAAGAGCACAACACTTCTTAAGTCTGAAAGACTTGTCTGCAGGTGTTTTGTAAGTGCAAACCCAAATACAGAGGGGTAAGGCCTATTGGCATCTAGCAGTGGCTAACCAATTTGATGAAGAGGCATTATTAGTGGAATGGGCCCAAGTGCTGCCTTCTCTGTTGCTGACGTTAACAGAACCATACCTAGGAATAAGTTAACATGCAAATCTCAATATCTACAAATCACAACTACAAGTAAAACAAGCTGCTCAGAGTTGTCTCAATAGAAGGGGGGAAAAAGTATATCCTTTACCTGAATTTCAAACTTTATTTTCTCTGAATTCTTCAATACCTGAAGCCTTTTTATCTCAAAAATAAAGTTTTTTAGGTTTCTCCTATAAGGTTTACAGAGCTTCTTTTAACAACGGAAGCTCAAGAGGATTTGGTGTTCTTCTCTCCCCTGCTTTTACCCCAGGGAAAGCAGCATTGCTAATAAAACCCATGAAGATCAACCCTAAAAATAAATATCTGCTGTTGGTCTAGACAGCTCTGGCTCTTGAAAGAATTTGATCTGGGTGGTAATTACACTTCGCTTTTGATCCATATATGAACTCAGTACTGGCAAGATGTCAGACTTTTATCTTTACATCCTTATTCATCCATAAGCATTTACAGAGCAGTCACTATAGCAAGAACAGTGCTAGAGACTGAAGTCTTCTGCTTATTCACGTAGCAAATGCAGTGCAAAAGACAATAGTAGAAGCTTCTTTACGGTACCCTGCTATCATTCTTGCACTGTGCTCAGTAACAAGAAGTTTAAGGCTGAGAAAGCATTCCTTCCATTCATCAGCCTATGTTATAAAGTTGTCTATTAGATTCTTCTAAGGTCTCTCAGGGAAGGCAGAATGTGCATACAAGTAACTAATAAAAGATATCATCTCTCTCTGAATGCTTAGCTTCTATTCTATCCTTAGACCACCATGACTTCAACATGGCTATTACATTACTAATAAGAAGTAGATTGGGAGGTATCAATTTTACAAGAGAATACTTGCTTGATGATAACACCACCAAAATCTGGAGAACGCTGCTTAATAACAAGAAAGAAGCAAATCATTGTACAATTTAACCTCTGCACTTTAGAACTTGCTCATCTGATTACCTCCTCCCCTTGAAGAAGTAGCATAGCAGCTTGGTAGTGAGTGGATTTTGTTCTTTTATGAGAGTACCTTAGCAGAGTCCTGTCTCAAAGCTCCTAGTTCTTGGTGCAAAAATTGATACCAATGACTCTTTCAGCATCAGAGGCTTGAGAGGTATTTTAATGATGACTGGTTTTTGTATTTTGCTGTCCTGCCTACCTTTGCTTCCAATCAGTTGTCAGAAGATACCAATTTTCTGCTTACTTAAGCTGTCCTTTTCCCTCGGGTTTTCTAGCTATTCACACCATCACTACTGTAAAAACAACTGAAAATGGTGTAAACCAATCTGTATCTAAAATCTTCCTTTGCTTCTCTACAAAACTGGATTCTTCTCTTTCATGATTAAGATTTTCATTAATTTCACTTCAAGGATAGAATTTCAAAGAAGGAATAGTAGTATTCATTTGCCTGCTGTTCTTGGCAAGCAGTGACATGCATGGAGCAAAGCCACAAGTCCTGTTATTGCCTTCAAGTTACAGGGAGGGCAAAAAGAGAGACAGAGCACCAAAGACACACACACACACACAAAGACACTGCTGTCTCAGAGTTGAAGAGGAATGAGTAACAGATATTCTGTCAGTCACGCAAGCCTATAGGACACTTCTGAGTTATTCTTTGAACCCTCGGGCCTTCTGGAGGTCACTTGTTTTTAAACATCTATTTAGAGTAAACTTAGAAAACAGCTCTGGATAAAGTGCAACTTCAATTCTCCCACTCAGAGTTGAAGAATCATGCCAGGATCACATACCTAGTTTCAAGCTCTGATGAGAAGCTTGATACCATCTCATAGCATTACAGATAAAAAACACATCTAAAGTTAATTCAAAAAGTGAAGAGAATGCTTTCAGTCTTCAGGAAAACACATCTTTGGTTAAACCCAAACTTGACAGTGTCCACTGCTTTCAGTGGAGCAATGACAATGTATATCAGTAATCCCTTACCTTTAATTCCCACGTTCCTTTCAATATTCCTTGCTGAACTCAGAACAGCCTGAGAAGGGAACATACACTGTGTGTATATTAGCACCATGCATAACACAGCTGAATCCCAATTTTAGTAAGGGCTTCTAATCACTACCAGAAAATGAACAAGAATAACTAACAAAATTAGCACATTTAAGGCCATCCAGATAGGCCTGAATACTGTGGATATCTAGATAAGAAAGTGACAGCCTACAGACTGTACCTAACCTATGGGATGAATCTGTCCCAGTCCCAAATGATTTGCTATCAGAAGGTCTTTTGCCTATGATTAGAGGTGCATGGAGCTGTGGGAGATGAAGTAGTTACAATTCCCATCTGTTCACCCTATTTTTTGCACCAGAGTTCATCAGTCCCACAACAGGCAGGACTGAATGGTACTTGTAATCCAATTCAGCTATCCCACAATACAGCCTGTTTTGCTTACATAAACTGAATTAATTTATCTATAGATTGTTAATATATTAGACTAGGAACTGTAACAGATCAGGGAAAAAGAAGGGGGGGGAAAGGCAGGGACACCTCTTCTGCTGATCACAAACCTGCCTGTGCCTGTCACATTGATCTTTAATATAATATTATGTGATTAATATTATATAAAGCCCTCTGAAAGTGATATATTATTTGACCAGAAGCTTCACTTTCTATGTGTACATAAATTTCATTCACAATTCTTTCCATTGTATCTTGAGTACATCACTTCATAGCCATATTTATACCTCAAAACTACCTATTGCCAAAGCATGTAGGAGAGAGCTAGAAGACAGCTAAGAAGATTAATAAGCTTTATTTATTTACTGCTGTTGAATTTGAACAATCTCCGGTGAATCTCTGGTCCCACTGAAGGTTTGTCATGAATTTGGGGAAATGAGAATTTTATGTGTGGATTTGGTAGCATCTACAGACCAACCCTTCTTGAGAATTCAACTGAAGGCACGCTGAGACAGGAGCTGGGGAGTTTAAGAAGGGTTGAGTGGCTATGAATACAGTACAAGAAGGATTAATAATGCTATTCATGTCAGAAATCAGAAATTTCCAAGAACCTGGAACATATAAGCATGTGAAAACAATCATGTTGAGCCAGCTGAGCTCCCTTTAGCCCAGTGTATTGTTTTCTATAGTAAGGTAAAGAACATAAGAAACAGGGTGTGTACGTAGAGCAATTCTTCCCTAGGGATATCCTCCTACTCTCCAGCAATTAACAATTTGGGACTGGGAGATCATACAACAAAGCTATTGTGTTTAACAGTCACAAATGGACCTACCCTCCATAAGTTACCTTAGTCCCATTTTTAATCTACATAGAATTTGACCTCTGCTTCTCTGTTATTTGCTGTGCACACAAAATAGGTCACTGCCATCCAACTACTGGCCAGAGCAATGCCCATTCCTGCAGAGTACTAGACTGCATTAGCATCTTGGGTAATTATATTCCACTGTAGACTGTTTAATCTCAATGATTAAACACAACCTTGAAAGAAGAAGCAAAGTGTTTTCAAGAGCAGGCAGTGTTGGGTATCATCCTAACTGCCTCCTCTAGCAATATTTCCTACCCACCGTCTAGACCAATAATATTCAGATAGGAATCTGAATCCTGATCACTGTACTGGAATCTTAGGTATGCAGACCATTGCACCTCACTAACCAGAATACCTTTCTCTGTGCTGCATGCCACTGTGTTTAAATGAACACGATAGCATGCTGCAAAAAGCTCTATTAAGACCCTGTTACAGATGGAGGAGGAAAAAAAGCTTCCTTTGCTTTCTACATGCAATCGCCTCAGTCTCTCTCCACCAGAGCTGTTATGTCATGAAGACATAAGCCAAAAGATGGCTGCACAAGCTGTGTTCACTTCTGGAGCTGCCTACAACAACCCAGTAGATAAACAGCAGCTATTTCAGCTAAAGAATAAGAAAACCACTTAAGTGCATTGCTGATAAACTCCAGTACAATGTAAACTATCACAGGAAGAAAGAAAAGCAGAACCTTCTGCAAACAGATTTCAGAGCTCACGGGTATTTCACATTTGGTATCTGTCTCAGAAGGTGAAACTTTCTATACTGGTCACTGAGAGAACAACTACATGCAAGTAAATTGGCTCCATTAAATCAATAGGATCTGAAGCCTATTGGGCCAAGCCAGTGGATTTTTTTATTCCAGAAATAAGCCTCTTCTATCATGAAAATGATCTTAATGTTTGCTGACACTATAATTAAGAATTAAAGCTGCAGAAAAATGTGAGGTTTGCTAAAACACAATAGGTATCTTTTATCCATACAATATGTGGCACCAAAATAGTCAGTGTTCTGGGGAGGATAATTAATGAGAGTTCTCTTGCTGAAGTCCTTTTAATTGTCTATAATGGGGTCTGTTGAGAGGGAGATAACTGAGTTTTAACATGGAATGAGATCAGGCACCACTGGCAATATTTACACAAATAAAGATTGCATGATCAGGACCTTTGATCTGGGAATTGCTATTCTGTAATCATCTGTAAAGCACCAGCAATGCCCCTGGCACTGCACGTATAATAATAAATGATGAACAATAAATCATGTAATTAAATATTCACTTCAAACATTCCTTTCATAATTCTTGCCTCAGATTTAAGTCCCCACATCAGACATATTAGTTCCTCATAATAATATTAAAGTTCCTACACTTCAGATTTTAAAACTCCCCTAGGGATCTATTGTTTCTTTGTTTAATCTGTTTATGAGCCAAAGGCCCCATTAAATTCAATAGGGAAACTCACAGACCTTTAAAAACTTAGCCACAAGAGACATTTCTTAGGAAACAGGACCATTTCTGTCATTCCATCACGTAATTATTGGAAATCTATTGATTGGAGCAATTCCAGGAGAAAAACAGGAAAAATTCTCCCCCCCACAACAGATCATCAAGTCATTAAGGCCACCAGGCTAGCCAAGGCAGAACTGCTGCACCATACAGCCTTCTCACCTCCATTGAATCTGGTCCTTCACATAACCACATATGGAGAGTATTTTGTATTGAAATCCCTCTTTATGCCTCAGCACTTTTATAGATGCTTTCAGTGAGGATGGCAAAAAGACAAAACCTCCTTGTGTTTCTCAATCAAGGAGGACAAGGAGATGGGCAAATGCTTACATACATACAAATCCAAACAGTATAATATCCCCAACAGATCTGAACTTACTATGTCTGAAACAGATTATTATTATTTTTGAAGTTCTCACTAACTCCTAACACTGAATTCCCATTTACCATTACCTTAAAAGGAACTTCTTAACAAATGTGGAGGCAGATTCTTTACTGAGAGCAGGAGAGGATGAAGCCACTATCATTGTGCTGAAGAAGCTGGAGTCTGCCAGAGACAAACTTTATGGTCCAAACCCCCTTGGTGAAAATGATCTGACATTGCATTCTGTAATCCAGATAACCAGAGAATTCTGGTTTATTTTAGAGGAGTTTTGTCTAGCTGGAAGGCACTTCTCAACTGCTTGGCTTAATCCATTAAAAAGTAAAACTCATTCAGAATTTATGCAAGTCTCCTTAGTGAAGCTACAGAGGACAAACGGGTGCTTATAAATGTAACTTATAAATTCATCCTCTAGATTAAAGAAGTCACAGAGCTATGAAGGGAGTTTTCACTTGGGTGAAAGTGTACCCAAGGGATATGTACAGTCACTCTGTAAAAGCCTGAGTCTAAAGTAAGAATGCCTGGCATCAATCTAAATAACAACATGTCAGTAAAGATGGTTCAGTTGCAGTTGAGCTGGTGATTTCTCAACACAGAAGACCTTATACAAGCTAGAGTGAGCCCTGCGTGAAATTCATTTTGCCTTGACAAATGCATTTAAGTGACTCCGACTTTGGGTCAGATTATTTTAAATTCCATTTTGTTAAACAGTTAAAAAAAAAAAAAAAAAAGAAAAAAGAAAAAAAGCACAATCTGTATAAGGCTGGAAAGTTCCACATTCCAGTGAACATGAGGGCTGGTGAATATAGCCTGTGGCCAAACAGCCCACGCAGAGCTTCACACTGCTGAAGCTTTCATCTTCAGCAGCCTGAGGTACAGCCCACAAAGACTACAGGATCTCAACACAAAGCGTTCCATCTTGCTCCAAGCTAGCACATACCACATGCTAGGGCCTGTACCTTCCCTGAACCATCCTGCTACACCACTACTAAGGAGGCTCCCAGTGCGCTACCTCTAAGTACTCAACCAAGGGGCTTAGTTTGGATTTCAAGAGGGTGAGACTTACTTCATAAGTCCATACATAACTTACTTCATAACCAGCAAAGTTCCCTGAAAGCACCTTCTACCTCAGAAGTTAGTAACTGGCGGAGTATGTATGTATCCAGCACTGCTGATACTTTGATGAACTGCATTCTCATCAAGTATGCCCTACACTAATATTAATACGTCACTAAAAAGTGTGTAACAAAAGCATTTGCCTCTTACCTCATTAAAATCTATTGACACAACCAGAATCATATAGAAATTCAGTGTGTTCTTAGTTGCAAAGAAGTCTGGAAAGGCAGGAAGGAATAAGGCCTCAAAAAAGTTTTGCAATATATAATTTATATGATATATAACAGGGGGTTTTAGAAAAATGAAGCTTGAGTAAGTGCAACTGCAGCTGAATATCTGCAATACCTTTGGAGGACTTGACAACATAATCCTCATAAATAAACCTCACAGCTTTATCTACCTTTCTAGAATGCCAGATTTTAAGAGTTCAAATCAAGTCAGTTTTCTGGTTAGTGTCTATCCAAGCTTACTAGTAGAAATGATGTTACACAAGTATAGATATTTGACTAACTTTGCTGCAACAACAGAATGAGTTAGAATATACATAACTTCTGGTTCCCAAAGCTCAGACCAAACTCAGGGGTCACATCTATTTTCTTAACCCAGTATTCTATTCTGTCTCTTGGATTACCTTTTGTTGACTTGAACTTTACAGCAGTACAATCAACCACCATCAGCTCTCTGCAGAGAAAGAGATTAAGTTATTCAGGACATATATTATCCACTTTATTTAAGATCAACAATTAAAGACAATCTTTAAAACAGTTTATGTTCTAGGAGCATGACTCACTTTAATTTGCATTAGTTATTGATGGAAACAACTTTACCTAGCAGATTCAGTTTAACTCCTCCCTCCATACCTCGTTCAGTGTATCACAACACCAAACTCTGTACAACATCTTCCATGTGAGCAGTATTTACAGTAGAAACAGTGATCCATGCACTCATGGTAGGGGCTGCCTGGGCTACAGGATTTGAGACCTTCTACAGAGGACAACAGTATACTGTACTTGAAGCTCTGCCACTGTCTCAGCATGCAATCTCGAACAAAATGTTAATTGCAATGCCTTTCTTTCTCTTCTTCAGATGAAAGATAAATTAAATAATAATTTACAGCCTCCTTTGTAAATGCTCTCAGATTTATGAATGAAGCATTCCTTCTTCCCTTGCTATTGCATTCCTACAATGGCCTGGCTTTTTGTCTGAAACAAAGGGTGTTGTTGGGTTAGAAGAGCAATTAATAATCAATGTAAAAGCAAAAAGAACCTAGCTCAAGGTCAGCATGACCTGCAGTAATCACTTCTGCTGCTCTTAGACACACACCAAAGGCTATCTACCATCCTACATGACTCCCTAGAATGGCAGGACAGATAAAAGAGATAAGAGACTCCTGTCCTGCACTTGCTTTTGAAAAGGCACAAAACCACTACTAATTTAGAATATTTATTTGGAGAAATCTCTGGGAAGCAATCCCATGGAGATTAACCCTGGCTACTCTGAATGTTATCGCTACATGCAGAGACCTCTAGATTTCTCCAGAAATGACTAGTCCTTGGAAGCAGAAAACATACTGATTAGTTCATCACATAACCATCCAGCTCATAAACACATGAGGCAGACTGAAGGGAACAGTTATGCAACAGAGCCTGGTGGAAGAGAAAAAAATGCTCAAGGCAAATTGGCCATTTACATCATATATTTTCATGCTCTGTTTACAATCTTTTTATATAGAAGTCTCATAATCCTGTTATATAAGACACGGGTAAATGGCTTCTGATGAAATAAGGAAAAAACAACTACTGAACCTTAATCTGAAATTTCAATTGAGTCTTCTTTGAAAAGTCATGTGTTTAGATGAGTTTTAGGATCTTTCAAATAATAGATCTCCTAGCTGATCTCCACTTTGATATCAGGTTCAGAGAAGATAATTTCTCCCAAACTCTGTGGCAGATCAGCACCCTACTTACTAGGTCACCATGAACATGACATAAGTCACATGCTTGACATTTCTCTCACTAGCATGCTGAGATCATCATCAGATCAAAACTACAGCTGCAGCTTGAAGAGGTAAAAAACCTCCCATCAGTTACAAGCAGACATATTGGAGTATATTCTGGAAGCTGACAAATAACATAACTAGCTGTAGGCTACAAATGGGGAAAATGCCAGGGAGATTAGGTCAGTGTTTGCTTAGTTTGTGATCACTTATAGTGAATCGGGTGGACAGCTTGCATCTCTTTCAAAGAAGGAAAATTACTCCAGACAGTAGAAGAGATATGGATCCAGAACCAGCAGATCTCTATCTATAAGAGTGATGCTATTCTTTTTTGTCTGACTGATTATGTACTATGTGCAGCAGTGTCCATTTGAAAGAACAGTGCTGTCTCTTTTTTTTCAGAGCTGTGCATCAAGACCAGTACCACAGAGAAATGCCTGTCCAGGAAGCTTCATTCCAGAGATGTCAGAGTCCTTTGTAATAATGGAACAGTGTGATCCTCCTAAGGGCAACAAAAAATCCAAGGAACAGAAGTACTGGAATGTTGCATGGTAAACTTCATAGGCAACACTTAAAACACTGCATGTAAAATATTTCTCCAGAAGTCATGAAACCATACATGAGGGGAAAATAATTGTATAAACATCACTGCCTCAAGAAAAAAAATAGCTATGACATCTGTCTACAGGACCGAGAACATTGGACAAGCATCTCCTGCATTATCCGTAGTACGCTGTGAATCTGGAAGCACACATATAGCAATGCTGGTTTCAGGCTAATTTTAGGCAATGACTGAGAGACAAGTACTAAAGGCTTAACATTTAAACATGAATAAAATCTGTTAGCTGATTAAGGCTTGTGCTTTCTGTATAGAACAGCCTTAATAAAGAAACAACCCCCTGAATATTTGAATTACGCCAATAGGCAATAGTAATTATTGGAGGGCTTAGTATAAACATGTATATAATTGTATCCAGCCTAACTACAGTGTGTTCTCCTGGGCAAAAACAAAGCTTTGTACATCTGGCCTTATGTATGCAGCACCTCAGTCCACAGGAATTACAAATGTAGAACAAATCAAATGAGCTCTCTGTTGTTACCTATTGAGAACTCATTTCTTCCTCAGACTTTCTTCTAACCATCAAAATGCAACTTCTGGGCAAAAAAGGACAAATGCTTTACTAATAAGTACTACTTATAGGTGTCACAAAGTATAATGGCACACTGCTTTACCACACCACCTACAGCATGCAATGAACTAACCACTACCTGCTACAAAAGTTACTAGGGTTATCACCTGCTCACCTTGCAACACAAAATGACTACTTACAGCAATTACGCAGCAGCAGCAAAGCCACAGTTATTCACTGCAGCGTTAACAAAGAAATACAGCCTTTGAGCATCATTTACCTGGTTTACAATTTTTTCCTTATCAATGAGCTTTGACAGCACTGGAGGAATTCAGTAATGCATTCAATTATGACAACACCACATTCTGCTTGTTACAGCTCTAGATTTAAGGCAGTAATTTCTTTTTTCAGAACCATCCTTCAGGAGTTTTTTTTTAATGATTTCCATGGGACAGATTGAGGAAGGGATTACCTGACTTCTTTTCTCAACATTTTAGATGGCATTTTACACTAATTAGCATGATAGGCCTCAGTGACATACATAGTTGACATTGATGTAGGTCAAGAGGTTTTACTGTTCAACAGTTTTGCAGATTAGATAAAATGAATATTTATCATAGCAGAATTGCCACAATTCTATTAGGCAGCAAACAGACAATGAATCATTTAATTAACAGTACCACTGCTAGAAAAGAATTTTGCAGCCTCCTTACCAACAAGCATAAGCTGTCTTTGCAAGAGCTGCGAGAGCTGCAGCACCAAGGCCTCCTTCACAAAGGAACCTTCAGAGGTCTTCTGCAATACTTCTTGTCTACCCACACAGCCAGCAGGCCTAGTCCGTTTCCGTTGCAGGTAGTCACATCATAAACCAATCAAACACCACTGTAAAACTAAATAGGCTTTTTGGCCTAAGTATCCAAAATTTGGGAGTGGGCCTCTCTTCCATTCAAGCTAATTTGGGTAACAATGAAAAAAATTACTCACAAACTGTGTTTCTGACTACATCTTTTTCCGTCAGTGGTTCTTGTCTTCCGCTCCAACCCACACCATCCATTCTCTTCCTTCCACCCATTCTTCCCCCTCCCCTGCCCCCGGTAAGTCTGGATTAGACACTAGACTTCAATTTTCTGTAGAACTTTCTGTTTTTCTTTCCCATTCTTTTTGTTTAATATATGAAAGCAGCTTCCTGTTTAGAAACATGGGAGTCCTACACCCTCAGTAATGATGTATTCAGCCCATCAATGATCTTGGCATGAATGCCTTAAGCCTTAAATTAGCCTGATGGGACTTTCTGTACATGTCATCGTCAGCCCAAAAAACAATGCAAAGCATTTGTCATATTGCATTGAACCATGCTTCCCTCCCAGTACTCCATTTCTAATAAGAACTCTGTGGGATTATAAACTCCATTCTCTTAAATATTTCAAATTACAGATTTCTAATGCCTACACAGCAAGCAACACAAACACCAAGACTGCATTGTTGCACAAATCCCAGTACGATCAATACTTTTACAGCCTCAAGGATGTTGTGACCTCTTATCCAAACCCTGGCCTTGTCCTATGAGGGAAAGTACATAGACTAGAACAAAATAAATTTCTCTGGGTTCAAGAAGAAAGCAAAGAAGTAGACAAGAAATAAAACGAGATTTTTCACCTCTAGAGTTTAACACAGGTACATTCAGAAACTTTATCTGCAGAACTTTAATGGCATGAAGTTATCCCATGAAGTTCCTGGACAGCCATACAACTGACAGTTGGACCAGTGGCTGTAGAAGCAGCTTTGTATGTCACACACAGTAGTGTGCTGTTCATCTCAGACAGTGCTCAGCAGCAAAGTAGTTAAACCACAGCTGATTCTAGATGGTGTACACTCCTTCAGCTAATGCTGCTAGCAAAGCTGCTGGCCTGGAGTTGAAGCATTTTACAGTTTCAAAATGCAAGACACGCACACTGTTTTACTTAACCCTTCTGTGGGCTTACTCCGTGTCTGCATAAACATACAAACAAACTTTTGACTTATGAGTGAGCAGCAGAGTTAATTTAAAACTGTCAGCAAGTGCCATCCTAATTAAAAACAAATGACTAATTGCACAACTACAGGGCCTGTCGACACAGGCTACATACATCAAAATCAAGCAAAGCAAACCCAGCTTAAATTTGAGGACACACCACCACCTAGTGTCCTATGGGAGTTAAACTCAAAACTGCATTCTACAATGACTCCATGGAGGAATTCCACAGGTGGTTTCCCAGATCCACCAATCCCTGTAGAGACAGCAAACATATGGATCACACACAACAGCTGTATTTAGCCCTAATCAGCTTAAATCAAGCGTAGTATAACGAGGGATGCCTACTTACAAGACTACTACAAACCCACTTTTCATTCAAATAATAGTATTCTAAGTTGCACACAATTTCTTCTGCACACAAGGCACTTACATATGAAAATAGCCCCATGAACAGCTTTAAGGTAACAAATTCTTGCAAACATTCTAGCTTTCTAGAATGCAGTGCAAGAAATCCACATATGATAAAATATTTAAAAGGCTGTGTTCACTATTAACGCTAATTATCAGCAACAGCATCAGATACCACTCCCTTGAGCTCTGCTGAGAGGGACCTGGGCGTCCTGGTGGATGACAGGTTGGCCATGAGCCAGCAGTGTGCCCTTGTAGCCAAAAAGGCCAATGGCATACTGGGGTGCATTAAAAAGAGCGTAGCCAGCAGGTCGAGGGGGGTGATCCTCCCCCTCTACTCTGCCCTGGTGAGGCCTCATCTGGAATACTGTGTCCAGTTCTGGGCTCCCCAGTACAAAAAAGACAGGGATCTCTTAGAAAGAGTCCAGCGGAGGGCCACAAAGATGGTGAAGGGCCTGGAGCATCTCCCCTACGAGGAGAGACTTAGGGAACTGGGTCTGTTTAGCCTTGAGAAAAGAAGGCTGAGAGGGGACTTGATCCAGGTTTATAAATACCTGAAGTGTGGGAGCCATAGTGGCGAGGCTGGTCTGTTTTCAGTAGTGTGTGGGGACAGGACTAAGAGAAATGGGCTGAAACTTCAGCATAGGAAGTTAGTTCCGAACGAATGTGCGCAAGAACTTCTTTACAGTGATGGTGACGGAGCACTGGAACAGGCTGCCCAGGGAGGTGGTGGAGTCTCCTTCTCTGGAAATATTCAAGACCCGCCTAGATGCCCACCTGTGCGACATGGCGTAGGGAGCTGCTTTGGCAGGGGGGTTGGACTCAATGATCTCTAGAGGTCCCTTCCAACCCCTACAATTCTGTGATTCTGTGATTCCTTTGAGCTATCCTAATGCTAGAGGGCACTTGTGAGAACAAAGGACACCTAAAGGCCAGAGTTTGAAGGGTATCTATTTTATTGCCAAAATAAGTTATTACTTTAAAAAAAAAAAAAAGTCACCTTGCATTTCTCACCCTTGCCACAAGTTAGACATGGTTAAGATAGGAAGATTTTAACTGTAGGACAGTGTCGAAGCAAGCTGCTTTTGATGATTAAATATGCCTAAGAACCCAGGCAAGTTCATAAAGCCATGTGTTGAGGTATGTCAAGAAATGCCCAAGTCTATGTCTATAATATGCCTTTCAAACATACTCGTAAAACATTCCATAGCTATTCCAAGTAAAGCATTCATTCCCCTTCCGGTGTGAGAATAAAGTGCAAACAGGAAGGCCTGAGAAACTACATATTAAAAATAGCAGTGTACAAGGCTCTTGTGCACCCACTGATAACCAGGAAGCATCTTTGGCATTCTACAGAATTTAATATGTTCAAGAACTGGAAATGGCTACAAATGGTGGCAAATGAATGCATAAAACAGGTAGCTCAATTTGTTTCCTACACATGGTATTGCTAGGCTTTGCTCTGCTAACAAAGCTGCAAGAGAAGTATCTGAAAATGCTGTGAAAATTCTATTCTATCAATGTATTTTAAGTAGGACACACAATTTCCCTCCTACGAGGATATGTTTACAGAATTTGAACACAGAAAAACCATAAATTAGTACACCATAGACCAACATAGTGTTGCCCTCCTCCAAAACATCAATCTGGAAAACTTCAGTAGGGACGAAAATCAAAACACCATACAAGTCACTGCTTTCTCAGGAAGCAAAGCCACATATCACAACTTAATACAGCAGTAGCACTATAGAAGTTCATTAAAATCATCTTTTCAACAAAAACATAACACATCAAATCTGAAAGGTAAACCAAATTTATTTAAAACAAACAAAAAAAGACACTGCTATTCCCAAGATCGAAAAAACACGGTTCTTTTACTTATGTCACACACAGCTCATTTACAGCAGTTACATTAATTAGGGGAAAATGAGGTTGTTTTTACACTGCTTCAGCTGACATGTACTTTCTGCAAGAAAAACTCATTCCTCTTCCACAAGGAATAGGCAAAAACATTCTATTAAAATATGTATGCAATTTTGAGACATGATCAAAACAAATCGTCCAAGAGCCTGAAACCTTCCAAGAAGGTTCAATCCTTGGTTGCTTCAGCCAACCCTCAGTGGGGGAGCTACAAGCACAACGCCGTCACCTCTGACAAAGAGCATCGGAATATTCCTTTTGGTAGACTATGAAGAAGCAAAGAAAAGATTACATTTACAAAAGAGAAGTACACAGAACACATCTGTTAAGCACATGACAAAATTCAATCCTAACAAAACACCAACAAACATCAGCTCAAACATGCAACTTCCTGTCCTGCTGAAGATATCAAAATCAACAAGCACCTGGACGTCCTTTGTGCTTTCATAACAATTTGCCTAAAACACCTGCTAGACCTTAGTCCAAAACGTGTAGTTATCAACACATTATTTTGACAACATGACAATCTAGACTGAGAGAAGTTTTCTATGGAGGTAAATACACTGAAGCTCTTACTTTATAAATCTCTTCATATGTTTCTTCGTCAATCTCTATTGTTGTTACAGTTTCTTCCACATCACCCAGAATCATATTTAAGTGCTGATCATATGCCTGTAGGAACAAAGTTCATTACTTCTTCCAAAATTCAAGCACAATCTCATTAAAACCACAATTCTAACAAGACACTCAAACAAAATTATTTTAACCTGATTTGGGCCAAAATGTATCATGTGTGGACATGATTTATCAGCTGTAACTTTAACTATGAAGGCCAACAGACCCATGCAGTACTCCACAGCATAAAGAAGGCTCTTATATTTGCTGAAACTCTCCTTCTGAAGCGCATGAACAAATTCTCATAGGTGGGCACACTTATTCTTGTCATTAGCATTAATCCAACTGAATATTATTTGCTATCAGCCCAGATTTCTGGGACTGATTGCCTATAGCTATGAAAGCTGTAACTCAAACAATACAAACATTTTAATTAAGCACGTGTTCCAAACACCCTACAAAAGGAACTCAGGAATTATGCCAGTGCATCACAGATCTGTCCTCACCTTTTTGTTCTCAAATGTATCTGAGGCCCAGTTAACACATGGGTAACTGATTCTCTTCCTCAGCACAGCACCACGTTCCCAAAGGATAACATGACCAAACAGAAAACAACAGTTTGTCTCACTAAGAAACATCATTCTCAAAAGAAAACAAAGAACAAATGAAGTTCGGAGAGAATCCAGCTGAGTACACATCCCAGCAGTCCTTGGGTTTGCCCTACAAGACAGTTGCTTGATACACCTATTTCCATCTTAATAGAGTTGAGAGTCATTTACAAGATGATGCCTGCATCGTTATTACTTATTCCACAGACACGGAAACAAAAGCCAAAATCAAGGGAACAAATCACTTGGAATCATTTAGAAGACAACAGACAAGGAGAAACAAAATGCAGCTTTTGAATCTCTGGCAGAACACTGCACAAACCAAGTGTTGCTGTTGTGCAAACTACAGCAACATAACAAATGGTTGCACATAACAGCACAGCCTGCTGCCTGGTTGGGCCGGGGCAGCATTCTGGAATTGGCACTCACATGCAGCCTGCCTCTGAGCTCTCTGTCATTCCTCATCTTCACGTAGATCCTCTCATCCAGACTGAGCCTGATGAGGTCGAGGGGCTCCTCGACGGTATTTGTTGTCTGTTGCTGAAAACAAAACCGAAACAACCAGTTATTCAAGCACGAGCGGCCTACAAACTCCTTCACTCCTCAGTTTGCGAGCAGGCATTCTGAAACCCTCCCTCAAGTCCCAGTGTCCACACAGAAGCAGACAGCCTGCATGGCGCAAACCAACTCGGCAATGGGCCGGCAGCACGGCATACAGCAAAGCGAAGGCACACGGACATGACACCAGCCCACCAGCTCTCTCCTCAGGCCCTCACCACGCTGCCAGAATGGCCGCAGCAGCGCCGCTCGCCCTAAGAAAAGCAGGGAGCCACTCACCTGGTCCACCTCGTCCGCCATCTTTCAAACCGCTTCTCGCGCTCTCTCGCGATACTTTATGACCCGGCCTCTTCCCCTCGGAGGGGGCGGGGCGTGCTCGCCGCTATGGCGAGGAAGCGCAAAGCGTCGGTCTCGCAGGCGCCTGCCGGCAAAAGGCGGCCTGGAGGAGCGGGAGTACGGCGGGACGGTGTGGACGAACGTGAGGAGGGTGAGTATGGGAGGCCCGGCTTCTGGGGCTGCAGCGGCTCTGCTTCGGGGGAGGCTGTCGGTCAGCTTGGAGTTCAGCGGCCCCATGTGACGGACCGGGCCGGGCCAGGGCTGGAAGCGCGCTGAGTCGTTCAGCGCTGGAGCCTGCGGAGGTATCGCTTCGGGTATCCGTAGGGATGAGGTCGTGTCCTTGGAGAAAACTTCTTTCTTTTCGATGCAGGTGATTTTGTAGAGGAAAAACCCATTGCAAAGAAGAGCAGAGCTGGAGTTGCAGCTAGGAAGAAGGAGGAAGACAGTGATGCTGGAATTGCCAAGTTAGCAGATAAACCTTCAAAACAAAAAGGGGTAAAACGGCAAGTAAGAGAAAATGAGAGAGATCCTAAAAATAAAGGGGCTCATCACAAAGAGAAAACATGCAGGTAAGCTTAGCTGTTGTTCATTGTGATGACTGCAGAGCTGCTCTCTGTACCTCACTGTGGGTTGGATGCTGTGGTTGCTGTGTAGGGCCCATTGCTGTACATGTTCACATGAAGGGGTTACGTTAAGCTGGCAGGCCAGTTTAGTTTGTGACACACAGCTGTACAGAAGTGCTGCCTCACTGATGGCAGGATTGGTCTCAGGAAGGCATGGGAAGTCTAATATCTGTCTACATGTCATTAGTCTACATGGGAAGCAAATATCTGAGCCTTTTCAATCAGTATCGTAATTGAAAGATAGCATTTCATTTATTTTTACATAAGAATAGGGAGGTTTTATGGCCTCTAGCATGAACAGAAACATCGCTGTGAGATATATTGTCTTCCTGTGGAGATCTCTATGGGGAGTGTATTAATGAGAAGATAAAGCTGCTTGGTCTCATTTCACTGGCCAACCAAATCGTTGGGTGTTAGTGTAGTGAAACACGAGCATTTCCAATCCCAGTACATTATGAGGTCTCAGTAAAGACAAATGAGTCAATGAACACATACAAACTGTTAGGAAAGATGGGTCATTTTCTTTTTAAGTTCAGTCATCTTCATTCAAACAGCCTGTTAGAACCAGGACCGGTGTATGGACTGAAATGTTGTTGTTCAACAAGCCTGTAATTATTCATGACAAAGACTGCTCACTTTACAGGCACACACACGGTTCAGTTGTCAAATACTTAAAACCTGTACATCTGTTGTTACTGATGCAGAGATGGTGCTTCATTTATTTCCTCATTTTTGTTTTCTTTCCCTTCCATTTTGAAATGAACAAACCCCTGCACTTCCTGATGCTAAAACCATTCTTGTAATTTTAATAGTGACTCACTGAAGGCCCCTCAGAAGGAGGTAAAGTTGAAGAGAGAATCTCCTATTAAAAAAGAGATGGATGAAGACAACACTGATGATGATGATGATGATGATGAAAGTGAAGATGAATGGGAGGATGTGGAAGGTAACAACTGCATGCCTATGTTAGTTGTAAACATCTTCGTATGCAACAGGTCCTTTTCTAATTTGCTTTTTGAGCCATTCCTCATTTTATATACTTCACATACTTAAGAGTATGTTTCATGTGCACATCTGTATTATAGTCTCTTATCTCGCAACACTTTGGAATAGCTCCAAAGTAGGAAAGAAACATACAACTACTGTTTTGAAGGTAGTGCTTTGAATTTGACTATTTGTTGCTGTATTATTCATTGTTCATGCAATATCTAGTAACATTCTGTTTGTTTTTTCCCAGAACTCCAGGAGCCTCTCATAGATAAATTAGAAGAAGGTGCTGCTCATCCAGCAGTTGTGCTGCCGAGCAATCCTGTTGAGATAGAGATTGAAACCCCAGAACAACTTAAGAAGAGACAGAGAAGGTAAAAACAGAAGGCAGTAGAGAGCAGCTCAGGAATTTAGGAAGGCAGATACACAGGAAACCATAACATCCTTCTATTTTCTAATCTTATGCAGAGAGAAAAGGAAAGCTGAGTTTGAGACTTATGTTCGGAGAATGATTAAACGTTTCACTAAGGAAGTTCGTGAGGACACACATAAGGTACTGGTCAAAAAGAAAAGATTGTGCTTGAGATTTCTGAACTGATATGTAATGAAAAAGAAAGTAGGTTCTGAATAAAATAATTTGGGGCCGTGGCTAGAAGTGAAAAAGTAACAAGGTTGTATTCCTGACAGATGCTCATTAGCCTTCTCCTCAACTGTAACTTAGAATCGTCAGTCACTGAATTAGTAAACATCTAAATGAAAGCAGATTTAAGTAGGGTATATATTTCTCTATGGTGTGCATCTGCTTGTTCTACTTGGGTTAAACCGTCGGATCTAGAACAGGAGACACAGACAGGCACTGCAAGGCTTTACTGCCTTGGGACACTGGTCAGTCCTGTGCCCATCCTTTTTGTGCTTGGGAGGTTTCGTTGTTGCCTATCAAAAGGAGCAGTAGAGGCATCCTGGTCATCACCATGGACAGTAGTTCCAGCAAAGAACATCTCTTGTGAACTCACTATAGAAACTTTTTTCTCTCAGGTTCACCTCTTGTGTTTATTAGCAAATGGTTTCTATAGGAACAGGATCTGCAGCCAGCCAGATCTTCATGCAATTGGTCTATCCATCATCCCCATACACTTCACAAAAGTTCCTGCAAGCCAAGTGGATCTTCTCTACATTTCCAACTTGGTGAAATGGTAATATACTCTCTCCTAGTCCTACTGTCACATAGAATATAGGGACAGGGGTACATGTAATTACAGTTCTTCACTGATTGTTTTGATTTTAAACACAAGAGTGTTTTTTGTGAAGAAGGAAAGGATGAACTATGAAGTTTAAGACTACATTCATGACAACAGACAATAAATGGATATCTCACCTTTCAGGTTTGTTGGAACCTTCACTGTCAATGATGAGCTTTCCACTGAAAAAGGAGAGCCCCTTCAGTCGACCTTGGAGAGGCGCTTTGCCATCTGTGCTGCACGAGATGATGAAGAGTTGGTTCATGTAAGTGACTGGGAAGTGCAGGGTTGGTTGCTGAATTTGGATGCTGGATCCTTGCGAACAAAGTGGTGTTTAAGGGATTAATTTGGAGAAACAAGTTGGTGAGTTAGGCGATTCCTTGTTCTTTTTTCTTTTGTAGTTTTATATGGAATCCTGTGATTAAATTATTCAGTTTGAACTATATTAACTGAAACTTCTTGTTGGTACCACTGCATGGTTTATCTTGTTCTGTGGATGGCTTTGCATAGTGCACAGAACGACTTGTTTATAAGTATGCTGTGGCTTCTTCATATTGCTTTTTAGTCAAGGAAAAGCAGTTTATAGGTTTCTCCTGCAGTACTAATCTAAGTAAGAAAATTCTTGGATTTACATGCAGCCAGAGAAACTCTTTACAGATCTTTGAGTTAGAAGGCTAGTAGTTGGTTATTATCAGAGTCACCACTGGATACCAACAGAGTTTAGTTCTGATTTAGTGCATCTTGAGGACAAGGTTTGGAAAGAAAACACTTAAGCTCTGCAGTCATTCTCTGGTGGAACTGGGTTAAGACAAGAAGCGGAGTCAGTTGCTTCGAGTTGTACAGAGATTTCGGTAAAACAATCGAGGGATGAAGAAACAGAGGAGATAAAATTGACAGAACATTTGAAAGAGCTGCTGCTTTGCAGGTGCATGGCTTGCAGCTCTGCCCTGTTGCTGATATACTGGGATGTTGCAGCTTCTGTGCTGCAGAATAGGAAGTGGTTTTTGTGATGTCTTTGCAACCGTGCTGTGTAAATACAAAATGCTACCTCCTGCGGCAAGAGGTAAAGACAATGCAAGCCTTGCTTAGACACTTACTAATGGCAGCTTCTTTTAAGTCCCATGCAGGAAAGCAGGTGGCAGTTCACAGCTACTAGCCACTCAGTTGGGACTGTAATGACATTCTCTGAATAGCTGGTGTTTCTTCTGGGTTCAGTTGACAGTATGGCCTTGGCTATCTTTGGGAGGGAGGATTTAGAGAAATCTTACTCAGTTTGCTACAAGAATGAGAGGAAAGCAGAGGATAGATGGGATCTGGGTGAGTCATTTAGCCTCTTCAGGCTTTGGATCTTCTATGAGTTCACAGCTGGACCTCTGTCACTGTTATAATATAAGTAAGAGTGAGGGAAGACAGTACAGTGCTTTGATGCTATAGCATCTGGGCTACATATCTATGTCAGTGTCTACAGCACTGAGTAAAAGACAGGAATGAAAATGGTTTCTGACAGAACCCAGGATGTGAAAGAGTTTCAAGGGTTTTTTTTCATACACCTTAAAAAAAACAACAACAACAGAAACCAAAACACTGAACATTTTATTTTTATCTTTTGCAGATATTTTTAATTATTCTCAGAGCTCTGCAGCTGCTGTGTCGCCTCGTGCTGTCCTTACAGCCCATTCCTCTCAAGGAGACAAAGGCAAAGGTAGTTTCTGTTTGGTGTGTAAAATTCCCTCATTGGTTGCTCCCCAAAAGGAGTGAGAAAGCTTTCTAGCTGCTGTAACTTGAGGTGGATCACTTACTGCATGAAGCACTGTTATGACAGTGTTTTCTGTCTATATAGCAGCAGATGCAAATCCAAACCACCTCCTAGTGTGTATGTTTAAGCAAAGACTTCTCATGATTTGGTTGCTTTAAATTTCTTTAAAACTTTCACAGCAAACACTGCTGGAGTACACCTCTCTTCAGTCATTTGCCTGAAGTTTTCAAGTCCCCAAGATAAGCAAATTGACCGTGTGGCCGGTCAGTCTTTGGTCTTTATTTACCTTATGCTGACCTCAGTCTTTTTTTTCCTTCTTTTTTTCATATTCTTATGCATGGTAAAAGTGACCTGGCCTCTTTCTTTGCAGGAAAAAAGCAAATTCAAGAAGCAGTCGCTCAGCAGTACATCTGAGGGGCAGGAGAGCTCAGGCACAACACCCAAAGTTGTGGCAAAAAAATGCCCCTGCAAAAAAGCCAAACAGGATGAGAAGTCATCAGGGAGTGAAGAAGACAACGAGGAGTCAAAGCAAACAAAAAGTGCTGAGACCAAAAGGACACACAAGTCAAAACTGACAACAGGCAACAAGGAACAGAAGGAAACTGGAAATGAGGACAGTGGTTTAGGGGAAAAAGATGTGCCGGTCAGGCCCAAGAACAATCGCCGGAGACGAGTGGCCTCCAAAGTGTGTTACAAAGAAGAGAGTGGAAGTGATGAAGGCAGTGTTTCTGACTTTGAGATTTCAGGAGAGGAAAGTGATATCTCTGATGAGGACTTTGAAACGGTCTCTAAAAAGCGGAGAAGCTCACAAGGTGTCCAGAAATCAAAGGTAATGGCTATAAAGAGCCCCAAAAGTGAGACTTCAGAATCAAAGCTATCCAGAAATTCTGTGGGAGTTGAGCCAAGTCCTGCAAAAAGCACAGCTCCAACCTTGCCTCATACACAGAGAAAGAGAAACAAAATAATTTCTAGTGATGAGGATGATGGGCAGCAGATGGTACAGAAAGTGGCTGGCACAGACCAGTGGCTAGAGGTTTTCCTTGAACGTGAGGACAGGTGGGTGTGTGTAGACTGCATTCATGGCATTGTTGGCCAGCCCCAGCAGTGCTTTGCATATGCCACAAAGCCACTTTCCTACATTGTGGGATTTGACAATGATGGGAGCGTCAAGGATGTGACACAAAGATATGACCCAGTGTGGATGACCACGACAAGGAAGAAACGTGTGGACCCTGACTGGTGGGAAGACACACTGCAGCCATATAGAAGTCCCTTTGTGGACAGAGACAAGAAGGAGGAAACTGAGGTAAATGATAATAAGTTATGTTGGACATTTAATAACATAGGTCCAGTCCCTGGATTCCCATTCAGGCAAAAATCATAAGGAATGGTTCCACGAGGAAGGAGTTTTGTATTTGAGCTTGAAATATTCAGAATGAGTAAGTTTTAAAGGGAATATACAATGATAAGATTAAAGTAGTAATCAAATGGAGGCTGTTTAACCTGCACAGCAAAAGCACTGGGCAGCCCACATTGGAAACTTAATGATATGGTTTCTGTACAGCCTGATGTTCCTCTTGGTCAGATTCTTTAAGATATATAGATGCGGGTGCTCAGCTAATTGTCTATCTGCAACAAGAATGCTTTGGTCCCTTGGTTCATCTGATTATTTTCCTAATATTTTTTCCCATTAATCCAGACTATAATCATTCTTATATTCCTTAAAAGGCTAGTGCAAGGTAGCTGTGAAATAACTCTCTTTTTTGCATAATTCCTACAGTTTCAGGTTAAGCTTCAAGATCAGCCTCTACCAACAGCAATTGGAGAGTACAAAAACCACCCTCTGTATGCACTGAAGAGGCATCTCTTGAAATACCAGGCCATCTATCCTGAGTCAGCTGTTATCCTAGGGTACTGCAGGGGAGAGGCTGTTTACTCGAGGTGAGTGCTGGACACAGTTATCTGTGATCTTTGTAACAAATTAAAGCTAGTTTGTGTGTCAACCACAGCAGTATTTGCAGCAGGCTCAGGCCATATGCACAGACAGCATGAGACATTCAGCTACTCAGACAGAATTTGCATACCACTTAGGTACACTTTTTGGTTTTATTTTTGTAACCATTCCTAGCACGTGAATAACGGTCTGGAAGTCTCTGATGCAACTCTTTGCTTTCTTTTGGTCTTTTTAGAGACTGTGTACACACGCTCCACTCCAAGGACACCTGGCTTAAGCAGGCTCGAGTGGTGAGGATTGGAGAAGTGCCTTATAAAGTAAGTGGGTTTGGCTTCCTCCTGTGCAACATCTGCTCTCTGAAGTTCAAGCTTAGCTTTGTTTGTTGTTGTTTGTTTTATTTATTGTCTTCTTTCTGTCAGCAGGTGTGGGTTTCTTGCTTTCATGTGGTAGCTGTGCTGTGATTCCATTCACCCACTGTGTCTATACCCCAAGGGTATTTTGCAGAACTGCACCCTTTCCATCTTCCTCAGAAGCATCCTATGACTTTCACTTAAAGTGGGACTCTAGCTCCCTAGTGCACAGTAGCTGTGTGTTATCATTTATAAGGGATAAATACCGAAGACAGGAAGTAGGCATTATTTCTTTTCCAGAGTCTTCTCCTTTGCTGTCTGAAATCACTAACAGCTTGTTTCTGTGCTGTTCCACGTTTGATCATTGTGTTTGCACAGATGGTGAAGGGCTATTCCAACCAGGCGAGGAAGGCACGCCTTGCAGAGCCTGCAAAACGGGACAAAGCGGACCTGGCGCTGTTTGGTCGCTGGCAGACAGAAGAGTATCAGCCACCCATAGCAGTGGATGGAAAGGTAGCCAGGAAAGCAGAAGGCTGGTGTTAAGGAAACTGTTTCTTACGAAGCTGTGGGCTTTATTTTTTGAGAATTGCACGTTTTAAAGGTGAGATCAGTCAATAATATCTGGATTCAGGCTTAAGAATTCTGAGGTAAATAAACCCAGGAGGGCACGGTGAAAATGTCATTGATGCCTTTTATTCCTAAGTCCAATTTTCTAATCTATCTAATTTCCAACTTCATCTTTGTTTTGCTAGTTCTCAGCATTACAGCCAGAGTAACAAGGCTGGGTCAGAGAACATTAGGAGGCAACCATGCAGTTAAAATTTAGCTTGTGCCTTGTGTGGATACTAATAGAATACCAGAGTAGAATGCAGCAGGCCAGAAAGAGGGGAGAGACCTTGAATTGCAGCAAATTTCAGCCTCTCTCCAGAAGGCAGGAATGTCCTCACTTCTCTTTCATTTTGCAATACCAGGTTCCTCGGAATGAATATGGAAACGTCTATCTCTTCCTGCCCTCTATGTTACCTGTTGGTTGTGTGCAGCTTAGACTCCCCAACCTGAACAGATTGGCACGGAAGTTGGACATTGACTGTGCTCAAGCTGTCACTGGATTTGACTTCCATGGTGGCTACTCACACGCAGTGTATGTAAAGGTGCTTTGTTTAAGGTGATGAATGTTGATGTTGTGTAGAAGTTGTGTACTCTGTGCACATCCTCCTTCTCTTTTGAGCTACCTGTGGTAGCAGCATCAGTGGCCCTAGCATGCAGAAGTGACTTTATATGCTCAATGGGTCTGCACTTGGGGGGTGGAATAGGTGATAAATTACATCTTTACACCCTACTGAACAAGTATCCCATTCTGTCAGCAGCTGTTTGTTGTTGGGGTCAGCAGGCATTTGCTCCCTTTCTTTTTTCTTCTAGTAGCTGATGGGATTCTGTTCTCCTTCTTAGTACTGATGGCTATGTGGTCTGTGAAGAATATAAAGAAGTGCTCATTGCTGCCTGGGAGAACGAACAAGCAGAAATAGAAAAGAAGGAGAAGGAGGTGAGAATTATTTTTGCAGCCACCTTATTACTGCTTAATTCAATTTAAGCTGTAGACAATCAAAGGAAGGCTGCATATGTAACAGAACTCTGTGATGGAGAGAGGCCAAGTTGCATTCCCCAAATGCTTCACCTGGGGCTTTCTGTTTGCACTGCAGTGCAAACAAGTGTGCAGCAATCTCTGAAGTAGAGTGTAATTTCAGATAGTTAGGAATTGGAAAGTGACAGTAATTCATATAATTAGCAGGCACGTTGTCACACTGTATTCCTAAGAATCCTACCAGTCTATAATCTAATGTGACACACTGAAGTTGTTGGTATGTTGTTGAGTTGTGGTTCTTTTTTTTTTCAGCTCCGTTTTAAAGGCTTTAAACTTCTATCTGCTGTGAATATCATTACACTGGAACTTGTATTTTTTTTCTCTTTTCAATAACAGAAGCGTGAGAAGAGAGCTCTGGGAAACTGGAAGTTGCTGACAAAAGGACTTCTCATTAGAGAGAGACTGAAGCAACGCTTCTCCATCAAGGTATTCTGCATCTCTGTGCTTTTGTTTTCTGTACCAAGAGAATTTTTTCCTAGTATTTCCAATGTGTTATTTCTCCACAACAAGAGCACAGATTTTTTTTTTAAGCAATTACGTTCAGAAGCTTTTTCTTTCCTCTTAACATTTGACTAGCAACTAAAAAAGCAACTAAAAAAAGCCTACACCAGAAAACCAACACAGTTGTGTCCATGAAAGATTAATTATCGCTTAAAAAGAGACTAGCATTTGCCCAAAGGAGCATCGTTTGTAAATTGCTCTTCTATTTTCATATACCTCCCTTCCTGGATCTTTTCTTCCAAGGCAAGGATATAGCTAAGAAGGTCAATGGGCTGCTTTTTTCCTTTTCTTATGAAATCAGATGGTTTAGTTCTTAATCTTTTCCTTACTGAGAAAGGTGAAAAGCACAACCTTTTAAAAGCTTCTTTATTTTTATTCATCTCAGGCCAAAAATACTTAGCTTGCTGTTGAAAGAGTGCTTGACATCCATAAATAGAAACACACTGCTTTGGGTAAGAAGCCCAAACCAGAGCATCCAACTTCTGTAATATCATTGAATCACTGTGATAGAAAATGAGCCTTTTTAGAAAAGAGTAGCTATAAATGATTATTAAGAGCTCTTCTTCCACTTTCATGCCTGTTTGTTTTTTTCCAGGCTGAGCCATCAGCATCTGAGACAGAGAAAGGAGCAGGATTCTCCTCTGATGAAGAAGGCCCAAGTTCAGGGACTGCAGGAGGAGATGTAGAAATTTCTTGGCCCCGAAATCGCCAGGCAGAGAAGCAGAAAGAGAAGACAACCAGAAAAAGCAAGCGAGAAAAGAAGGAAGAAGCAGCACAGTTATTTCCTTTTGAGAAACTGTGATAAGTACAAGCATTTCTTTGCTTTCTCCCAAAGCAAGAACAGAACCTCACAACAAAAGTATCCAATGCCAGTTAAAGACTTAGTCTTCTGTTCATTTGCATTTCTGAGCTATCAGGGATCAACCTATTTCAGCACCAAGAATCTCTTGTTATTGTGGGTAATTAAGTTCATCTGTTTATCCTTGAACTCAGGAGAAGCAGAAGTGCAGCTGTACTTTCCAAGATCACCGTCTGTACACAGCTGGGCTTTTTTGCACTCCTCTGTATCACTCAACACAGTCACAAATGCATTCTGAGGCACTTCTTCCATTAGCACTGCCTCTTCCCAATTTTTTCCATACTGTTTTTTTTTCCCTAATTGCCCAGAACTGAAGTATGCAGCTGCTATTTAATAGTCCATGGTCAGCTAGTCAAGAGACTACTACATCCTTGTTTTAATTCTACCTTATCCTAATCAGTAGAGATCCAGTCTCACCATCACAGAGGGGGAAAATAACTCATGTGGTAACACCTTGTGTGGAGTGCAGCATGCAGTCGAGACTTGGATGAACCAGAAAACTTCCATGCTGAAGACTACGTGTGCCTTTTGTTCAAACTCAACTTTGGCTTTTCATTCTGCAGTCTTCAGATATCTTGTGCATTAGAAAGAAGCAGCCCTGTCTTCACTGCAAGCTTAACATTAAATATGCCATCTTAAATCGACCAAAAATATGCACATTTGTTTCAGTTTTATCAAGACTATTTAGTTTGATTCTGGAACCCAACGTGAAGATCTGGGCCAAGTATTGTTGTCAGAAATGAAAGTCAGTGAAACTCAGCTTTTGTAAATGTTATCCAGTACCTAAACAAGTGAAAGCTGCTAGGAGATGAATGTTAAGTCTATACAAGCTCTTCCTGAAGTTTGCAATAGAAATGTTGTTTTGTCTTTTGCTCTATTTTTAAAAAGAAACTACACCATCTCTTTAAAGATAGAGGTGAATCCAGTCTACTTGTTGCTGAATACTGTACAGAGAAAGGCTTTAAATGCAAGAAAATGGCTTTCATTTAACTATCTCAAAGATATATATATTTTTGTACCGTATTTGTAGAACAAAATAAAGTAATTAATGCTCCTCTCTTCTGGCAGCAGCTCATTTTATCTATCAGGATTCTCTCATACAACTAAGCACTATAAGAGTGCTACTTCAAGAACTCACAAACCAGGTCCCAAGATACCACAGAATTAATGTTAAAGGTCATCTTTTTGATTTATTTTTTTTACCATTGACTTCTAAAACAAAAACACTGAGTTTGGTGGGTAGGCATGATTGTATAGAAGACTTCAAGATCAAAAAAAAAACCTCTCACATAAAGTGGTAAAACTGCAGTGGACTGGAGAGGATCAGTGGCTGCACAGGGTATGTTACAAGATGAGTACTTTGAATGCAGGGATCTAAGTCCAGTTGGCATCAGTAATGTTTCATCTGCTTCAAAAGGGAGCTGGAAGCAGCTGTACCACAGTGAGTCAGCACTTCCTAACTTACTGGACTTACATGCATGAAGTTATGAGTTCAGCCAGCTCTCTCAAACTAAGCGCGCAAAAGATGAGAGAGTAAATACAATTTAAGGAAGAGCAAAGCAGAAAGGAACGGGTATTGACAAGCAGATACACATTCTGACAGAGCAGGCTAAGCAGGCAAGGAACTGCTTCAGTTGGTTTGACAGAAATATTTGTATACATGCAATGAAACAGAGCTATGGCTCCATCTGGATACCTACACTCAGAAACATTATGTTCTTTGGTTTTACACCATTTCTGTGTGTAGATGAGCATGTAAGATGAAAGTGTTCTACACTGCTGAATGCATAAGTAAGCCTCTGCTAAAAAGCAAAAATAAAACCCCACCTGAATCCAATCAAGTTGAATGACCATATTTCTCAGATCTTATGGAGGGAATGAAGCTACTGTTTCTTAAGTAGTAAGAGCAAAGAGGAGTAACACCACTGGCAGGCGGTAATCAGCCTTATCATTAATCACATAGACAAGATAACAGCTGTGAGGTTACAGGTGATACAAAACCCAACTGCACATTTGCCTCCACCAACAGTGGAAAACTTGTTCATCCAAAGTTACAAACTAATCCTCCACACACTTGGATGTTGTTCCTGGACATGAAATAAGCAGTGCTTAAAGGTAATGAAAAAGCCTACAGACCAACCTTCTGAAAATTGTATTTTATTAAATATACAAAAAGCACTTCCATAGAAAAACTGCACCTTCATCTCCCATATGCGAATGCTGGTTAGTTTCCTGCATCATTGGTAGAACAGCTATTCAAAACTTCTGTTTTTCTCCCCCAAAGGAGTGCATGGAGTAAAAGTCACAGAGCAGCAGATAGGGACTGCCCGGGGTCACTAACAGGGATCAGCTTCTTGCCCTGCATCTCACTGTTCACTCACTACTGCTGCTTTCACTAGCAGAAAGGGTGAAGCTAGACCACAAGAATGAAAAGAATTAAAGATAACTGAACGTATATGAATTACTACGTCTCAAAATGTTTATGATTTATAAACCTGACCTCTAATGTGGTAACATTTTTAGGAAACATTAACCTGAAGATACATAGAAACAGGTTTCCTTTGGTATGGAGAATACAGTCATAATTCAGCTTCAAAATGCATTCACTGAAGACATTATTTTTGTACTAAATTATGTTTACTTACAGAAGGAAAAACACATTGGTAGGGCACATCTGGAAGCCAAACTAGCTCCCTAGAGAGACAAGGTTGCCTCTAAACTCAAGAACTATTTACAGAAACAAAGCCTGTAAGCTTGAGCTATTGCAGCGCTACAGGAAGCTGTTGTAACACGATATAAAGCTCAAAATTCAAGCTACTACGTCTATGAAATCTAACCAAGCAAAAATGTGTTCATTATTCAATCTCATGGACGTCTTATTTTTAAAATTAAAGACGAGTGACCTCTGACTACCTACTCAAATAAGGGCAATTCAGTGTTTTTAATAGAGCTGTAGCATTCTGGGTGCTTAACCAAGGACAGCTTCAGAGACCCTTTTAAAAGTTGAAGAAAGTCATTGCTTTCTGACATATCTTCCCTGCCTCAGAGCCCTGCTAACCTGGACACCTGAGATTCCAAGCTACTTTCAAAACCTCGAGCTCAAAAGCATAAATGTTACTGAAGTATCGTGTCAAAAGTTGTTTTTCCTTTAACAATTCACTTTCAAGTAGTTTAGCCAAAGTCGTACATGATTGTACAAGTGAGAAAAAGCAGCAGAAGGGATTGTCAGAGGCAGGTACACACACGCATTTCCTAAGGATTCCACATAAGCCCATGTGATGAAGCTGGCACTTCGTCCATAATATACAAGGTGCCCCACCTGCCAATGAGAATTTGCCAGTTCTCAAATCCGGGTGAATTAGTAAGAGGTGAAAGACAGACGGTACTTTTACACTGACTTAAAATGAATACAGATGCTCCCAAATGTTTTTGTTTTCTTTTTCCTGAACTCGGTGTCACTGAATTCCTACAAGCAGCATTCTATAGTAATCTTGTTCACAGACAACACGTTTATCAACAGCCACACTCAAAACCCCTCTCCAAATCTTGGCTCACAGTGCTGAAGCACAATGTACTGTAAGCAATGTAACCAGAACAGAAATGCACATAAAAAGCTTCTAACCAGGATTTAGTGCAGAACCCGAGTACCTCTTTCTCACTGATGCTTCTTTGGTGGAATACGGGATTTTGCGACCACGATTGGAACTACGGAGAGCAATCCGATCAGCAAAGCCCAGAGAGGGCGGTAGAAGAGCCAGCCAATGGAGATGGTCAGCAGTGACAGTGAGCTGGCCACGCAGAAGGCAAAAGCTTTCAATCCAATGTTAACAAGATCTCGAACAACAGGAAACCAGTCCACTGTGGAAAGAATTAAACAAGGGATAAAACAGTTGATCATCATTTATTTACAAGGACTCCTTGCTTACGTCTGGGATTCGCACCAACTATTGTGATCAAGAGGCAGACTCAAGTTATCATAAGGGCACTGGAAAAGGCATTTCAGGAGAGCATCCTCAAGACATTTGATAAATAAGTAACATCTAAGACAATAGCATCCTCATCTCTTTAGACAGGAAGTAGTGCAAAATTAAGTCTGAAGTCTTATCCAAGGCTTATGAGGTAGCACAGACTATTAGTCTTGCACCTATGGAGCAAGTTGAGGGCAATGAATATTTGCAGGCTAAAAGCAACTTCTGGCAATAATAGATCTTGCAGTTGCCTGCATACAGCCAACAATAATAAAAAAAATATGACAGTGCGCAGAACACCAAAGGAAATGATAGCTTTGATGTTCAAAGTTTGAGGCAGCATCCTATTTTTCTGTAAGCTCTTATTCCAGCATTCCTGTAAATTAAAGAGATAACCAAAACTTTCTTTGCAGCGCTCACAGTACTGCAGAATACAAAGGCAGGTTATTACATAATTACTAATTAAGACCTGTTGAGGGGAGACCACCTGTATGTGTGTAGAAAGTGGGTGGACTGCAGAAGCTAGAGCCAAGACTTGAAAGAACAAGCCCAACTTGTGCTCTGGCTTCTAATTTTGGGTAGCACTGGGATGGGAGCTTCTGAGACTGGCGGAGAGGTAAGTGGTTGCTTATCTTCACAAAGCAGCCACGCAGTGCTGAGCTGCTGTTTACCTACAATTCCTACAGTGACTTTCAGACTGAATCCAACCAAGGATCAAAGAAACAAGATTCCTTCTGGCCTTCAAATAAATTCATTTCACATGTAAGCAACATAGGATGATAATCTGTACAGTGTCCTATTTCTGAATCATTTTAGCTGTCACCAACCTACCCAAAGTGTAAACAATCCGGGTCATTAGGCTGATGCCTACAAACATTGCCAGCCATCCTGCTGCACGGAGGGCCCAGGTCTTCATAGTGTTACTCTCATGCTCCTTCTGAAACACCTCCTGAAAGCAAAAAACAGGCTGCATGTAATGATGCTTAAGTTCTCTTGAGATCCAACTCTTTCCAGTACAATATAAGAGCAAGTCAGAGTCAACAGTAGAAGATACACTGGAGCTCATTCCTCAGGGCCTTTTTTACATCAACAGCCAAGCACATTACACAAGATTTCAAAGTGCAGCAAAAAGGAAAAGCTGCATTTATTTAAATTAAGACAGCAAGACATGTATCCTCAGGCACTCTCTGTAACCACAAGCAGAAAGCACAGAGTTTCAGGGCTCTTTATTGTGGAAAATAAGACTGCAGTAAGTACATGTAACATGAAAGAAACACCTGATTTTGTTATGATTGCAGCAAGACAGAACAGGCAATAAGATCCACTGATGGCTGAAGGAAAGGTGCATGAAAGAAAACAAGCAGCATGCAGGAAAGCAAAGATAAAAGGTACGTGTACATTTCTTAAGGCACTTAAAGCACCTATTTGCAAAAATGCCCCTCTTCCTCTATAAAAAAAAAAATACACATACAGATGGCTAAGAAATAAGAAAACACTCACAGGAAAGATACACAAATGTCTGCTTGACAACTTGTACGCCTGAGGACTCTATAATTTATTCACTCTTAGTTCATTTCCAATTAACTAAAACTCTAATTAATGAAGATTCAGAGCTCACAGCAGAGAGCTGATTCTACTGCTGCTCCCTTTCAACTTGGGGGAAAAAAAGAAAAAAAAGCCTTTTTGTCTGCTTTTGGCAGATCCTGTAAATTCCTGACATCTGGGACTTCTACAGCAGGGCACAAAGCAATCATTAATGGAAATCAATCTACTAAAAGGAGTCAATGAATCACTAAATTGCCTGAGCATGCAGGATTTACTGGAGCATTATGCACTGCCTGAAGGTTCTTTCTCAGTCAGAGTAGCAATAAACATTTCAAACAAGCCTAAACTCTCTGTTAAGAGAGGCTGAAGAGTGGATAGCTCCTATGATTTGTCTAATTAAAGCCTGATTTTTACTGTTTTTGTGTATAACCTTTTCAAAAGCATATATTTGTGTATAAGTGGGAGGCTACAAAAAAATCAAATCAAGTCAAAATGAGAAGACAAAGGAACAGTTCTTAGAGCAAATGATATTCAACAGCAGCAACACAAGCTGACTTATTTTTTTAATACAGTTACTTTAGTCGTAGCTACCTCTAAAAAGGGAAAGAAGAACAGAAGTAACTATAGTCAAATTATATACTGCTAGCAGGTGAAGTACAGCTTTTTGCAGCAACACAAAAACATGCAGAAACTGGGACAGAAAACACAGGCTATAATGCTTTGAATTAGATATAGCACAGAGAAAAGACAAAGTTCACATCTCCTCCTCGGAAACAGGTCTGAAGAAGAATTAAAGCTTATTCCATGTCTGCTTCTGCACCACTATCTGCAATTTCAACCCTTTACTGACACGGTGTGATATCTTACCTCTACAGAGAGATCCCCAGAGTAGAGAATCTGGAGAACATCTCCAGACTTGGTGTGATATGGAACGAGTTGATCGCCTTTCTGCCGAGCAATCACAGTCACCTTAGAAGAAAGGCAAAGAATGTTACTGGTTACTGAGTTGGGGACAGAGCTCAGATAACACAAATAGCTGAAGATCTACCTTATCAGGTGAACCCAAATGGGGGTCATGTCCACTCAGACCGGCATAGAAGAATGAGACACGAAGGTCTCCCACCTACAAATAAGAAGAATATTGGAAATCAACAGAGAAAGATTTCTTTACAAAGGAGAATTGCAGGAAAGAAAACTCTTCATAGGAACACTTCTTGTATCATCACTTGTCTTGAACATTTGTGGCAAGCCAGAGGATACCATGTAGGACAGCCAGGCTGCATTTTTTCTGGGCCTAGCTGATAGCCAAAACAAGACAGCTAAGATGTTTCTTTGCAATATCCTCTCTGATTTAGCTGCAGGAACACTTTAACATCAAATAAATCCTACGTTCATCCCTGCAATTTAATGTTTTGGCAAAGAAAGGCAGGCAGCACTAACTGGCAACAAACTTTGTTCTCAGTAAGGCAGAAGTAGAAACCACCTCCCAACATCATCTTATGTTGTTCCATCTAAAAACAAGGCAAACAAAAAAAGAAACAAAAACAGAAAATGAAGGCACAAGCAGGATCAGAAGCTTCCAGCAAGGGAGTCACGCTTATTAATGGTCCTGTCCTACGTGATGCTCTGCACTCCAATTTTTACATGTTTAAAAAGAAATGGGACATACCCCAGCTTTCTTTTTTCACACAATAGTAATTGCTGCTTTGGGTTTATCTTTCTCATCTTACTTCTGGACGCCTGGGGTTCTCGCTGTGGTAAAAATAATCTCCTCCCCGGGTAACATCAGCATGTGGATCCTCAAGGTGTGCCAAGCTCAGCTGCTTGAAGTCATCAATCTTATCCACAAGGCCTAAGCAGAACAAAGAACCAAGCTCAGGTTTGGTGTCGAACAGCCAGTTTTTGCAGGCTGGCTTCCTGATTATCACTTGTAACAATCACCATTGTAGAAATAAGTGTAGTTTGCAGCTCTACTGGAATAAACAACACAAAGTCAGTATAAAGTAATTCTTACCTTTGGAAAGGACAAAGCTGCCAACCTGGACATTAGGAGAAACAGCAGTAAAGGACTCCACAGCCATAGCACTGGGGAACAGAAAGAGCTCTTGATTAGTTCCACAATTATGATCAAACTACTTCTTTACAGTATTTGATATAAAGCACATAAAAGGTACCGTGTCAAACATCAGGATTAAACTCAGAGAATTAAAGTATATGTGGGCAATTGCTATAAATAAGCCTTAGTTCATACACTCTGCCTTAGAAGAGCAGCATGCAAGTGGTATGGCAAGCTTGTGGGATGCTTGCTATTCTCACTCTATTTTTAACAGAAGAACTAGCAACAGACTAATAAAAGTAATAAAGAAAAACCCGTTCAGTTCTCCCATACACAATCCACATGGTCCAGCTGTAAAATAGCAGCCTGATGTAGAGCCATTACTAATAAGCAGTATTCCATCAGGAATGTTGGATTCTGGCTGCATTAGGCAGCTTTGAACTGCTGTCTCAATTTCTCCCAACTACAAGAAGACAAAGAGTTTCCATCCACTTTGCTATGTCATGAAGGTTTGTCATTGAGTTCTCATCATCAGTCAGATACACTGACAGAACCCAGAGGGACTGTGCTAGGTGGTGAATTACCTAGGATTTTTGTGTCCTATTTCTCGATCAAAATTCCTGCTGTTCACAACTTCGGATTTCCATTCAGTATCTAAGGAAAATAATATAAAGGTTGAGAAGAGAGCAACAACTGCCACTCAGATCTTAGTTACCGATGACACCTCTAAATCAATGAATCAGTTCCAAATTATACTCTTTTTTTTTTTTTTTTTTTTAAATCAAGGTACACAATGGGATAGTCTATAATGATACTTAAATCTGACCTCCTAATATATTAATGATGAGTGGCGGGACTAAGACATAAAAGACCTTAGGGATAAAATTGTAACTCAGCATTGCATGGTGGAAGGTTTGCTGTTGGCGTTTTCCCTGATCAGGCTTTAATTCCTGGCTCCTCTCTTAGGGAGCAAGTTGAGAGTTCTGCCAGAGCTAGCAGATTTCAGTGTAGTCAAGTAAGACAGAAAAGATACCTACATGCCACTGCATAGCACTGCCTCGATTCAGGCCACAGCATCCTCTCCACACCCCCAGAGCACATTCCTTATAGGCACAATTAGGTTTTTTGCAACTCCTACAAATCTAGAGTCCCTTTTTTTGAGCAGTCTCTGTACTAAATACAATGCTCTATGCTTCCAGGGAGGAGAAGAGATGAAGGAAGAGAGTTTGGCTAAACAATGGAGTGGGGATCACAGTCTAGTGTACCAGGTTTATATGTCAAGATTTTTGTAGCTGTGTGGAGGGCTGCAGGGGTGGCATATGTGGTGTCCCCACACTGGGGTAGGGAAGAAGAATGAGGAGTAAAGAGTAGTGGGTGACTCTAAACCCACACCCACACTGCTTCCTGCCTCACTTAAGACATCAAGTGCAACCTGAAGCAGTAACTAGGGCAGAGATGTCTGGAGTGACTCTGAGCCTGGAAAACAGTGGGAACAACTGTGTTTTGCTACTACCCAAATCACTAATTAAGTATTTAATTTTGTTAACAATAGGTACCTGGTAATATAAAGACTTCAACTGGACACCAGTTCTGAGAGCATAGCTTTTAATTGCATCTTTTCTTTAATGGCTGTTCCTCATAGCTCACGCCCACCACTAGCTTTGCTCCTTAGCTGTCTCTGTGCTGCACGGTCTCATGCTTCACTAAGCTGGAGAATTCTTATTATCACACCCAGAAATCACTGCACACCTACATTACATGTACATGGGCTTTAGTTGTGGATAAATGAAGCACAGAGAATAAGCTCCAGAGATACAATGACTCAGAGTATTTTTCCACCATCAGGTAGATTAGAACTATCCTCCCAGTTCTCCTCCTGCCAAAAATGCATTTGCCAAACACTGCAACACACATCAGAAGGTGCTGGAGGTTTTCACTAGCTCATATGAACACTAAAACTCTCAAAACGCTGCCATTTGGCTAAACAAACATAACATTTACTTATTTATTTATAATAGTTTTCTTTCTCAATTTAAAAAAAAAAAAAGATGTTTTTTCAAGAAAATCAAGATAGATATACAGGAAAGCCCAAAGTTTCACACATGAAAACAAAAGGATTTTCTGTCGATCAACTTACTATACGAGTACTTTGTCTCTTTCTTGATCTCACCATTTTCTTCATACTCCCTGTAAAGAAAAAGAGTGAAACAAGAAGCAAAATAGCACACACACAAACCAGCTCAATGCAGAATACATGTTTCAACTGACCCTGTTAATACAACATTCCTATAAACAACTTTTAAAGACCTGTTTCACTCACCTGGAATCTTCATATTCTACCCACTGGTACATTTCCACTTTGCGTTTAAGCTTGACAGCCTGGATGGACAGCCCATAGCTGGGATCAAACAAAGGCTATTTGAAATATAAAGAAAACACAAGTCAGTAGGAATTAGTGAGGTATCTGTGAGCATTTCAACACTCCAATCCCTCCAAACTTGAAATTCTCCCATATCCAAGATGCTAGCTTTACTTACCTTTGCTGTGCTCAGAACGCCTGCTAAGTGCACCAGACTCCCCTCATTCTGTTGAGATACCCTGTGAATGTTGTCGAGAGGGATCACAAGAGAAAGTCCCTCGTCAAGAGATTTAGCTGTCCTCAAAGCTCGTCCCTGTAGTCACGAAAAGCAAAATCAAGCTGTGGAGAATCAATGGCACATCATTATCTTATGAAAATAGTAGAAGACAAGTGATCTGCAGACCCCAAGGACTTCTCAGACATTCATCATCTGAAAACACACTTGAAATTCACCATTTTCCTCCAAGTCTAAAACCAGAACAAGGTGACGAGTAATTAACACCCTCACTTCTGCAACACTGAATGAGTTCCTTTAACAAAATCCTAACAGCACTAGAAATGAATTCCCTATGTTACCTCAAGATAGAGACAGAAGAACTGAACATGGCTGGCTTGTTCAGCTTCTTTCTATAGCACTACAGCCTCTTTCCCCAGGAGCTCATAGCTTTGGGATCTTTTTCCTCACCATACACAGCCATTGTTTCTATTATGCACTGTTCCACAGCAAGAACATCTACGGCTCTGTGATTTCATTCTTACATCCCAAGAATAAGCATCAGCCTCACCAGATGCATTACCCTCTTTTCACTGATGAAGTAATACAGTCATTTCCGTGACCCTATACCTACAAAACTAGTTGAATGCCACCTTGGCATTACCATTTTAAAGCTGTATATAAACACTGATACACTTACTTCAAGCACTTAAACACTTACTTCATTGGTAAAGAGAAGGTAGAAGGACAGAAGAAATGTCCCAAGTCCTATAAGCATGCCTCCAGAAGTCTCGCTGAGTCTCTCCAGGAACCCTGGCTTGGCCTCACTGGTGATTTTGACATGTTCTTTTTTGCTTCCTGTGTCAGAAAACTGTTGGAGATAAACCAAAAACGTAATGTTGGTATAAAAGCAGACAGTCTGTTTTGAAAGGAGCTTTTTATCTTTGCTAAACTGCTTCACCACTGCTAAACTGCACCACTTGAACTGGAGCTGAACCTTCCCACACTTATCAAATGCCTTGTTGTAATTTTGACATCAGAAACACAGTCAGTAAATAAACCTTAACTAAGGAAAACAATGGCTACAGCAGTGGCAAAGCACATCCCTTCACACATCCTCCAGTCTGTCTCTATGTTCCCTATTTGGTATCCACACCCAGCAACAAACTGAGTAATACTCCCAAATTCCAGACCAGCTACAGCACAGCTATAAATACCACATTTTGATCCCGAGCGCCAGCACACGCTGCCATAACGGCACCTTGGGGTGCTAGAAGAGCTCTGAGAACAAACTGCTCTCACTACGCCGGACGTTGCCACCTCAGAGCACCAACAGCTCTAACAGGGTGTGAGGCGCACCACAGCTCTGCGCTGTGGGTAGCATCCAAGCAAGCAATGGCAAGCTAGTGCGGGCAGCGAGGGGAGAAGAGGCGAGACCCCTCTGGAGGAGCCAGGCGAGACCTGACAGCTGCTCGGGATCCCCCGCAGGAGCCTCTCACTTACATTCCTCGACATCTTCGGCCTCTTTCCCTCACAGTCCGCCGGCGACAACCGCTCAGCACCAGCCGCACCCACAGCCCGCCGCTCTGCCGCGGTGCACGCCGGGACACATGGGACACATAGTCGCCACCGGAAGCACGCAAAGCACGCCGGGAGCTGTAGTCTCGGGGAGGAGCTCAGGGTGTGCACTTCCGGAAGTCGCAGTTCAGTGTGTGTCCTTCCGGAGGTCAGGGGTCACGGCGTGGAGTTGCGCGGCGCTGCGGTGGTGCTGGAGGAGGAGGAGCGGAGCGGGCGGGAAGGGCGCGGGACGGCGGCGGAGCCGGTCTGCGGGCGCACCGAGCGTGAAAGGCGGCGGGCGGCTCCGCCATGTCCTACTGCAGGCAGGAAGGTGCGAGCCCGGCGTCCTCTCAATGTCACGCGGCGCGGTTCTCCCTGAGGCGGGGGGGGGCGGCGCGGCTCGAAGGGCGGAGAGGCGGCCCCGGATTGTGTGGTGTTGGGCCGCGCTCCTCACGGCGGGCGGGAAGCGTTGGGGCGGGCCGCATGAAGAGGCTGCGGTCCAATGGGTCGGAGCAGAGCCGAGCCGGAGTCCTGTTGTGCTCCCTGAGCCGTTAGGTGCTGAGGCAGGCAAGGCGGCGTTACTTCTGTGGTGATGGGGTTATATGTTAACGGTGATGGTATTTCATCCGTTTCTGGTTCATTTCATGTGAGAAATCCCAGCTGTTCTGCGCTGTAAAGTTGGCTGGGATGCCACACACGGCTGACAGAGCTTCCCTTTCAGAAAGAATCCAGGTTTATTGATCTTTTACACGTGGTGAAGGCGTGACTGAATGCAAAGCAAAGGGAATTACTGGACGTTTTCTGGTGGAGGTCACGTTGAAGGACAAGAAGATGCTAATCTGTCATGTGCTTTGTCATTGCAATGGCCTTTCTGCATTTGGAGTGTTTGGGGTGCTCGTTCTGAGTTCTACATTCAGAAGAGTTTCAGTTAGATGTTCTCTTCTGCTCGTGTCTGCCTTAAAGCAGTTTTTTACAGCCTTACAGAGCTGTTGGGAAACATTGCCCTGGTTGCCAGGCAAGCCTTTTGTTTTTTTTTTTCCCCCTTCATAACTACTTTGTTAAATCAAGAGTGACACAAGAGCAGGAGGTACGCCCTGTTTTTCTGCCCTTGGTGATGTTTGCAGCACCTTTCAACACGGGCTGCTCTAGACCGTTAAAGTGCTTTTTGGTATTTAATTGACACAATAATTATAAACTATGGCACGACTTTGTAATGGAGGCTGCTGACCTTAATGAGTGTCCTGCTGAACGCTTCCTGTAGCTCAGGAGAGTTTTTCCTTTCACTTTTGGTCCTTTTTCCATCCAGCCCCTTCAGCTGAGTTTGTTCTCCTAAGAGAGCAGTAGTTTCAAATGGTTTCAAAACAGCTTTTTAACTTTGCAATTCAGTGAATTGTACAGTGATTTACGGCTGTTACAATACTTTGCTGTGAAAAGAGGAACTCTAGAGCGAAAGGATTTGGTAGTTTCTGTATATTCTAACATGTAAAAATGGGTGATTTGTTATTATGTAATGAGTGCTTTAAAAGAAGACTTCACAAGCTGTTTTATGTTCACCTCATCCTCACTTCCTTCCTATATAACAACGTGCTGTATCTTTAATAATTAGTTTTAATAATTAGTTTTTTATAATTAGCCATAATTAGTTATGACTTTTTCAGTTCCTATTGGATATTGAGAATAACTTCCTACAGTTACATGAGTGTGGTACAAAGACAATGGGATCCGTTTTATTCGCTGTTCTAGATAAATTGCTACTCAATCTTTTTAAGCGCAGGTTGTTTTTCTCTTAGGCCTTATTTCCAGGTCTTTTATAACTTTCAGTACCTTCCCTATGAATACTTTCCCAGTTCTCTTTAGACACATTTCCCTGTGAACCAGCAACTTGTAATTGAAGGTGCTCAATAAGAAAAGTAGAATTCATTCAATATTAACATCAGGGCATCATGTTGAGTATCTCGTTACTGTGTTCTGGTCGGCCACTTGGTGAATTATTTACTCAGTCTCAGCTTTTCCTGATCTTTTGCTTATTTTCTTCTACATGACAGGAAAAGACAAAATTATCTTTGTGACTAAGGAGGACCATGAGACACCAAGCAGTGCTGAGCTGGTTGCAGACGATCCAGATGACCCTTATGAAGAACAAGGTCAGTAGCAGAACTGAATGGGAGCAGAGATTGATACACCTTGTATGTCGTATTCTAACAATATTAATTCATTTTTAAGGACTGAGCTGGTAGGACAATGGTTTCTGTAAATAAACACTTTATTCAGTAAACTGAGAAAACTGTATAGTAAAATATACAGTCCGACTCCTCCCAGTCTTAAGTTCCAAATTAGGACAGCACAAATGATGTACTTTTCAAATGTGTTTTCTTTTTCTTTCCAAGTCACCTGTTCACGACTTGTTTTAATTAGCAACCAGAAATATTCAGGAAAAAAAGTTGTCTTTTCTTGTATTAACATACTTAGAGCCATTCTCATTGTCCTTTTTAACTATCTTAATCAACTTCAGTGCCATTTTCAGAGTGGATGGGGGGGTGAGTTGCACCTCCACTGTCATTGCTAGGAGTTTGTTGCCTGCCTCTGTGCAGCACAAGTTGCCTAACTTGGCAACCTCTGAGTATCCAATTTAATATAAATTATATGTGAATGATTTACTCTGTACTGTACAAGTGGCAAAATAATCAGTAACTGGTGATCTTTTAATTTCATGACAGGTAAGTTCAAATTACACCTCAAGTTTTCAATGGTAATTACAGTTCTCACACAGAGTATACCCAACCTGCAAATGAACTAGGAGACTTAAGAGATCAGAATATTTCTGGATGACTGGTAATATTTTGGTTGCATAAAGCATATTTTAGGTTATTTCTAATGGGTGAAATATCTTGTTTCCTGTCAGGATTAAGTACATTTTACCCACATTAATAAAATGTTCTGAATATCTGAGAATTTGGATTTTTTTTTCTTATTTCCCTTATACACTATTTAGCCTTGTCATTTTGTGTGACTGCATTGCTTTCACATCAGCTGAGGCTGGAATTTTCTTAGAAACTGGAAGCAAGGGGTTCTGTGACCCCCAGAGGGCAGTATTTAAGCACAGTTTAGCAGCTGTGTAGCAAAGGCATGCTTTGCTTGCTGATGTAGTTTTGATTTATGTCATTAAAATAACTGTGTTTTCTCAACTTTGTTTCATTAAACATAAGCTTCAGTTGTACTGTAAGTAAGATAAGAAAGAAGACAATTTTCTCTCTATAATAGCTGATGCAATACTGGCTGTTCAAGCTTTGCAATAACCTTCACTGTCTTTTTGACTATGTGGTAGGGTTGACAGGTTGGTAAGCTGACAACCTTTAACATACGATGAGAAAAAATGTTTTTCCTGTCTCCACTCTCTCCTAAGTCTTCCCCATGTGCCTGTGCCTTATTTCAGGAAGATGCTGAGAAGCTACAGTTTAATACCTGTCCTTCAAATCTCCTATTTTCAGGGAAGTTTTGTCACTGAGATGCCATGACTAAACTGCCTACTTGATGGAAACAATCTCTGCTTTGGGCTTTAGCATTGTTTTTGTTATGGCAGTGGTGCTTCAGCTGTTGAAAATTTCACAGAGATACTAAAATCCAAGTGGTATTTGTTACTGCCTTGACTTGGGTGGAAGATGAAACATGCAAATGGTTTGTGGACAGCAGTGTCTGAAGAGGCATAATTTGAAAAGTATTTACTCTGATTTGTATGGTTTGAAGAAATTTAGCAAAATCTGAACTTTTAATTCCCATCAGATGAATTTTAAATCCATTATTGGTCTGTTAAGTGAAAAAGTAATGGCCTCTAATGATCAGATGGCATCATTAAGTTCACAGTTGCTTTTCTGTGCTTTCCTGTTTCCTCTGAAAAACAGGAGACTGCTTGCAAAGTAGAGGAGGAAAGCCTTTTTCTCCACATCTGGAGAGCATACAAAGCCTTAGAGAGTTTATCATTCACTGAACTGTTAAGTCACTTTGTGTGGTGTATGTATGACTAAACAAAGTAGCTTGCTGTTTAACAAAGTAAATGCATACATGCAGGCTGTGTTGATCTTACATGTTGTGGTCCGATTTTACCTGTCTTCCTGCTTATAATTATTCACGGTCTTTCTTTGGGGATAATAAAAGTATTGTATTCTATTAACAAAAGCTGTTGTTCTAGCAACAGCATGTGGGTGTGTATTGGTCCTGGAACTAAAACAGCTATTTTTGACACCGGATTTTAAGATGAAAGAGTGCCTGTCTCAGATCTAACATAATACAGATACACGCTATGAAGATTGAAAATTGATTCTTTTGATGCCTCTGAAGAGGGGTTTCTCTCTTTTCTCTCTTTGACACCCTGTCCCAAATTGCTCTTTCTCTGGTTGTACATATGCAATGAGTTCTGTGATTCTGTGAATATAGTGTATTGTGCCATTTATCTGGGTAATAAGCTAGTAAAAATTACAGGAGCCACTTCCTACTTGCTTGAATGACTTATTAATTCATTCCTCATATGTGTATTTTGCTACATATTGAAAGGCTGCGTTGAAGAATGAAGGTGATAGTTCTTTTTTATTGATTCTGTCTTTAAAATGCGTTAGATCATCTTTCTAAACTGTAGAAGAAATAGAAAGCCAGAAGCAAGTTAGATCAGGGACACCTTGCAGTGAAATTGTGTAACTATATGATTAAGAACAATAAACTCTGTGTTTAAATACTATAATAAGCTTATTCTTAGCATGTGGTTAGTTACTGCCGTGTTTTAAGGGCTCCCTGAAAACTTCTCACTTGAACAGCGTCAGGCTGCAGTGCTGCAGATCAGAACAATTCACACGTCACAGAATGAGCCACATCTAATGGGGGAGAAAATTGTGGGCAGGAAGGACATATGGGCAAAACATTCTAGAGTGTGTTGAATTGCAGAAGCTCCAACTCGTGGTTTTTATTTAAAAAACAATTGGAAGGGGCTTTGTTGTGTATAAAGTCACAGACAGACCATTCTAATTTAGCTTCTGCTTTAATAGAATGCTTGACTTCCAGTGTTCCAAGTTTTGTGGCATAATCCACCGTAACGTCTCTCTTGATCTTTTCTACTGTACAGTATGCAGTATGGTTAAATAGATTAATCATGTAGATATGCCAGAACCTTATGTCTTCAGTAGTGGTGATGTGCTGTTCTTTCTGTTGGAGCCTTTTTAATCTGTAAATATTTAGTTAGGTATTTTTGCCATGTTCTTGTTTAGCATCTGGAATTAACAGACAAGGAGACTTTGAGAAGTCTATTTTTTGTTGCTGGACCACTCAGGAAAACCTGTGCTCTATTTCCCTTGGGAGAAAATAAAGTTGTATTGTGTTCTCTTTTTCTAATTCCGTGCTATCCATTATGAGATTTCTGCAGCCAAAACAGGAATATGTAGAGTCACTTCAACCTAAAAGTTGTAAAAGAAAAGAAATGGAAAAGGCTGACAAAGTAGGTAGGCTCAAGATAGCATTTTGAATTGCAATATATCTCCAAGTATGTTCTAACTTGAAGGCCTTATTTCTGGTCTTGTATGTTATATGTGTAAGAATTTAAAGTAAAAGATCTCCAGTTTTCATTGCAATTACAGTTTATAAAATTACTTCTAGATGTAAATGAAGAAGGCAGTAGTGAGATTTGTGCATGAAAAGTGGTCTTTGTTATCATTACAGGTGTGATAGGGGAGTTGGCTGAAAGTGCATATAGAAAGTGCATATTAAGTGCACCTTAAGCAAAGACAGTTGCCGTCTTCCCTCTTCTGTGCTCGTCCAAATTTATTCTAGTTGTCTTATTTTCGAGGTTAAGTCTTGAAGTGTTTTCTACAAAGGACTAGTAAAGCAAAAACCCCAATTCTTTTAAGAAAGAGCTTAATGAATGATCAGATGTACAGAACTGTTTTTTATGACTGGTGATGTTCCATTCAATCCTGCTTCCTATGTGTATGTCATCTTAGGCTGTGGATCATTGGTATGTAAGATTTTTAGTGGAATATTTGGTATATAATATGGAAGAAACTTTTACCAGTTGAATAGTGGGGCTTCATTACAGGAAGTAGAAATGCATATATTGACATAATGGCATATGGTTCTGGTTTCATTCCTGATACCAACAGATTCTAGAAGCTGAGAAAGAATAGGTTGTGTGAGATCAGCAAATAAATGCTAACCCTAGCCTCAGTGTCCTATGATGTAATCAAGTGGGTTTTCTTTCCCAGGTGCAAATACCAATGAATTATGACTCACTGGATCAGTGGCATTGAGGCTGCATTTCAAAGGAGGGTTAATTTGGAGAATTAAAGATAGTAATCCTGTCCATTGCAGACTTGTGATTTAATAGATAAAGTTTACTTTAAGTGTGTTCTTACCTCAACTGAAAGTTTTTCTGTTCTGGATTTCCTGCTCAAATTTTGGGCAAAGGTTCTGTGTTAGTATTCCAGAGTTCATTTAAAACAATGAAAAAGCATTCATTCAGCTTGATTCGAAAGAATTCTAATCTTAATACAGGAATTAAGTTCTTATATTACGTGATTTTAAGGCCTGCATGCCTCTCGGACAGAGTCTGGCAAGAGGAAAAAGATTTAATTCAGACAAAGATATAGAACTGTTCTCACTTGTGCCCAAAAATGGATCATAAAGATCAGAGAGAGAAGCAAACAGTCCAGGAAATGGAAGGTGTTTTGCACTCCTGAAGCTACAGAACTACTATGGTATTCTTAATACTTCCTAGCAGCTTTCATTGAATGTAATTAATTTATTGGAGGGAGAGCTTAACTTTACTTCTCTCTTTTATTTGTTCAGGATTGATATTGCCCAATGGAGATATCAATTGGAACTGCCCATGTCTGGGTGGAATGGCTAGTGGTCCCTGTGGGGAACAGTTCAAGTCAGCCTTTTCTTGTTTCCACTATAGCACAGAAGAAATAAAGGGATCAGACTGTGTGGACCAATTCCGTGCTATGCAAGAATGCATGCAAAAATACCCAGATCTTTACCCTCAAGAGGATGAAAACGAAGAGAAGGAGAAGTCAAACAAAGATTTGGAAGCTACTCCTGTGGAAGATTCTGTTGCCAAAGAGGAGAAAGGATCTAGCTAATGAAGATGCAAGGAGGCTGTTGTCTCCATTTCTCATTTTCAGAGATGCGGACTTCTGCAGTATGTCTGTCTTCTGAGTTGTCAAGAAATGTTTCACCATTGTTCTGTACGCTGTATCATAGTAAATAATTTATTGTGGAAGGAGAAATCTCAGTGTGACAGTCTTGCAAATAAATACTGCAAAAAGCACCAACACGTGTGTGCGCTGTGTAACCTGTTACCAGACACAGTTAATACTCCATCAGCTGTTTTCACACATCAAGTTCTCCTTGAGTTTTGACTTGAATAATCTCTTTAAATATATGCAGCTGTTAACAAAAATCCCGTTAGTGTACCAGGTCATCTTCATTTCAGTATGTTCTGATCAGTAGATGTTCTTTAGTAATGCTTTCTGTTCTAACAGAGATCACATTAAATGATTATTTTTCCTTAATGACTTTTTTTTGGCACAATAATACAGGACGTGAAAATGACCTAAACCTAAAATGTGTCAGATTAGATTATGGTTACATTTTCCTCACATCAGTTTAAGGTCTGACAAAAAAAAAAAACGCAACCAAAAAAACCCCAAAGAAATGTCTGATTTTGTTTGCTTTTAAATCTTGATAAATGGTTGTATGACCATTGATATAAATGAGTGGAAAGAATGTTGATCATTAGCTTTGTTTTTGTCAGTTTGTCAGCACAGTTTTTGTTTTCCCTTAGTTAAAGCCCTTCGCTATTTAGACAGGCTCTTGGAAAATACTTTGAGAATACAGTGAAAATGTCACCTGGTGTAATGATCTCAAAACAAATACTGTGACTTAAATACATATTAAAAAGTAAATACTTTTTATCTTCATTGAGTGCTGTTATTTGTTGTTGTTTTTTAAACTAAGGCTGTTTGTATTTGAGATGTTGTTCTTCACTGTAAACAGACTGAACAGGGTTGTGCATTGTGAAGATCAATTGCTTGAGTTTTATTCTGCTCCCATTCTTTTCTTCCTCATGCCTCCCCCAAAAAAGACATTAAAAACATAAAGCACTATCATTCACATTATAGAGAAGCTGAACAGCTAGTGAACTATGTTGGAATTACTTCAGAAATGCAAATAATTTAATAGCCATTCAGTATAATTTAATGACTGTGGATAAGGAAATGCTATATTTTTTTTCTTTCATTGCAATCCTTGGGCTATGAGAGTTACACTACAAAACCAGTTTTCCCAGTGGCTTCAGTATGTGTTCATTGCAGGTTCTCTTTAAGTGTATTCATTAACTTAACCAAAGTATAAAACGGTGCAGGCCCAGTAAGTGGAGTAATGTTTAAATGCTTGCCTGTCTTGGCGGGCAGCAGTCCTGAGTGTTCAGAACCATCATTTCCTTATAATGTTCTGGTGTCTTTCTTGGATAAGTTATTTCTGAATGTTTCCAAAAGTTTGATGGAAATTTCTCTTGAATTCTAACACCTGTATGAGCCATTTGTATTTCAGCACAGCAGTTGGATCCTTAAAAGATATATATAAGAAAGAATTGGGTGGCTGACAGCTCCATTCGGAGGGGATGGATAGCAGGTACTCTCAGCATCTCGCCCTTTAAAAGAAAGTGTGACAGAACTTCTCACCGTGACTCTTCAATGCACGGGAAAACAAATGCCAAGTTAACCTGAGTAAATGAGCACAAAAGCAGCAGTGATAAACCTTGGCACAGAGGCAGTTGGACCATGAAAATGAAATCTTAGGCAATCAGATAAACACCGGGCACCAAATACAAAAAAAAAGTCATATACACTCAAGCTTTTGGTTGTTCAAATGGAAATCCAACGCGTTATTTGTGAAGAAGCAAGAACAGTTTGTGAAGGGATACTCTGTTCTAAGAACTGTTTGACTTCTATTTTTTCTGCTTTGCTTTTCTTTCCCACGTTGCCTCCATGCTCTGCAAGTTTGGGATCTGTCCTCTGTAGTGAGTACTTCTGGCATCTGTGTACAAATGTAAAATGCTTGCACTTCAGTAAGAGATTAGGAATTAGAAGGCAGATTATGTGTAAATACATATTTCCACTTCTTTGCTTTAACCATATATAACATATATATGTTATATAACATATATAACAAATATAACATACATTCACATATATATGTGTGTGTGTGTGTGTATGTATGTATATTTTGCTTATAAACTGAATGCATTGGTCTGTATGCAGTTGCAGCCTAAAATCAATCAGTGGTTATTTTAGTGCCTGGTAAAGATGATAGAATTTCTGGCAAGCTTGTGAAATAAGCAGATAAGGTTTTTTTTTTTCCCCTTTTTTCCCCTTTTTCTGGATACAAAGCTATTTGGAGCTATACAATGCTGTCTTGTTCCAATGTATTTCTTAGTTGCATATAACTGATGTCTCGGTTCTGTCTCTGCCATGAAGGAGTGAGTAGTAGATTTAAATGGCTTTGAGAAATCAGTTGCATGGGGTTCTAGAGGTATTATACACGTGTTACCCTGTACTACTTCTATGCGTCAGGTCAAGAAGGATTCATTGGAGGGAAGATTTCAGTGTAATTGATCTTTATTTAATTCTCTGCCTCAGTTGCTCTCTATCTTAAAGCAAAACAGCAACAGCAACAAAAAACAAACAAACAAAAAACCCTAGATGTGTTAGAGTTTTACTTTGCTGTGCTATGCTGTCTCCGTTTCAAAGCTCTGGCTTTAACTAGCGTTCAGTAACCTTCCTGCAGATATAACCTTGTTTCAGATATGAAAGTGACCTCTGTTAGCTTTGCTCCCTGCAGCAGCAATACTGTACATTGGGGTGTCAAGAGGGAGATGTATATCTTGCAGTTTATTTTAAGGATGGTTACATCTGGCGATCTGGCAGGGCTGTGCTGGAAACAAGATCTAGATCCTATCTGGTTCTTACTGAGAATGTCCTTGTTAAACCTTACAGCAATGTCTCCTGTTCATCTAAAACACTTATCTGATCACATGTCAATGAATCTCTTTGAGGAAAGTTGCTATCTAAATGCGTAGAACCTACTTTCTTATTCCTAGGGAAGAAAAAAGGGTAGTATATGCTTCTTAGACTCATTTTACCTCTCATTGAAATTCTAACGCTGTTCGTGTGGGACAGTGTAGAGAAGCTACCAGCAGTTTGTCATTTATTCTTAATCAGCTCTATTCACTGGACATGACTTCCTTTTGTAGAACAGTACTAGCCTGTCTGCTGTTGTGGGTTTTTTTAACTGCTCTTAACCCCTCCAGAGCTGATGTTTTTCCTGACAAGAGAAAAGATCCCCCCAGTAAAGGAAGAGTGAAGAAATGTAGTAGTGGTTATATCATTGATGTTATTGTTCTTTCCCACTAATGCAAGACTTTACCTAACGTTAAACTATTTAAGATGTCAAACCACGTGTTTTATTTTCTGTTGAATTCATAGCTCAAGTGTGAAGTTATGAAGTCTTGTTTTTCATTCTGGACTAATTCTGATTGCACAGGGGAAGGGTAAGATGATAAAGTTCCAGTTCTCCAGCTGAGCATGGAAGTAAAAAAAGCTTGTCTCTCAAATGCTGGTGTACCTTGATACTATGAAGATCAGTAAATAGGTCAAAGACTGCTAAAATAATGAAGAATTAGGTATTATTAAATGTAGTATGTAACTGCTCTTACACACTGAGCATTTCAGACAGTTGCTATTAACATATTAATAGCATTAGTAAAAGCTTGCTTTGGATTTTGCACCCATCGCTGCCAGAAGCACACGGGCTTATGATTATAGAGTACCCTGTGCATTCAGCCAGTGGTTCGAGCTGGAAAGGCCTTTTCATGCATTCAGATCTACTGAAAGTAGCCCCACGCAACACACTAAAATGCTTGGAATGTTGTTTAATTTTCTGCCATTTGCTGATTTAATTGAAATCATTAAACAATGGACCTTTTGTCCTGCTTGTTACGGGGAGTGCAGTCTCTGTTGCTCCTTGATACACAAAAAGAAGTTTTTTGCAATTGAAAGAAAGTAAACTTGAGGTGGCAGAGGTGGAATGCATGGCCACAACTGCCTCATGTAGGACTGATTTTCTTCCACTTGCTACTAACTTTTCCTTCTTCAAGAACCCTTGGACTTTTCTTGGCTTCTTGATTCTGTATGTTTCCTCTAGTGGATCCCATGTTCTTTAGCTTAAGTCAGGAGGCAGAGCCTGAACGGAAAGGCAATCTCTAGTCATAAAACAAATGCATTTTGTAAAAAACAAAGCAAAAATAGCATGTTACAGACTAGATTTAATAAATCAGTGAGCAGCCCATTCATGGAGGCCCTGTTACAGCCAAAACAAAGAGCACAGGAAGATCTGTACTGATTGCACATTGCAGATTAACTGGGATGCTGCACTGATTTTGAAGGATAATTGGACATAGGATTTGCTGTACTAAATCTGATGATGGGTCCTGTTGATTTGTTTTTCTTAAAAGGACATTTCCCTTATGTGTCCTAAGAAGGTGAAAGAATCCACCCTAAATATGCTCATTACCTTTCTTAAAGTGCTGGATGAGAGAGAGATGTTTAATTTCTACATCTGTGCTTTCTAAGCTTTCTCTTGTTGCTTAGTGTTGCTGCTTCCACCCTGTTCCTTTTCTGCGTTGTCTCCTCATACATTCCCAAATAATGCTTTCTTTTCATCCCCCTACAGGCAGTCACATTTCTCCTTACTGGTGTTGGCTCTGTTCTCTATTCTGGCCTATGGGGCCCTCACTTCTTTCTCCCTGGGACAGAGCGAAGAGTCTGAAAATGAACTAGGTTGGATCCAGCTGGTATTGTTCTCATTTGGTACTGCATGGGACAAGTAAGGTTGGCAGAATTTGACAGTCAGATTCAGAGCTTGTAGTTTGCATTGCTAGTGCTGTTCTGTTTCAGAATCAGTTCTGTTTATAGCCATTGTGTTTCTGTATTAGGAATGTACATGTTAACAGGTATTACCAGCACAGTTAAAGATTGAAATACCCTCAATGCTTGTGATTTTTATTGATTTTTTTTTTTCTCACAAAGAGCCAAATTACAAATTAGTTGGTATTTTCAAAGCTAGGCTTTACAGTTTCTCAAATGCAGAGAGCTGCAGTTCTGAGAATCTAGGCTACCAGAGTCTGTTCTGTATGTTGTCCCTGCGCATTGGTGCTGAGTAGCAGCTCTGTGTCAGGTATAGTGCTTCCATGACAATAATGTAATCCAGGACTCAGACTTGTGCATTTGGAAGTGGTACATCGTAACATTTCTCATCACAAAGCTGTAAGACAGAAGTGGGATGATGATATTCATCATGTCATTTCTGTGTCAAAAATGAAGGTTAGGCCTTAGAGGTACAGTTGTCTCAATAGAAATACACAGCTAAGATAAGAACTTATTAAAGTGCATCAGTGAGTAGGACCAGGTATTATAAAGAGTTGCAAAGATGCATCTCTGGTGACAGATTGGGTTTAGTTTTAAGCATGGGAACCAGCAAAGCAGACCTCTACATTCTGTCACTTATCCATAAGGCATCTTCTGCACCCCTCATATATTTCTGTTTTCATGCCTTGTACCCCTCAAATCAACTACATGCAAAGGAGGAGTTAAGAACTTGGTATCTTTTTAGACCTTATTTGACCTGATGTATTTATTGTGATAGGGAATTAAACACTTGGAAATGTTATGTGTAGGCACATGCAGTGTTGAATTTTGATTAATGATTGAACTAACATAAATCATCAGCTCCTGTTTTGTTTGTATTCTGTACATTTTCATACAAAATGTGCATTTCCTTTCCCACAGACTCGCCAGTAGAAAACATGTGTTGTGGTTGCCTTATTTACTAAATGCTTTTCTGCATTTGCTAAACTCTGTGCTCGATACTCGTGAAGCAAGAGCCTTGATGGTTTCTGTAATAGTTGTGGTTAATTAACTTAAAAAGCATTAATGTGCATGTAGTTTGAGGTTCAGGTTGTGTGGTTCAAAATTCTAAAGACAGATCCCAAACCAGACATCAGTGTAAATGTCTGAATATTTTTAATGGATGTTTCAAGTACAAAAGGGAATGTGCTACAACACGTAACAAATAACACACTAACTCTTCCAGGTTTGGGGGTCTTCAGAGAGCACTTTGTATAAATTATATCAACTCAAAGAGAACTTACATCAAGCAGGATGGAAAAGTCATGAGGCACGGTGCACATTACAGAGAAAACTTGTTCTTTATAGCAGTGAACTATTTTCAGAAGTGCACTGCACAAAGTTCTGCTAGGTATATTTTTCTTTACCATTCAACAAGAGCAGGAGATGAAGCATTAGTGATGGTATGTTACCATATAGGAACTAGAGCTCAGCACTCACCATTTAATGAACTGCTTCCATGTTTTAAAGGTCCATGTTGTAAGAATGCTCATTTGTTCATGGACAGATGTACTGCACGGCTGTTATAGAACTGTTTTGAGCAATGATACCGATTTTGTTGCTGTTGTGTGGAAAGCTGCATGTGCTTCTCCAGGTGACTGCCTGCACTCATATATTTTTCACAGCTTTCCAGGCTTTCCTTGTGGCCAGATACTTTTATTTAATCCTTATGCAGGATGTCCAAGTGATGTATTATCACTACCGTTTAGTATGCGATTGCTTATCCATTTCGGTGTTGTAGGGTTGTTCACGTGGACACCTTTAAGAGGGTCCTGTTTTATTGTAAGAAGCAGTACAGCCACTTCTGTACAGGGCAAATGCATTTTCTTTTCTGTATTAACATTATTTATATTATTATGCCACCTAAGAGAGACAGTCACAAGGATGAAAAGATAACCTGGTACCACATGCAGATCTACAAAACAATTTGTCTTGGAAAGAGATATCTTCTGGGGTAGTTTATTTTAAATTCACTATGTATGACCATGTTTGCTTGTTCTGTTCTGAGAAACGTGGCAGCTTCTGTAAGTCATCCTACACTCCCTCATGCACATGGGAAGCCATTAAGTGAGAGCTTGTGGTTGGAACAAAATGTTCATGTTTCTGACTAACAGAGGGAATGAGTGAAACTTACCTATATAGCCATCAGCAAATAAAGTAGGGATTCAAAAAGGGGGAAATTTGGATAATAAATGTGTTGAATGTTTTTGGTGTCACCCCCCTGTTCCTCCACCTCATTTGTTTTATACCTCTCTGAAATGTATTTATGGTTGTCACTCATTTCTGAGATACTGAAGCGTGCAACATATTGATGGCTGTCTTAGCACACAACAGTGTTTGCAGTAAGGTTATCATTAATTGCAGTATTACAGCAGGTGCTAGGAGAACATACTAGGGTATCAAAATTTGTGTTCCAAATAGTGTTTCTTCTAGCGACTGCTGGAAATACTTGTGAATGACCACGTTACCAAATAGTTTTTCACTCTTCATTAACAAATTCATGAACAAATAATTGTTCACTCTTCCCCACAATCAACAATCTGGCACAAAAATTAAAACATGGAAGTTTGCTTTAATACAGTGCTATGAACCAAAATGGAATACGATCACGGTAAATGAGATGCTTCACAGGTAAAAAGGACCTGTGTTGAAAAGTATGTTACTGAACTTAGCTATAAACATACGCCTAATTTTCACTTATGGTGAGAGGCCCTCTGAGAACACTGTAAACTCATGAACATGTCTTCATTCCTGTTTGAAAGAGAGCTAGTCAGTCTTCTTGTTCAGACAGTCTGAAGAAAAGTAAGAAGTTGTTATGCTCCTAACTTCTATACGCTGACATTTCAAATTAAGCCAAATACCCTGTTTAAAAAGTGTTTTATTGCATTACTTAAATAGCTTGTTGGAGATGCCACGTTGGTGGATACCGCTTTTGCAACAATAAATAATGAAGGGCTTGTAAGACAAACAGAAGGAAAGAAAATCTATGGCAAGGGAAAACTGGAGGTTTCTTGAAACAGGAGAGAGAGACACTTTATACACTGTCAGCAGAAGAGCAGCGCTTCTTTTTGATACCTGCCTGTCATCCATTTCCAAATGACCTGAAGGTTTCTCTGCTGTTCAACCAATGCAAAGTTAAAAGAAAAACAGAGGCAATTAGAATTAACAAAGCTCTTTTTTTCGGGTGCCCAGTGACGAACAGAATAAACCTGTAGCCTAGAACAGCCATCCTTTTGCATTAGCTTTGGATTTTCCCATATACCAGGGAGTGCTAAATTAAAGTAGCGCCTCTTTTTGAGAACATCAGACAAATTGTAGACGTGGAATAAAATATATGCGGAATATGACCACCTGAAAGTATAGACTGATCCATTATCATTTCTGCCTTACTTATTGAGATAACATGTTTAAATGAGCTCCATTTGATTATAATTTCCCTGTCTTAGGGGCAGAGGTCAAGAACTACATTTTCTTCAAAATATTTTGTTAGGAAACAATTAGAATCGCTTCCTCTTCATTACTGAGATGTAGGGGGAAGTTGGTTTAGAAAGAATGCTTTTGCAGGACAGGACTATTTCCACCTCGAGTGCAGATGTTACCTCACCTGTACTTCTGTGGGGTAGAAGAATCCTCTCATGTACAATGGGAAGGCAGCTGAAGTTCAGTATCTCAACCTCAAGAGTGACCAAGAGAAATAAAGGAGAATGAAAGCACTGAGTGCAAATCAAACGTCAGTGGTCTCGAGCACAGCTTGAAGAGCCAGTTTGCTCTCACAGTAACTATAGCCATCTCATTTAATATGCAATACAAGCAACCCATCTACCTCCTACTTTTGTAGCTTTTGTAGTACTACAAACTCGACGTAGGAGCAGCTGAAGTTCATCACGTTTTGACTCTTTCCTAGTGTCATGGTTTTGTTAAACAGCACAAAACCATGACACCTAGCATAAGGCTTTTTGGTAGTAACTGCCGTGCAACCTTTGCCTGGTGTTACAGTTTTGAGTACTACAGCAAAGAGTAAAATGAGAGCAAGAGTTGAAATTGGAATCAAGTTTGTGCTAAGGCGCTTTCTGCAGCAGAGCTCATCACTAAGCACTGATGACAGCAAAGTACATCTACAGAGCCTTGTCCCAGATGAGTGCTGTGTTAGTTTGTTTCTGTTCAGCCATCTGACAGTATTGCTTTCTAGAAAGCAGCACGTTATATTGGCATAATCGCTGTTTGATGGTAAATAAAAATATCTGAGCTCCTTTAGATAAATGTTACATTCGACATACTTATCTAGTATTATGCCACTTGTGAAGCTGAAAGAAATTGCTGCCTGTTAGTGGTCACTTATTTAAAACAAAAACTACACCCAAGAAATGAATGCGTTATGTAAGCAGCTTATATGTATTAATATCAGGCTCTGACTGGAAGTGTGGAAACACTAATCCATACCTTCAGTTTTGCCTTGTAAAATGATTCTCTGGGTACACTGAATCAGGCTGAAATTAAATCTGTAACCTATGGATGATGCTATGTGATAAGTCTGTGCATTTTTGGAAAAAAAAAGCAGTCATGTCCCAGCATTTTCTATGGAAATGAAAGGAGAAAGGGTGGTGATCCCACCTTCACCACTTCAGCTAGGAGCACGTTGATTGGGAACATAGGAGCTAGCTACACCTTTCACTGCAGTGTTACTAAAAGGCAAAGTTCATCGCTGTAATTTTGAAGCTGAAGTTACTTGCACCCTGCTCGAAGAATATCTGCCACTTGTTTTCCCAGATGTGCTTTCCAGGGTTTCACCAGGCTGTTCATGTTCACGAGAAGTTTGCTGCTCCTAGAGTCCTCCTGACCTGCTATAAGATAGTCGGTACCTAATTCGGAGGAAAGAAAAAATCACTGAGTAGAAGAAAACAAATGCAGAAATTCTTTACTTCTTAAGGATCTCATATGTGGCATCTTAGCCAGCTTCATGTCGTTCTTAAATGCCAGTTCGTGCACGTGCAGTTTTGTGTGTTCACACTCCTTCATGTGCATGTTGTCAGTGCTGACTCCTGGAGTAATAGCTGAGACGTCACATGATTGCATGCAGAAATTACAGCTACAGGTTGATTTAGTTTTGATGGGCTTAGCACTCGTGGACTCACCGCCACTATGCACAGATGACCGACTTTGAGTCTCATCTCTCTGTTCTAAGTTAGTGTAACTGTGTGCTTCAGTGGCTTTACACCTGGCTTTTATAGGTGTGAGTAGCAGAATTCAATCTCAATGCATATGGAAACTGGTGTTACATTCCGCTTATATTTTCAGCATGTGGAGGAATTCAGGGAAGAAAATTGCTTTAAAAGTCCTACACAGGTAATAGGTGAATTTGTATCTCTTGTTTTGCATGTTTGCTGCTTTCTGTTTGTTTAATTTTAGTTGTTATTGTAAAATTTTGCCCTGGTTGTTTGACCTTAGCTGAGATTAATAGAGCCATCCTGATGGAAGGCAGACAACCTTTTTATATCCACCCACTTAACTTCCAAAGAGCAATTCTTTGGGTTCCATCTGTGGAAACTTTTGGAGTAAAGACAAGAAGGAACTCAGAGTTGAAACTCTTGGCAACAGAAAGACCACATTGTTAGTGTTCCGGAGGGAAACAAAAACACAATTATTGAAGTGCCTGAGAAGAGGCTGCATGGGGGTTGGCTGGTGAGCAGCCTAAAGAGCCAGATTAATCTACGTGCCCTGTGCAGCTCAGCTGACGTGGCTGTTCAGTATGGCAGATATGTATTCTGGTACAGCAGTCCTCTCCTCCTCTGTTAGGAGCAACTCAGACGTCTCCAGGAAATGGAACCACTGAGCATTCACTGCAGCATCAGGAGGATAACAGTGCTTGATGATGGGGCATCCTAATAGATGATCACACAGTCAGTGTGTCTCACAAATGTTTAATGAATTGTTCCTCAGAAAACTCGTTAATATAAAAATACTTGGCTTTTTTTTTCCTCATAAAATTTCTTCAAGTCACAACCTGGAAGTTCCAATCAGATCACAAAAGGTAAAACATCTCCAGGGTGGCTTGATTTTTTTCCTTTGTATGACTTTGGTAAGAAAATGCTCTTTACTGCTTTTTACTCCATCACTTTGATGGAGATGAATGAGAAGTGTTCAGTAGTTATAGCCAATGTTCCTAATGAATTGTCAACAGTGTTTACAGGGGAAGCAAGCTGTTGGCTTGTGTAGCTGTGCTGCTCATGCAGTAGCTATTGAAGGTAGTTTCAGTCTAGCTACTGTCCAGTGGATAGAGAAATGCCCCATCTATTACATCCTATCACATCCATCACAAGGAAATGTGTTTTTGTACTTAAGTGTTTAAATCTGGAATTACTTTTTCTGTCCTTGTTTTTTAGTAGTCGACAGAAAGAAGTGGGTTCACTGTGCTTTATGCTGCCTGGAACTGCTGAACCACAGTGCATTATTCCAGATGGATTTTACCTCCATGACTCTCATACCATGTAACTTCTTTTCAGAAGAGTTATTCCTGATTTGCAGTGGTGCAGATGCAGAGGATGAATCTGATGAGCACCGTAACAGCCTGAGCCTAATCCCACAGAGAAAGTACTAAAAGCACTTTGTTCTTACCAGGATTGAGAATGGGACAAGTACATCCCCTGTTGGTCCAGGATTCTGGGTAAATGCTTCTGTTGCTCCGAGCAATTTTCACTTTGCCGGATTTCAGGACCTTCTTCACTTTCACAACAACTTCTGCATGCGTCCCTTTGTCGTGAGCCGATAGGATTCTTGCTTTTATCACTGCCAAGAAACATATCAAGATGGACACCAACACAGAAGTTCTGAAGGATTTGTTTTTATGTTGCTAAAAGGTAGAATTTTGACATCTTGGAAGAAGACATGAAAAAGCACTGCAGCTGTACCAGAAGTGTGTGCCAGTGCTTGTATATTTCAGCCATGGTTCCATCCAAATAAATTTGGAGAAGGAAAAATGGATTATGATTTTTTATTTATTTATTTATTTATTTATTTAGCTGAAGTAACTGATCCTTTCAACGTGGTATTTACCAACTATTCTTTAATGGACCACTGTCAGACATTTGGAGATCACAGGAAAACAACTGTACGTATACAGAGGAAGGGTGTAAAAACAGATCAGCCTCTAATGGTCTGATCTGAAGCACGCTGATTCTGTGCCTTATATTTGACAGTCTGAAAACTCTTGAAACTGGTATGGCTTTAACACTGGCCTGTCTAAATCTGTGTCCAGTGGGAAGGGATGGTTTGCTCCACAGGAAGGAAGTCAAGAAGTTTCCTGTCAGACATATCACATGGCTGAAATTCCATGATTGCACAACAAACCAGAAAAAGTATTTTTGTTCTGTGGTCGAACATCTGGTTGCCATGATAGATTTCCTTTAATTTAATAGGATCCTGTAACTTTTTGGCAGAGTAGACTCATCCAGCTTGGTCCCATGAGCAGGCTTTGTTGTGTCATGACAGAAACATATCGAACCTCTGGATGCCGAAGCTTTCCTTTCTTGCTTCATGTGATGGCATGAACCAGGTGTTGATAAATCACAGTATTAAATACATTCTTGGTAAGCAAGCATTTGAGCCTTCATAATGACTGCAAAAGGTCAGTCATTCCACAGACTTAGAGTTTCGGTACTCCTGCTGTAAAAAGTGAAGGTGGAAAGGAGACACCAAGGAGCCTGGCATGAAATAAGCTATTCACTGATCAGCTCTGGTCTGAAGTTGGACATGTCACGATACAGAATAAATCCTACCTCTTATTTGCCAGTTCTGTCATTTTTCACTCCTACCAACTAACAGCAAATAACATGCATAAAGAATGCTGTGAAAGTATCATACCTTGAGGGCACTTACCATAAGCATATTTCATTTGACAGAAGTCAGTGACGCTTCCAAGCACCTTCTCTTTGCACACACACTTTTCTAGCAGGAGAATCACAAAACACAGAAGGTTGGAGAAGAGTGAGGAAATGAGAGAGGAAAGAGAAGCAAATGCTATAAGTTTTATGTATGTAACTCCCAGAATCTGGATGGACTTGAATAGTCCTTGAGCGTGAGCTCCCTTATTTGCAAATCTGCTTCTTGTTAGGTAATATGATAATTAGTCTGAGATCTGAACAGTGCTGCCAAGTAAAATGAGGCCCTCATGGTGTCTCTTATATAGTTAATAAACTGGTACTAAAAAAGATTTTTATTAGAATCAGATCCAGATTTAAATCATGTAAGTAATAATATCATTTTTTTTATCCTATAAGAAATGATGAACCTTGCTGTTATTGAGGTTATATTGCTCTCAGGAAAGTCAAGGTATACAATAGCTGGAGCTTTTATTTCTGGGTCGTAAGTCACTGATGCTGGTAAATGTGGACCTTCACTTGTGGCAAGCAATACTAACAACATTTCAAGTATTAAAGGCTGTACCTCATTCTGTAACTTTGCTTGCTTGATGACATTATCTGGATACAGTATAATAATTCTTTACTTCCTGTCTTAAGCTGCCATGCCATAAGGGATACCTTATTCTTAACATCACTTGTGTTCCACCACAGGTTTGGCTTCATTTCAGTGATGGCTGACTTGGTCTTTTCACAAACAGCATTTGAAGCACTGAACAACACATTGAGTGACTGAGAAGAAGCTGTGTAAGTTTATAAGCATTATGACAATAACTAAGAATACAAATGGAGGATATTTTTCACACAATCTTACTTATGACTTGTTGATTTCCAAAACCCAAAGTTGAATAGCAGAACCTTGTTTGGAAAATAACATAGGTCTAATAACCAGTGACAGTTCAAATCAAGAGATGTTGCCAGCACAAGGACAGAGTAGAGCTAGAGATGAGATAGAGTCTAAGTCAGGGTGGAAAGAAGAAGGAGCTGGCACTGAGTGAAGTTACTGGATGTTCACAGACTCTGGGCTGTACCTGGGTGTCTCAGAGCAGAAAATCCCTGTTCGTGGTCATTCCATTTCCACTCCTCTTCACTCTCATTAGTTGGTGTTTGCACGAGGTCAGGGATTCGGCCCCCAATGGGGATATTAAAGAACGGCTCATTGTCATAGCTGGAAGGGCACAAAGAAGAGAAGACTTGGTTAGGACACAGATAAACAGTTTATGGCTGCATACAAGAAGTAAAGCTTTCTCTTTTCGGGTTGGAAGTGTTAAGAGCAAAACTTTACACCTTGTAGAGAAACCACAAGATCTAGGCTTTTACTTAGACATCACCGGTGCTGACTTGGCATTTTTGTTTTTAAATAAATACATTTGGGGCCTTCTTCTCTTTTTTTTTCTTTCTGGTTGAACAGTTGATTGGTTTGGGCTTTATTTTTGTTATTTTTTTGCTGAATCAAACAACTCTTATGTTAGTGATCACTTGCTGATGTCAATAGGAACTGAGTATACTTGCAGGACTGGTAAAACTGCAGCCAGTCAGTAAGTTTTCTGTAGTAAGATTAAAGCATGTTTGGGGTACCCAGCAGACATAAAAGAGAGACCTTGAAACTCATTTTACCCTGGGCACAGAGGAGAGGCAAGCTCTCCAGACTCTTCCATTTAATTCCAAGGCAAACAGATGTATTTAGGAATACCACACAGACTCCTCTGGGGTTGTGGAGTTGCTTCTTATTAGCAAAAGTCATCATTTCAAGGTCAGCTTGAATAATACAATGGATTTACAAGTGTGCTAGCCATCAAGTGGAGTCCAAGAGACCTTTTATGACTTACAGCCACCTTTTCAGATAACATGTATCCTCTGGCCTCCTCCAGCATCCTCCATTTACTGTCATTTTTGCCGTATTTCATTTAACCTTCATTTCATTTTTACAGAATCCCATCACAAAGTGAACTCAAATGAGGGCTCCTTTACCCGTTGAAACATTTTCCAGTATGTTGGTCGCAGTCTCTGGCACAGTCACAAGGACGACAGCCATTTTCTCCAAAGCCCCAGTAGCCCATGAGACATCTATCGCAGTTGGGGCCCGCCACACCTGGCTTGCAGTAGCAGAATCCCGTCTTGGGGTGGCATCGCCAGCTCCTGCTGAACGTTGCGTTGGCTGAACCCATTGGCTGGCAGGAGCAAGCTACGGAGATAAGGTAAGAGGTGACTGAGATTGTGTGCTCAGGGGTCATCTGGTTATGTGACAGTTTTGCAAAGCTGTTAAATTCCTGCCCTCCTCCTGATGCTCAATGGTTTTATGTCCAAAACTAGTGTTTCCTCTGGGGCTAGATGTGGCTTATGCAGGTGGTTCAGACAATCTGAAATGTTTCTTCAGTGTCTGCTTCTACATTATCTACAGATTTCTTTCCCTGTGAGTTCTAGAGGACTTTTTGCCATGTGGTACTGTATACATGTAGGAAAGCTGATGAAATTTTTTACACAAATAAACTCGTTAGAAGAAAAGGAAACAGAATAAGAGAGGATGTCTAAACTCACTAGATGTATTTTACATGTATCTGAAGAACAACATGAGAAGAATACGAGAGATCTTCCTAGTGCTATGGCCAGCTTAAAACTGGCCTGAGCAAATCAAGACAACTTGATAGTAAAACAGATACTTATAGCTCCTATAGGACACTGCCTTCAAATACAACACATTGTCATAGTCCCATGCCACCAGTACATTCTCAATGTGACAGCATTAGGGAATGAGGTAGAAAATATTATCTGTGTCTATTTATATCTAATTATATCTGTTTATATCTATTTATATCTATGGTGGTGCAAAGCCAGGCTCAATTGACTTTTCCTCATCAGGGAATAGGTTAACTGAGATGATTACGCCTTGTGCCAGTGGCTCTCTGTGGGTAAAATACAAGTCATAAACATACCCACTAATTTTTCTTATTCAAACGTATTTGATTAAAATGAGAACTGAGCTGAACTCCAGGCATTTGTATTTCAGTTCTTTTTTTACAGTAACAAAGAAGCATGCCCTGTTTTTAGCTTGTAGCAGTGTCTGAAGGGGAAATACATCATTACATCATCCATCTGAAAAAGGGGGGAAATAAAAATCTTGTGGCCAAGACCTAATTTAATAGAGATTTTCAGCTAAATGTTGGACACCCAAGGTGTTTGGATAGCTTGGATCAGGGGCCAGCCTTCTGGATGCTTATCTGAACCAAACATGATCTCCAAAGCTTTTGAAGTTTGCCCATCATTGCTACTAATCAAACTACTTTTCTTCATGAGCTCACAGATAGTAGAACAAATGAACACTCTGATTCCACACATCATTTTCCAAGGGGGGAGTAAATGACTACAAAGAGTGTTAACTGTAGCAAACACAGATTGACTTTCATCTGCAACTTCACGTTTGATGCTCAAGAAAAAACACCTTCAAAATCATAGGAGAAAGAGGGTGTGTAGTTTTGTTTAATAGGCATTTCTCTTATGATCTGCTCACTATGTAGTTATTTTTTTCACCATGCCCTGTGTTCTTTATGCCAATATTTTTAATAATATTATTACACTCTGCTGTAGACAGATCTCAGTCAGTTGTTTTCAAGGGACGCTAGCACAATAGCCTAAGGACAAAAAATAAGCGTGCTGTCATGGGCAATGTACTCAACACAATGAGCTGGTTGGCGGATGGCAGCAGGCTCGCCTGTTTGCCACAAAGCAGTCTTGACTTTGGGAGCAAACCCAGGGATTTTGCTGTCAGTTCTGGAGAGCAGGTGTAACAACCAAGTGCTCATTAGCACTGACAGTTTCAAAGGCAAGTTCTGATTTGTCGCTGCTCAACTTGAATTACTTTTGCCCAGACTTATGTAGGACTGACTACATCACCCCAAAAAAGGAGACACTTAGTTCCATCCTGCACTGAAAATGTAATAGATTTGGGGACAAGGAGCAGAAACGTGTGCTTCCATTAGTGCAGACAGGTCTGAGCCACAAGCAGTGAGAGGTTGCCAACATCTATGTTGGCCTGAATCCAGATTTCTGATTTCATCCTAATATCTCTGTATCTAAGATCTACCTGTGGAGTTTTCTCATGAAATTGCTTATATTTCTGCAACTTTTGGATCTGTTTTTTATTCTTACGGTGTTCAGGTTTTATCAGTTAGGGTCACATGACAGATGGGTAAGCCATTAACATCATTAGCCTACCTGTCACCAACTGAAGCAAGATTCTAATTCAAGATGAGACCTTCACCCACCTTATCCCTAAGGGAAAGTACTGAAGGACAGTGACTGACAGCACTGATGGAAGCTAATAAGGAAGTAGAAAAAATGCACGTTGTTTTGTTTGGGTTTTTTTTTGTTTGTTTTAGTTATTTCAGGAATACTAATGTTCCAAATGAACAAATTCCCCAATTAGAAACAGGGACAACCTTCTGGTGGATCAGAGAGCAGTTCGGATCAATACATGTACAACACTTTCAGATGAGTTACACAAGTGGCTTGCAAATGCTTTACTCAGTCTGTGTTTATTTAGCATTTCAGCTTGGGTGTGTACATTGTCTGGCTTACAGAGTGTTATGGCCAAAATCGTTGTGCATCTAAGGAAACTCCCAAAATAAAGAGCTTGCATGTCACATGCTGAAGGGGCAGCTGACGATGACTGGGTTTTATCTGCTTCACAGTACCACAGCTTTTCAGATAAACCTTACAATTAAAGACACAGGAAAGCAAACTTTTATTTACATTTCCCAATATTTAACAAAGAATTTTTCCCTGCTGATTTTTGCTTCTTTCCTCTTGGCAAACCTTAGTTTTCTCTATCCGCCTCCCCATCTAACAAAACACCAGCCAACATGACAATAGCCTTGTTTGTCAAAGGCATCATCAATTATGTTAGGGACGGTGTGCAGACAGTTCTGGCTCAGTGATGGCTGGTTTATACGGGTTCTCCCCTTGACAGCAGCGTCATGCAAAACACTTCACTGTGTATTAGTAGTGGCTGTCAGTCACAAAGAACCACAAAGCATCCTCTTGGCTTTTACTCTCACTCCTATCCTAAGATTTTTGTTATCCTACTGGATGTCATATACTGTAAAAGGGAGACAAGGAATAAAAAAAAAAAAAAGATGAATTATTCATACAGCAACCTCCATCAAGTCCTCAATAAATCTGTCTGCTCTCAGCACAGCTGTCTTCCCCATGTTATTAGACACAGATGTAAAAATGTAATATCGGCTGCAAAAATATGATCCCCAGTTATAGGAAAATAGTAAATGCTTCAAGTAACTCAGTGAACCTGGATGTACATCCCCTTAAACTTCTGTCTATTGTTGCATAAGAAACAGCTATGAGCAGAATGGCTGTTTGATGAAAGACAGACAACAATGCCTTTTGAATCTGAAATATACACGTGTGCATCTTTTGAGCATACAGACAAATCGGAGCTGTTTTTAAAGCATATCAGATGTGGGGATCGACTCAGCCAATGATGTTTCTTAAATGAAGGCAGTAAGATAGACAGCTGTGTGTGTGGTCAGAGCTGATTAAAACAGAGTGAACCAAGATGTGATCAGGCCTTTGTGATATTACAATTAAAAGTTCACTGCCTCTGCTCAGAAGTAAAGGGAAGAGCAGCGGAGCTTTTCAGAGTGTGTGCATGTGCATCTGGTCACATTTTAATTTTCAACCCTTGTGCTCCGAGTAAAAAAGCTTGTTTTCCTGGAGATCCTTTCTAATGGGTCTACATGCCTGCATTTTATTTAAGCTAAGCAAAGTGTGAGTACAAAAGATGGTGCCATTTCAGAAGGATCCTTTAAGCCTCCAAATAAGCACAGGAAAGAGCCAAGGATACAGCAGCTTTTCTAATCATTGGTTAGGAAACGATTAGGCTTCTGAGTCAAAGCTCTCATACAAATCTATATTCAAACCACTTAATCCCGTGTTGTCAGCCCCAATAACAAGCAGGTGTGAGCTTCGCCCTGGCACTCTTCTCAAGCCTTTCTTTTTCTTATTTATTTATTTTTTTTCCTTTTTTATTAATAAACCTAAACAGTGTCAAAACAAGGCTCTGTACATGACCTGGCTCTCATTCACCTCCAGCTCCTAGGAAAGAGAGAAGCAAAGGGATCAGAGGCAGGCTATCTCTGCAGATGGAAAGGAATAACAGATCCACACTTACATGTCAAATTTCAACCCCCCCCCCCCCCTTTTTTTTTTTTCCTCCAAGGGAATGTCTCTGCAGTCTCACGTTGGAGGGTCAGCAGAGGGTGGTTTGGATAGTGCCAGGACATCCAATTGTTATACAACTTTTTTTTTCCTAGCAGTGATTAAGAGACAATGCTGTTCATTATTATGACTAATGCTTAAAGACTCTTTCTGGGCCTGGGCAGCGTCCTGTTAACTTTCTGGGAGCCTGAGGGGGCTGTCACAGCTGAACCTAGACTTTGCTCTGGATGGCAGAGCACTCTTCAAGCGTGCTTTCTCAAAGGGATTAGCACAGCATTTCATTCAGCTTTTTCATCAGATTTCCTTTCCCAGCTCAGTATCCACTGTACACATGGGTCAAGTTTTGATCTCCCATGGAGATTTTTCTTCTCTGACTTCAAAATTAGAAGCTGAGAACCAGGCAAAAATCATCCATTCACTCTGCTGTTTGCAGTTTATTATTGCTTTTCAGCTCTTGCCCAGCACGTGGATTACTGACTATTGTAAGCCTAGGACTTTTTGTGTGGGTTTCTTAAACTGAGGTGATGGCTTGGAAGCAGTGCATGTAAATGCTGACAAATATTATGGTTCAGAATTGGCAGTTCTGTTTATGATCAGTGGGCCAAGGTTTGAGGGAAATGTACCTGGTCTGATTGTCATCTTTCATACATATTAGCAAGGTTAAAAGACAAAGAAACGTGTAACATGAGTTTTTAGGGTTACACAAGCTGAACAGTTTGCTCACCCAGATGAAGCTTAATAGCAATGCAGGTTTTGTAACATAAAGGATGGAGAAGAGAGCCTATGTTACAATTTGCATAAAGTCTTTGAGTCTAATATCTGCACTAGGCTTAAGGAGCTGATGTTAGTGGTCCTGGAGGTGAAATCTCCCCTCTATCAAATTAAGTCTGTTCTAATCCAAACAGCTGTGCCTGTCTACACTGATGTTTCCATGTTTTCTGTCACTGACTCCCCACTTGTTTCTATAAAAGTACAAGCATTGTGCACATACTGTACAGTCTACTGTAAAACTAATATTATCTAGAGTGAATTACATGCCCTTATACCTTAATGTCATAAGTATTCATGTATGACTTCACTTGTTGTGAAGGGGTCCCACTGACTTAAGTTACGTACAGATAAGGTCACACTTATTCCTAATAATGCTGAATTAAACCTGTTAGATTCATCTAACCAATGGAAACTCTAGTGCAGGCCAATGGTCCAGAATGCCTCTTAAGTCAGGGAAAATAGATACCCTTTAGAAGGCAATTCACCTTGTCTATCATAAACACTGGTGATAAAACACAATAAATCATCCCTTAGACATCCTACTGCTTCTCCACTGACTGTACATGGAATCTAGAAAAGTCATTTAAATGTCAGGATGGCAGCAATCTACACTCGAGTGCACACAATTACATTTGAGGTCCTTCTGCTGGCAGCAGTACCCTCCCAGGCGAAAAGAATGCTATTGTGGCTGACTTGCATGATTGTAATAAAGCTCTTTTAAGAAGGTGAATTTCTGCTTATCCCTCTGAACAGTTTTTCTTTTGCTATGCAGAGTATTGGCAGGAGGCACTAAGAGGCCTGTAAATAGACCACAAAAGGTGCAGAGGTAGAGTCAAGGTCTGATTTCACTCCGGCAGACTGTTCTAGGGTTTCCCACACAGGTAAGCTGTATTTTCAGGTGGTTTTTTTTCTCTCTACTTTTTCTCCTGTGCTCCTTTGCTTTAGTAGTTATGTAACATTACACATGTTGGTTACTGTACCATCACCCTGGTATTAAACACAATCACTTCATACACAAATTCTTGCAGGTACTGTAAGACTGAAAACTAATTCGGCATAAAATTCTGTTCTCATTTCTAAGCAAATCTGCTCAGAATAAAAACAGGACTGGGGAGAGGCCATCATAACACCACAGCATACAAGGTGAGTTAGATAAGCTCACCCCAACCCTGTCTGTTGGTGTTGGTTGGAAATTATGAAATCAAGGCAAAGGACTGTGTGAAAGTCAGTGCTAGGTAGAAAGATATTCCAGTGGAAAGAATGCAAAAGTGCAGAAATATGGGATGTGCTGTGCATGCTTTTAGCAATATCACAGGCTGTTAAACTCAAGGGAGAGGACTTTTTGTATTCTGAGTGTTCAAGAGAAAACTTGATGAAGACCAAACACACATGAGTATAAGTGACAGAAGCTGATCTTCCCAGTGTTGGCAACTGATGTCTGAGTTGGAGGGAAGGAAGACATGAAATGAATTCATGTGCATTCTTGGATACAGCAACTTCCAAATAAATACCAGATGGAATAAGAAGTGTGAAATTTGGCGAGATACTCAGGAAACATCTAGAGAGATGAGAGATTTGGGCTCGTTCTGGATATGTTCCAGACTGGCTGGATGTAAACTACCTTGATCCAGAAGTTATACACTCATGTTAGTGCCTGAGTTACTTCCTAACACATCCTGCTGAAGTGTTAATGAGGCAGTTAACTTGGGCAGAGCACCCCAAGGTACTGCTGTAGAATTCAGAATCCAATGTCTGCAGCCATTATTGTATACACTGACATTCACAGATACTGCATAAAATCAAATGGACTTTAACCATATCTTTCACATAGGCACAGCATCCACTGTCTTAAGAGAGATGCAGAAGTAGTTAAATAAATAAAACATGCTTCAAATGAAAAACAGAATCACGTTATTTTAAATGCAAGCACAAGAATATACCTTTCATCAGAATGTAACGCACCAGGGAACTATAGCACTTATCATAGAAATTGTGATACCATTGAGGACTAGACACAGAGAATCAGGAAGATGACTTTTGATCAGAAAACTGGTCTAGAAATAAAAAACAAAGAATAGTAATACCAGTAATTGCTTCCATAGCAGTTGATTCTTTTAACGAGCTTCTGCCATTCACTTATTTTCACTGAAGGAACAGAATCACTTACGTTTGCAGACCTCTGCAGAAGAAATGGGTTTCCCTCTATCTCGGTAATAGCCTGGTTTGCACCTCTGACACCGATGTCCCTCTGTGTTATGCTTGCAGTTGTCACAGACTCCACCGCTGCGTTTCCTTGATGCCAGCCAAACACTCAGATCAAAATGGCAGCTGTCAGCGTGGTTGTGACAGCGACACTCTGATGGGAAACACGGAAATGTACTTCAGGTTTATCTAACAGGCACAACAAATGATACTGTTCAAATAGTATAATTTCCCTACTGTGAACCATGGAGGATATATATCTGAGTGTAGCACATATTCTCTGCAATCTTTGATATTCCTTTCTAAAAAAATCACAGTTCCAACCCAAAGAACACCCAACCAAGAAGTTTAGCTGCCACATCTTACAGTAAGACAAGCCAATCTGTTGGTATCATAAGCCTTACAAAAAAGAAACAACCCTAGAGCACTACAATTTATGCAGTCGCAGCCAGAGGACTGCCTGCTGGTGGGGTGAGCACTTGCCCTGACACCCAGGGTCACTAAGCTCTCTCCCACTTACTTTTGCATTCATTTGGTGCCCCAGTTTTTCCATCTCCTGGCTTCCAAGGCTGATCATTGTATAGCGGTGCACATTTCTCACAGTGGTCCCCTGCTGTGTTGTGTCTACAAATGCACTTCCCATGGACCTGTTGGGGGAAAGAATACATTCAAATGGCGACAGGCATTAATGTGGTGAAGTATGCCCTACAGCCTCATGAGGCAGAGGAACTTCTGCACTGGTCTCCCACAGATGATAGCACTATTAAGAGACCAGAAGAGCCTGGAGCTCACCTGTAGTGTTATCACTTAGCAGTAATGAAGAAAAGGCACAGTTAAGCTTTGGATTGTGTAAAAAAAACATTGTGCCTTAACGTGTACTGTAGGCCTCAATGTGGTGCACAAGGCTCTGTAATCTTGAGCTACTTCCAAGAAGTGCTTTAAACAAGTTTGGTTTTTTTGTTGCTTTTAATTTAAGAAAACTGATTCTTACATCTGTCTGCAAAGGATTCCTCTTGAGAAATGATTTGAGGAAAGATGGGGCTGTAGGGCTCATTCCGCACCCATCACAAAAGAAGCTGTCAAGTATTTAATATGGAAGGAAGCACTTGTGCTGAGAACGGCAATCAAAAATCCGGAACCAGACTGTCCCCCCTGTGCACTGTGGAGGATGCATAGCACTGTAACCACCCACCGTCACAGCTCTGCCACTGCACAGTACACAAAGAGCAGAGGCTGAGATTTCATTTTGACTGCGGTGTGAATTGAACGTAATCCTTTAATCTCACCATTAATGTGAGTTACGCTTCTCCATGGTCTCTCTTGAAAGTCAGACTTCCTTCCCTTTTGCTGTCCTCCCCCAGCCCCATCTCATGTAGCAGGTAGCTCAGGATCAAGACAGAAATGTTCAAAAGAACCCTTGCATGAATGCTCTCCCCTGCCCCCAAAGCCATTTCCCTGCAGCAATTTGCTCTGCGCTGCCCTGGTTTTTAATCCTACCAGACCAGATATGTCATGTAGTTAGCAAAGGGAATAGGCTGCAGCTGATGCCATTGCCCCTCTATGGCCAGCTGGCAGATTTGCTGCTGCACAGAGCGGTTGGCTGCTTCCTCACGGAAGACTGAGCACAGACTTCAGGGTATGCATTTCTGTCAGGGCTCAGCACCAGTAAACCTCAGGAGGATACAGCTTGTAGCACATGATGTGATGCCTCTCCAGACCTTTGTCCGGGAAAGTCATCCATGTTCAAAGCCCTAAATAGGATGACAAATTAGAAATAAACAATAATACCAGTAAGTAACAATACTGGGCTTCTCCCCGTTTGAGTTTGGTTCTCGAGGCTTTTTAGTTCTTCCCCATGGACAAAGTGACTTAACAGCAATGATTTCATTTCAGAAGCCACAGAACAGGGAGAAGAACCAGGATTGGAGGAAAAAGTAAGCCTGACCCAGAACTATTTTTTAGTGTCCATGAACTTTGGACTATCAGAACTTTACAACTCATTCCAAAATGGACTAGGACTGAACACTTTAGACCCGGTCATCTCTTACTTTAGGAAAAAATGATATATTTTGTAATGAAATACACTGTAAGTTCACTTAAAAAAAAATAAAAGAGAGAAATAGGTGTACAAAATAAACATTTACTCTATATGAAAAAGAAAAGCGTGAAAGAAATAGAGATTGTACAGCTGGGAAATGGCAGAATTAAACAATGCAATCTTGTTTTAGCCTTGAATGACATGATCAAATATTCATTATTCCACAGGACCTTGCGCTTACAGTGCACAGCAGATGGTGTGAACACTCATGAACAATTATTCAGAGCAAACAGGAAAGTTCAGTGAGGAAGGAAGAATCGAGTTGTTCTCTGAAGGTAAGTAGATGTCCATTGTCCCATGGTTTGTTTTGCTGCAAGTTGTAGTTTGTGGAGGCTGTCTAGGGATGTACATGTGAAGCACAAAGGAAGCCTGTTGCCAATGATCCCTGCTACTGAATAGTTTACAAAACAAAAGTATGAGTAAATTTGTATGAGCTATGAGTAAAAGACTGGTTAATGGAGGAGAAATCAAGCTGTGAAAAGACCTCTTAAACTTAAGCAAGAGGTGAAATAAGGATAGAAGAGGCAGCAGTAAGAAACAAAAGAAACAGTTTGTTCTTTAAGTGAGGAAGAGATAGGAAAGGTAGCCAGGGATTGAAGTCCAGGAAGGAACAAGAATGATATGTAGGAAAATGTCAGATAAAATAGGAAATGGGATATCTGCTCAGGGAAAGAAGAATGTGAGAATCAGACTCAACACCACAACTGCAGGCATGTCTCTGACTGTTATTCCCTGCTGAAGAAAGCTACCAGCTCTCAGGTGAGTCCAAAAAGCAGGCTGTGCTCTTTGCCCAACATAGGACCTCAGGATCTCACTGGAATGCAAAGATGACCAAGAGAGAACAGTGAAAGAAATAAAGACTTAGGGGCTACTACATTCACGTTTTATTTGTCCTAGAAAGCAGGGTTGAAGTCCACATAGATAATGTCAATCAGATGATTATCACAGAAAAGCAAGGACATGAAGGGATGTGGAGTTACAGATGGAGGGTGACCATAGCAGAGATTGTGCTCTCACTGAGCACAGTGTGGGTAGCAGGGAGCTGGCATCAGGGTGCACTGACAGCCCCAGACACATCAACATCAAGGTAATCAGGGCTATTCAGGAGCAGCAAGAGACAGGCCTAGAATAAACCCACAACATTAAGCTGAAGTCTGATTAGTTTATTGCAGGGATTTATATGATTACATATAAATGTATTGGTACAGCAGTTGAAAGATTAAGATCTAATAGATCTGCATCTCATGTATCTAATATTTCACTTTAGTATTCAAAATGTGACACCACATCACTCAATGGTTACTGATCCTTAGATATGAAAATATTTAAGCCTGCATGGGCTTTTCCACAGTGCTCATAGCTGCAATAGTTTAGTACTTGAGAAATAATACAGAATTTGTTTTTCTAACATCCCTCTTCATCTGCTTCCCCTCATTATCATGCTAACTTCAGTTGTCTCCAAGGATGGGTCCCATTTCTCAGTGTCATTCTATTAAGCGTTCAGTTGGTCTGACCAGTTTGCTTGAAGCTGAGTGGTACCTTCCAAAACTGCAAATGGATCAAGGAAATAGGTGCACTCACAGGCAGGCAGTCTGCATTTCATAAAACCCATCTGAAGTACTTTGTGCTCAACCTGTGATGGTTTCTGTTCTTGTGATCCTGCTTTCAGAATGCTTTCATCCAAGGTTACTCATATCACCAGTGCATGGGATGAGCTTCAAAAATGAAAACTGGAGCATTCTATCCTAATATTCTGCATGCATTAAACCTCCATATTTCTAATTAGTTTTTGCAAAGGTTCAAAGTTGCTATCTATTGGCAGTCTAAGGGTATTATCTGTCCAGGAAAGGAACACAAATGTTATCGTATGCTAGATTTAGCAGCCACTTGAAAGCAAATTCTCCTTCTGTGTCTTGCTATAGCAGCTGTATTTTTAAGCAGTGATTTCATGATATAAAATCTTTGGGGGCAGTCATAATTTAACATATTTTGCTTTCCTTACTGCTCCTTTCTATGTTCCTACGTTTTGCATCGTGCCCTGAGTGATGTTGTGAACTGGACCGTGGAACTAAATCATATTTAAAAAGAAAAAGGTTTGTGGTTTTTTTTTTTTCTTCTTTTACCTTGGCAATAATATTTTTAATCTGGTTTAATTCCCTGATCTGACTCACAGCACAGTTGTGCTGTTACAACAGTCTGGTATTGCTGCCAAAGGCTTTCATTTGTACATTTACCACCTGAGCAGCTTGAATCATGACACAGAGGAGGTTATGACTTCATGGATATTAATGCCAGGATGATCGGTTCCAATCTTTTTAGATCAACCTGCTACACAAAGCCATGAATTTCATCCATATAGTTTTTCTATGGAACTCAATAACATCTGGTTGACTTATTGTGAATAGTGTAGAACCATATCCTGCTTTTGTGCAATGGTTCCGAAATCACACCTGGTCACCTTTGTTTACAAAAGCTATTTCACCTGAATTCTGCTCTTCAGGTGAGAAAACAGGTAGAAATGTTTCAGCTCAGTAATACATTCTTTTATTAAATTATTTTTTAAGCTCTGTTCAGCCTAGAATAACACCCCAAGCTTCTCGCTCTCTGATTGCCCCCTTAGTTTCTTCCACCTTTTATCCTTTCAGTAAACGTGGTGCTTGTTGCTCTTTCTCCTGAGCCATTCTCAGCCTATTTTATTTTATTTTTCCTAATGAATGAAGGTTAAATTTGGAAGCCTTCCAGCACAGAGCAACTGTTGCTGATTCGGAGAAAATGTTTGTCTTTGGGCTCTGTATTCACTTTGTAATATCGCCAGAACAATTTTGGATACAGCAGTTTGCAATGACATCAGAGGCTGGTCCCTTACCTGCTTTTAGCAAAACGGCCCTTTCTGGGTCTTTCTGAATGGTTGAATACAAAACAGTGTTATCCTTCCCCTCTGTCTATCTCACAGCTCAAACGGGCTCCATTGTATCTCCAGATGGGGTGGTGGATCTGTGCAGATTTATAATAAATTCTTCTCTATCGGGTCCTGAGGAGAGCACATGCAGCTTTTAAGAGGCCAAATAATAAAAAGTAAAATTACTTTGAGTTCGTCAAGTTCTCAAAGACTTAAAAAAAAAACATAGGTGGCTTGGGAGTAAGTCCCAGATGACAGTGCTTGCTATGGGTAGGTTGATAGTTCAAATTCCTGCTCTAATCAGGAATGAAAAAAGGCCATTATTTTCCTATGCCACTCGGTTTCTGGGGAAAGGTCTAATAATTGCGTGTGTCTGAAAACTGGTGCACATATGGGTGTTTTCTGAGGGAACTGAATTTCTGGCTTGTACTTGGTCACTATGGTAAATTAAGTCCGAGGGAACTTGGCAGGGGGGAAGGAGAGCTGGGACACTGGTAGCAAGGCCACCTGAGACCATACTGGGCTTGGGATCCACAGCAGAGGGTGAGTTAACTGCCACCAGTTCCAAACTCGCTAAACAGGTAATGGTGAAGAAAAAAAAAGTCTGTGAGTGTTTAGCTGAATATTCAGACTGGCATCACTAAGCCCCTATCTGAACAGCAACAAAGGAACGGGATAAATAGACCGGAAGAGGTACAAAATCCGTGCTTGATGTGAGGGGATGCAGCAGACTAACCTCAGCATGGGACGGTTTCAAGACACAGCTCCGTCCTTTCCCTGATTCACCTCTGGCTGTCCTTAGGCACAAGCCTGGCTATGTCTTCGCCGACATTTTACTCTGTTTTTCTTATTGTTTTCTTCCTCAGTGCTAGCTTGATTTTTATTCATTTTTGGGCTGAGCTCTCCTTTTATTTTTACCTACAGTGCCAGCAACTCCATTATCAGTCTGCAGCAAACCGCGTACAAGAAACAGCTGTCACACCAAAGTGCAGCCCAAGTTACAACAGATCACCAGATCTTGGTGACTGTCTTAAGAATGGAGAGACCAGAAAGTGGAGTGAGGCTCGGTATTGTAATAGGTGAATACCCGAATCACTGTCTGAACTTAGATTAAGTTTCTGTTGGTAAAACCACAGTGATTCTAGGTCTGTGTGATGGAAAATCCACTATCAAAGTGGGCCTGCGAGCTCTTCTCTGAGTTTTTACTTCTGTATTGAGTGAACTTGGCAGCATGCATAGCTCCCATTCAAGTGAAATTATGTTGAGTAATGGAACAGATGAAGCCAAGAGAAAAATAGTTTTCTGCAACTCCTCTGCAGATGGCTGCAGTTTGGAGAGTGGGGGAAGGGCAGGCCTGACATAGCACCAAACCAGCCAAATTTGTGAGGAATCTGTCTGACAACAGGGAGAAAAAGGGAGAGAAACTCCATGATTTAGCAGAAAACTTGTGAATTGAAGGAGATTGATTCAAAATCCCTCATTCATGGGCACAAAACTAATCCCCAGGTCCCTTCCAGCGCAGTGAGTAAACTAAGTCAAGGAAATGTAAATAGGATTTTATAACTTTTGTCCTGAAAAATATGGATATATATTTTTTAAATCCTGTAAAACTTTTCTCCATATGTTCTGTGCACCTGTCTTCAAATCACTTAAATGCAAACTCCATATACTCACGAGGCACAGATATAGAAATAATTTGCTTAAGTTACTGGGAGGTCCTGTGCATTGGCTGAAAGGCCTCAAAGGTTTCGGTAAAGGATGGTGAGTTGAGAACAAAAACAGCATAGGTGTCTATTCAGTCCCAGGAGAACTTACAAACACAAAGACTTACTATATAAGGCCAAACACAGAAACTCCTGTGGCTGTCATATCATAGTAACTTCCTAGTGTTGTTGGCTGTCCAGTTTAACTTAGAAAATATACAGTGTGTTGAATTTAAATGAAAGACCCTCAGAAATGTGCTGTGCTGCTGTGATGGAGAAGTGTTTGCAAAAAGTAGTGGCTGAAAGCACTGGGATAAACCAATTTTTTCTTCCTCTCCCACACATTCAGACATTCTTGAAGCTTTAACATGAAAAGCAATTGTTAAGAGAATTGCAAGGCATATTTTACCAACCCTAGGATATATTTACAAGTATTTTCAATCAAATGTTTCTACTAGCAGAGTTATTGTAGCTATTACTGTAGATAATAGTAGCAGAGAATATAAACTCAGTGATTAAAACAAACAGGAAAACACTAATGAGAGCAATTAAGCGATAAAATTAAAGTGCTTTTAAATAGCACATCCACTGATATTGCTTCTTATAAAAGCTGTATTTAAAGGCTAATAGTGTCAGATAGGAAAGTGTTTGCTATTCATGAAATAAGAGATAATTTGCTAGTAGTAATATGCATGTTTGCATAGAAGGTCTACCCTGAGACACAATTCAGGAAACCATTCAGGCATGAATTCAAACACCATTTCTAAATAGGCACACTTTTCTGATTTCAGCTTTAGCAGCAGTAAAAGATATTCCACAACAGTAATAAAGTGCAGGAAAAACTTGTTGACTTTATAATTGTAGAATTCCTGCTGGCTGAACCACTGTGTGGATCAGATCATCAAAACAGCGGTTTTTCTCTAAACCATACTCAGAATCTCATGTTGATGGTAGGAATGCTGGATGCTGTGGTGGCAAACCACAGGTTCTTAGTGGTGTTCATGGAGAACTTGCACAGACATCAAGTTAAGCACACTGAGCCCACACACCCAATCGTCAAGAAGCGAAGTAAAGAAGTAAAGACGCAGAATGCTATCATATATTTTCAGGGCACACCAAAGAAGCCAAATTAGCAGTCTTTCATAGGATGGAATAGCCCTCACAGACAACTCAGAAGGACAAGGGTGTTGATGTTTTTGGTTGGCTGTGAACTAGCTGCTGGCAGTAACAGAAATGTTACTTGAATATGCCAGTCTTCAATCTCTATGAAACAGCAGAAGAATGGAATATATAGGAAAGATCTTGCTTAGATTTATTCAAGTACTCTACAGTTAATATTCCCAGCAGCTTTTTTCAGAATGTGATAAAATAGGATCTTCTGGATGAAGAGAGAAGTCTGAAAATCCTTTTCTGACTTTCTTAAAGTAATTGTTTGAGAACTTAACTGTCATTTAGAGTTATGGCTTTGAGGTTTATTTTCCCCCACAAAATTAGGAACTCACTGAAGTTATCTGCTAACATTAAGGAGAACCTTTCCATGATGCTCCCCTGTCATCTTCTTGATCATCCCTGAACACAAGTATCTGAAACTTTCTCATCCACCAACATGTTCTAACAAAGCTTCTTCCAAAGTGCTTCAATCCACCGTGAGTAGCAAACATGTCAGTGAGACCACTTTCTTGTCATGAAGTTCATATAACTCATGGTCACTTTTTGCTCTGTCATTTATATGATCTACTCCTGTGCTTTTGGATCATTATGGGCAAAGCTTTAAGGCCTTGTTCAGTTTTAATTAATATGTATATGCCCTACACTGCTGGCACAGCTGGTATACGCAGTCTAACCTTTTTCTTAATGAAACCTACTCTTTTTGTTGCTGTCTGCAACAGAATGAGTGCACTTCCAGGCAGCTCTGAGTGCTGGACATCACACAGGCTGGCAGAGCCTGGATCAGACAATGTGAAAACTTCACTGGGGGGATTATCTGTAGAACTGCACAAGATATTTGAAGAGGAGATAACATTTGCAAGAGATACGACAGCCAGGTTGCCCAGAAAATCTCTGCAGAAAAACAAGTTTTACCTCATGTAACCTACTTCAAGCCAAACAAGGAATCTCACTTAGGACCAGATCCTGTTCCCTCTTAAGTAAGTGGAAAACTTTCCACTTGCTTCACTGTGGAAGACCAGACCCACAGGGAGTTTAGTTTGTCTCTATTAACAGGATAAAGAAGCAAAAGAAACATCTGAAGCAACTTGTAAGTATTTCCTGGCAGTGAAGGTACCAAAAATTAACAAGTAAAAAATCCTAAAGCTTTTGTCAAAAATATTTTAATCTATATTTGCTTTCATCTGTCTGTAGTTATTTCTCATGCACCAGAAAGATAATTGTGAAATGTTTGGCAAATGGAAAGGAATTTGGTCTAGATTCAGTATTCTGTCTGTGTGCACTTTCTGCTTTGTAAACACTGTGTGTTCTGGAAGCAACCCTGGACTCAGATAAATACGTTATCGAAGCAGATTCTAAACCTGAAAACTGTTCCTGACTTTGATGGAAGTTAATAAGAAACCGAGTACTACAAAGCTTGTATACCCTGCAACAGCAGTACGTGGGACAGAGTACTTCCGAATGGTGGAAGACTAGGTGTATTCAGGTGGCCAGATCCTAATGGTTGTTTCCATTATAAGGACATATTAATTCCCAACATTTAAAAGAAAATGCACCTCTCTAGTTCCTGAGGAAAAATGCAATGTCAATAGACAATTTCCCACACTGACAAAGGAGAGACCTTATAAAAGAACTGAATACTACAGGTTGTGAAATTCAGAATTTTATCCTCAGCTATCAAAAGAAGCTATTTAAGTCGGGTATGGCATCTATGTGTCTCTTGTCTGGTCTGAGGAAAGGATACAGGAGACAAGAATATACCACTTTTTCTAGCAACAAATTCCAAATTCAAGATATGTTTGCCCAGACGTTTCGTGACTATTGCTTACAGTTCCCATCTTCATTTCCCAAAATCTCTCTTCTGTCTAACATGATATTCTTGGTAGTTAATAAGGGAAATAAGGTCTAGATAAATTACACTGAGTTGGCTGCATAAATCTTTACAAAAAAAAATGATGTCTGATGTCTAAGGGATCAAAGGATGTTTCCATTGTATCCTATGGAAAGAAGACTACATTATTCTTGCTCTACTCAGTTTTTGTTAATGACCTATGGGCAAATAGAGAGAGTATGCATGACACTACCTAGGATTCCAAGCTAAAGTACATATATCCCAATTGGCGATCAGTCTGACCATTTGCATTTGTCTTGTATCATTAGTTCTATGATACCATGGCATCTGTGATGGTAACTGTCATACAGCTGCATTTCTCATTGGCATCCTCTGTGAAAAATCTAGAAGACAAGTGGATTGTCATATCTGAATGGACAGATCCACAAATAAGCTGATGGTTGGCAGATCATCTAATAGTAACACATCATCTATTCCCTCCAAAATGGAGTTGAAAAGTGTTGGTTTAAAACTGTCAAGAAATGTACTTTAGTCTTCTCCATTATTTAGGTTCCACTTAATATTAATATAGCAATGGTACAATCATGACGAATGGAAGAGATTTCTTTCAAGAGCAAGTAAAAGCAGACTTACACACTAGCACAGTTATGCATCTCCCAAGACCTAAGCACAGCATGATCTCAGGTTTTGGGCCTATCCCATGGCAAACAATTACAGTTGTTTTCTGCATGGACTTGTTTTTGTTTTTGTTAACTACAGAAAAAAAACAAACACCCAACCAAGCATCACATGAGGACTCTGAAATCTTAAGAGACTGAGACTGCTATTACTTACGCCTTCCTGTGGTCTGTATTTTTTCCAGCATTTTATTTACATACTTGAAAGCAGACAAGGAAACATGAAGCTGCTCTGCCTTCATGCTGTGATATCACCCACACTATCCGTATGAAAAACTGTGTCTTGAGACTTTCTCTGCCCATGTGTCTGTTAAATATTAGATGTGGCCAGCAGAATGAATCAGTGTTTGTTTTTAACATCTCTGTTCTGCTTCAATCACTATGTGCAAGCAGAGCACTTTCCACTAAGAAAGGAGAATTACAAGATGAGAAAGATTACTGTTGTAACACAGATTGGCTGATATGAAATGTATCATCGGCGTTTTCCACTCAACAGCAGAGGCCTTTTCCTTCTGCATATAGGCAAAGATGTTACCATACCATAAGATGCAGAGTTATATGCTTACCTAAATGCCTTCATTCGAGTGGATTTTCACAGTATAAATGAAAATAGCAGCAAAATAATATGATCATCTTTACTCCCAGCTAATGTGACCTGAAGGTAGAATTCTGAGTTTTGACCACAGTTCTCTGGTCAGTACAAAAAAGCAAAAGCCAGGGAAGGATATGGTAAGAACCTTCCAGCCATATCAGCAGAAGTGCATCAACTTCTGTCAAAGATCACTGGAGGAAAGGGGACAAGGCCCCTTGAATTCCCGATTAGACACAAACTTGATAATATCTATGGATAATATCTATGCCTGTATTGGATACTGGGATGCATCCACCCCCTTGTCTCCTGAGACATGACTCACTCATGAAATGCGTTTCATCAAAACTGCTTCACCTTCTGCCCCATGAAGTCACTGATGGCACAAGAAGATTCTATTCCCTTGTGACCAGAAGAAAAAAAAGATCCAGCCACAGTTTACAGTGGTTATGTCAGTAATACACACAGTATTTTTGTTTTTCTCTTCTGATGGGCAGAATGTTTATTCTTCTACCAGCTGTATTCATTTAGCCTGTTATTCATGTACTTGGTTTCACCATGTGTGTATTTAACAGTTTGCAGTGTGGAGGATGCGCTCTGTAAACAGCTCTTCTCCACACATTTTGTCTTATGTGGGTCTATATTTGTAGTTATCAGAATCTGATAGCATCACTCAGTGCTAAAATACTGTAAATTAGCTTTATGCCACAGGTGGAACAGATTCAGAAATGATTTTGCAAATATTGTGAAAGTCATACAGTCCTAATCATCTGTTCAATATCTGCACGTGAACCTAGAAAACCCGAAAGGAAGACAATGAATACCAGAAGAAAATAAACCAAACCATACATTGAATGGGACAGAAATTAGCTGAGGATGTATTTCTTGTGTCTATTGTGTTAGGGTACACCAGGGGCTAAAAATATGAGGGTTATTTTGGCTTTCAAAACCTGTTACAGACATCCTACTGGAACCAGTGAAATCACTGACTAGTTTAAAGTGGCTTGAGCTCTCTCAGTGATGTGTATGTTTTGATAAACCTGGATATTTGGCTAACATCACTTCCCTTTGACTGTTATTACATTCCTACTATATAATACTTGCAGCTAAATCAAAACTTTGACAGCAGTAATTACCACTGAATAGCAACATCTAAATGTGCATATAAATACTGAACAGGGAACAGTCATGATGTTGTGGAAGAATATTCCTATGAAGTTTGGCTCCTTTTACTTCTTGTTTTAAGTTCTAACAAGCAAGTTGAAGGATACTAAAGTCTACTAAATGAGTGAATGTCATGAACTCACCACATTCTCCACCTCTCCTGTCCTGTTGGCAAGTTCACATTCTTCTGCATGCCCATTGCAAAAGCAGCTTCCCCGGATGATCAGATCATAAATAGCATAGTGGGCAAATCTCTGAGGCTTCTCTACCAATCCTGAACCACGACACGGACATTCCTGTCTTTTTAACAAAAGGAGGCGGAGGTTGGTGAGTTTCAGGAGATCTTGAGCCTCAGGACTATAGGGATCTTCAATCTTGTTAGATGGAGTTAAGGCACGATAGATCACCTGAAAGACAGAAGGTACACACTCAGGAGATGACATAGGAGTCTCCACATGCAGAAAACATTGTGAGGTGATGCTCAAGAAAATGTAATATTTCCTACTGAGAAGTCTCAGCATTAACAGTAGTCTGGCTGTCAGTGATCCCTGAGTGTGACCCGTTACCAACTAATGGCCCAGCCACAGCAGGTGACTGTACCTACTTTCATCCCATCACATATGTAATAGGAAAACAAGGTTAACTGGCATTAATACAACATAAATGCCATCCAAATTTTTCAAAGCATTTTAGACACGGGGCTCTATACCATGAGTTCCACAGTCAGGTAAATTAAGGCACTAAAAAGATACGTGACAGAAGTGAGAGCTGTGATCACACTTCTGGCATGCTCCCTTCAGCCATGCACTAGAAAATACAAGTTGGCTTAGGGTGAGTAGGCATTGAGAGAAACCAGTTTTCAAACAAAGCAAGCCAGTTTATTCATTGGAAGAGGAGAAATAACTACACTGCAGTGAGCTCACAGGACCGCAGGGCTTTGTGCCTACCAGCTGTCTGCAAGTTGTAACTTAGAGTTCTTTGGCTCTGTCTTTTAAGTGGTGACAGTCTCTGTTTGACTGAATCCATTAGGGGAGTGAAAGCTTTGTTTCCATATGGATTCCTTTTCTCTCTGGTTTATTTATTTATTTATTTATTTTTCTTTCTTAGCTGGTGAACCAAACCATTTAAACACCTGTAGCACATAATAAATTAGTATCCTTTTTGTTCATAGGAGCCAGAAAAGAGCTTGTGGTACATGCTTGGAAGATAATTCTGTTGGATGTTGATGGCATCCAACAGAATGGGGAAATGAATCCCCTTAAATCAACAGAATCAGCTGCCAGGCTCTGCCCAGAGCTACACCTGTCAGTAATGCAGTGAAGGCAGCAGCACATTTCCCACTTCTCTGCAGCATTTTCTGTCTGGTTAGCTCTGGTCTTCCTTTTAATTCCCTCCTCTTGAACTGTCAGCTGTTTACAAAGCTACAGATACTCGCATTTGGTGAGATCAGAGTTGTCTTGTTTGATAGAGCCATGGGCAGTTTGCCAGGCTATGCAATGCAGGTGCCTACATTCCCCAGACCAAAGAAGCCATGACAAAATAGCCTAGGCCTTTCCATACCAAAGTCTACATTCCCCCAGTCAATGGAACCATAAGAAAATGACCTAGTCTGTTTTGTCCAGTGCCCAGCATTCCCCTTATTGATGGATTCAGAGGACAAAGACCAAATCTCTTATGTCCGGTTCCTCTAATCCCACATGGTCTGGTCTTTTTGATTGAAGCTAATTTTATGAGCCCCCTTTCCTTCTTCCCAGTCCCTTGTGGACCACATAGAGGTGGAGTGGTTTCTCAGAGTCCTGAGCACCTGGTGATGTACAGACACACATCCTTCTCCTGCATGGGTGAGCCAATTCATCCAAGACCAAGGCAGTGAACTGAATAGAATTGTTCTGCGGAGCTGCTCAAAGCAGGTTAAAAGCTAACTACTGGGACATTAATGGCTGAAAGTCCTTGTGAAACTGTTTTAAATTGGCATAAAACAGCGGAGTCAAGGGGCAATGGCAATTGTTTGATAACCAGTTTTTATAAGCTCCATTCTCCCACCTGACTTTCATGTCTGTGGCATCTCTTCAGGAGAGCTGCTTTGATATTCCCTTAGAACTGTCAGTGGTATTTGTGAGAAGAGATATTTATAGCTTGGATGTCCCTTAGGAACTGCAGCATTCTTTTAAGGAAAAAATGAGTATTCCATTCCAGTTGAGGTACAAGAGTTTGCTTGTATGATTAATTCATGACATATTTCTGTCTGGAATAAGCTCAGCGGTGAGGCTGGGTTTGTTCATCCTTGTCTCACCCAAAGGAAGATTAGTTAAACATTAAAGATCTGATTTGAGTGGCTTAACACTTGTGAAACCTTTTGGGAGTGGAAGTTATAGATGCTCTTTTTGCATTCAGAATTAAGAAATTAGCTGTGAAACAGTCAAAGGTATTGAGGAGTTACTTAAAAATATTTTGAGGCAAGAGCGTTAAAGCAGTTTTGTTTTGCCAGTCTGAGTCAGTTTAGGTGAGCTGTATTTCACATTGAGGCAGCACAGTTTTAATTAGTGTTTAGATCAATAACAGCATTGTTTTATATGTGTATAAAACTTGAAAATTGAATTTCCCCTCTCTTCATAATTAGATTAATAGATTTAGATGACTTAGTAAATAATAACAATGAAATAAAATTAATACGTTTAGATTAATAAACTTATATCTGTGAAATTCTCTTAGAATCCCTAGATGTGGATGCTCACTGCACATAGAATTCTAAAAATAACAGCAGGTCAAAGAGAAGAGTTTTGCAGTCTCAGTCATTTCCACATAAACATTTCAAAGGTCAGATTAGATACAGATCTAAGTCTTAGTGAGCTCATAGACTCATAAGCTGTGGGAAGAGACGCTCCATCTTTACCCTGTGTTGTTTGTTCTTTTGTTTATTTCACCAGGTTTTGTTTTGCTTTCTGAAACCTATGAGGGACACGTGGACATTTGGCTTGTGACTTTTGCCTAGCTTAAGAAAAACATGATGCACTGTTCATCTCCCAGGGATATCTTACAAATTTGCTGTCTTCCATTGTATTCGAGTAAAAAAGATTAAGACAATGTGATGAGAAAGAAATATGTCCTAGTAATGAAGATGCAAGCTCTGAAAAGAGTTTCCCAGTGATATTCACCATGAGGCCATTTCTCATTTAAGTAAATATCTGTGTTCTATGAAGCTACATGGAAGTTCCATTCTTTTTTCCTTGCTGTACCAGACTGTTCTAATACCCCAGCCATTTCTCTTAGCATCCATGTGTAGTTTTCATAAAAGTAGCATAAGCACAGAAGAAAATGTAGATATCTAAGTTTGTTAAGAGCTGAACAACGTAGGCACAGCCTAGAAATATTTCAGTTTCCATAGAAACTTGTGATGCACCTTTATGGGCTCAATCCTCTGTGGAAATATATCCCAGATCCTGAGTTTCCCTTATAGTCAGGGGCTGACACCGGAGCTGAATGCTGAGTAGGGCATTCGTGCTTATCAGCATATCTGCTATCAAGCGCATATTTGTCATTCTCATTTTCAAAAGTCAATCAGCTACGCCTCAAAAAGATGGTCACTACCCTGTCCTCTCCTGACCTTTATATGAGCAAGGAAGTTTGGAGAATGCTGTAAGTGTGCAAAGCTAAGAGTGACAGCCACTGTTAAAGGACCAGTTTTGCTGTACGCAAGTTGGCACAGCTTCACAGAGGGTGATGTTTTATCCCCAGTCAAGAGGTCATCTTCATTCCAGAGACAGTGTCTCAGATTTTTGATTTTTTGCCACATGTTCTGCCTCTCCTTTCCTGATACAGATAATTCTGTTTTCTTAACCTGATCTTCCAGCCAGTATTAGTCAGAAAAGATGTGGACACAACAAAGGTTCCCCCTTGCAAGCTTATAGCCTAAGGTCAAGGAATATGAGACATAAATGGAGGGGAGAGCCAACTCATGGCCTCCTACAAAAGAAGATCCTTGTGCAGAACAAGAATTTGGTATTACAAATCATCCTTAAGCTATGCTGATCATGTTGCACACGATCAGGTTAATGAGGTCAGAAATGTCTGCATGCTTATACTAGGCCCAACAGAAGGAAGCTGCAATAAAAACTCTCATCAGTCCTAAATCCTCTTCATTAAGAGATTTTCATGTGAGTTGATTTTGCTCATAAAGGAATAGTAAACAACAGTGTCTCAGAATTTTTCCTACCCAATGGCAAATATCCTCTGATCTATTTGATGGAGCCTCTTGACTGCAATTCTTCCATCTTGTGGAACAGTAGACTTTACTACACCAGTACTCCTTTTTTCCTGTTTTGATACAGTCTGAAGCACAAAGAAAGTCTAGGTATTCTCTTAGCTGTCAGAAAGCTTGTTCCAGTGATTCTTGGGATGGACTTTCTTAATCCACGTCCACCACTCTTCTGTCCTTCTGGAGAATAAAACTTAGTAGCTGGTACCAGAAAATATAATTTCTTTCTTAAAGAAATAATTATGCATTTGATTTTTAAAAGGTATCTGATATAGGTAAACCTGTCTACTTTCAGTACAGTGGTATCTTGAATTCATTCTGTGTTCTCTAAAACAGAAATGGTCAATATCCCTTTAATTCCCTTTAATTTACATTTGCTTTGAGGTTATTCCAGTAATGCAGTCCGTGTGGTGTTAATATTAACATTTAGGCATTGCTGCCAATATGATGATGGGAAAGACTGCACAATCAAGGTTAGAGACAGAAAAAGCTGAAGATGCATGCAGACCTTTTTCTTTTCCTCAAATCAGTTGTTTCCTGTAGCTTCAGGTTATCTGCACATATATAGCCCTACGTCTATGACAAGTTTTGCAGGGAGAAGCAGTGTTGTCCATCAAGTCAGAAAACGTAGTCAGAGTGCAAAATCTAGTCTGATGGACACACAAAAAAACTTCAGTTTACAGTCTGTGTACAGGGAATAGACAGCATTCTCTCTGTTCTACACAACATTACTTTCCATGAGGATTTGAGAACACTTCCTTACTCACACACAGTGCAGTGTCCTTTTGCACTATGAGAAAAGATATTTGCTCTGAAACAGCAAAGGGGGATAGGGAATTCTGTGCTGCAGACATCTCTATTGGGACCTAGGTTGAGAGAACAAGAGTCTCATTTCACTCTTCTGTCATGGAAAGTTCAGCATCGGGTTACAATCAGAGTCAAGCAATGTCAACCAAGCAGCATCCTCATGGGAGAGCATCCATTTCTCCTCAGTAGAGCCACTTGTCTCATTAGGTCTTGGCTGAAACTTCTCACATGAAAAGACCTAGTAAAGGGTGTAGTCTCACCATGGCAGTGACACGTGAATAACAACAGAACTAGCAGTAAGTGCTGGTTAGCCAGGAGTTCAAAAGTTATAACAAATGAATTTCTAAGATCTGTAGATGTAGACAAGAATTTTTTTTCATAGTCTTTTTAAAAAAGTCATGGCTGCAACTTCACTGAGCTCCTATAAGACAGGGTGAGAAGGAAAAATGGTTTGATATCTGCTGTCTGTTATGTCAGGAAATATAGAAGTGATGCTCAGAACACTATCGTGCCTTCCTGGCTGGTTTGTAAGGTGCCAAATGTCTCTGCAATGGCTCATTAAAACCAGGTCAGGGCAGGACACTTGGTGCCCTCTTGAATTCACTTGCACAGATGGGAATTCTGGACTGGTCTCACGTCAGTTCAAATTCCCTTCAGACACAACTACTTGAGCCCCTTAATTCTTCCTCCAGGGAAGCAGGGCCTGGCAGTGCTATCTGTTTGTTTACACTGCTGGTGTTAACTGCTTCCTCTCAACTTGCCTCTGCATTTTATCTCCTCTACAGTTCAAGTTAAACGAAATGCTGAACAGACAGTCCTAGTCATAACAACCGGGCACTTACTTTCAGGACTGACTAATCCCTCCTGGAATCTTTTCCGGCTGAAAGTCAGAAAAACATCATGCAACTTTTAGCGGACAGCCCTGATGACTGGACAATTCACTGCAGAGCAGGACCCTGTCCTGGTCTCTCAGCTACCAGGAATTCAACCTTATGATGTACTTAGCACCTTTCTTTTTTAGTGACCCACTGCTGTATGAGATCAGACTTTAAGAAGTCACTGAAGCCTTAGTGGTGACCTCTTGAATTATTGATGTTGCCACTTAATGAGTTATGTGTGGGAGGGGAGGGGGATCCTTCTTTGTTTATCAAAAGGTTTGGCATGAATACAGTAAAGGAAAAGCCTGAGAAAAGACAGCAAAAATTGTAGGTGGTTGGAACAGGATCACATACATTCCACTTAGAGCCCTGGCCCTGGCCTGGTTTGGTGTCTGTGTGCAGGTGGTTCCCCTCTACAGTAATTGTTCTCAGAGAGGCTCTGTAAATGGAAAAAGGCGGCAGACATCTACAGCATCCATACAGAGGAAAAGACCTTTCAAAGTGTTGGCTGTGGCTTCTAACAGCCTGGTGGCTTTTGAAGCAGACAGAACTGCATCCCATCACACCATATCTTGATCTGACACTCACAGAATCTGTTAAGAAGAGTGACTAAAGTCTTTTAACTACAAAGCAAGTCCACTCATCTTTGATAAAAGACACTACTGGGGACTTCTGTCCATAAAGAGGTCACCACAGGCTACAAAATGGAGAACAGGTCTTCTGCACAAGGCACATTTAACATGTTGCCATAGAAACCAGTTACCTAATTCAGCCATACACAATTCTTCCAGCCCCCCAGTGAATTCCAGTAATGGGTTTATTATATCACACTTCATTGGTGTCATCTGTCACCCAGACATTCACATAAATAGATCAGCCTTTGATTTAGAACTACTCTCCACTAGCCAGACCCAATAGTAGAAGTATCTTCTTTTGGCTTTTCTGGTTATAAGGTCAGTGCCAGTGATATACCCAGTCTTGCATATTAATGTCTTCCTTTCATGCATACATCATCGCTAATGGAAAAGAACATTTGTTTTCATTTCCCTATATTTCAGTTCATTAAAAATATGCTCTTAATTTCTCAGATCCTTGACTGCACATGTTGTCAGGATGCAGGTTGAAACATTTTGGTCCCTATTTCCCCCAGCTGCTGTTTGAACTGTAAGTCACACTAACAACTCATACAGTGTTGTGGTCATTTCTCCTTTTGTTTGGGCCAGAGTTTTGATTTGTGTGATAGCTGACCTGAAGGTTCATTTTAGGCTTCAGCTTCATCCGTTACCCAGAGAAACTGAAGGCTCCACTGTGCTACCTCAACACACCACTTTCTTGGAAGGAAAGACTCTGTAACATGCTTACCGGGTTATGACAAGCAAATGAGACAGACAAAAGGCCTTGATTTTTAAAACCATTTTGACTGCTGTACCCCTAATTAACTTGACTTATCAAGGTGTGATTTGAACACTTTACATTATGGTTGGAGCCAGCTGTCAGTGTGAGCTGGCCCTGACTCAGCTACGATTTGGAGACAGAGATGAAAAATTGTATTAGAACTGGCAAAAGCCTATGGAGACACAGGTTTTGGCATGCTCAGTAAAAACAAGAACTTGTGAAGAGTGGCAAGACACCAATGTATCATGCTCAAGTGGTTTGCAGATCAAGACCAATGAAACAAAATGCTTGCAGAGATTGGAACGTGCTTTGTAGTTTGTTTCTTTACTTGCTGCAATTCAAAACATACTGTATATAGTATTACAAATGATTAAGGAAGCAACATGTGTAGTACTTCTCCTAGGTAATGAATGGCAGGGCCGCTCAGCTGAACTGGTAAAGTTTAAATGAATGAGAGTCAGGTCCACTTTTCACTTTTAGGTTTCAGCATTATATGAATTTTGGTGATTACCTTACCAGTATAAAAAATGATCTCTGAAATACACAACACTGTTGAGGGTGTGTGCAAATGTAACTAATGGGCAGTGATGAAGAACTTAGAGAAGTAGCGGGTCCTTTGTAATATCTAATGGCAACAGGGAACATGGAAGGAGTAATTGGCCAAATACTGAGTTTGAAAACTGGATCTCTAGAAGTTCGTAAGACCACCATAACTATAGTTACTAAGCTAATAGTGTGAGCTTCATTGTGGCTAAGAAACAAGTACCCAGATTGGTGTCCTGTGAATTCAGCTAATGGAGACTCTTATTGGAAGAGATGGACCAAATAAAGAACGTTTTGTAGGCAACTGGTAGAGAATAAATTGCTCTGAATCCAAGATCTGAAAGTATCCACAGATTTAAGGTTTTATTTTGCCAGAAGAATTAAAACGGGGAGACCCAAGATCTGAGATTCTAGCTGCAAAAGTGCAGGAGCAAGGAATATAATGAATGTTAGAGTAAATGAAGACTGCAAAAGGGACATTAAAAAGTCATTTCCTTGCACTTCTACAGCATTCATTCTCCAAAGCATGACACCACCTGTCTCATCTGAGCCTCATGTGAGGTGGAGATGTGTGACCCTGACAAAAGGTGAAAGTTAAAAGGATAATTTACAAGAGAGGGCAATGCAGCTTAATTTAATAATGCATTGTGGATTTTTGTGACATTGAAACATCACCCACCTCAATGTATTTTGCTTCCATTCTAACCTTCTCAAAGTTTCTCTTCTGCCAAGTTTTCTGTTATGCTCCCAGCTTCTCTCAGTGGTCCTGAAATATCCTGCAGTGATGATTCAGGGGTATGCATCTCAATTTATAGATGCATGTAAGTTACTGCAACTTTACCACCTTCTCTTCTTCTACCTACATTCTCAGTTTTGGAAGCCAACTGACCAAAAGTCTTTTCCATGGTGTGTCTCCTATAGGTTTTGAACTGAAGTGTTAGTAAGCTATTTCCTTTTTCGATTCCTTTTGTATCAGTGATATCTTTACAATAAGGTGTAAAACTGGGGTTCTAAGATTCACGGACAAAGCTCCTTAAGACTTGTAGTAAGAGTATCAGTGTCAATCAGGCAGATCCGATCAGGTATAATTTCAAATATCTGGACTCTGGCTTCTTATATTTTCATTCACAAAAGAATTTGCTGCGTCATACTGCTGACCTGAAGAGTCTAGTGCTCTTACACTGTTTTCATAGCAGTATTTCATGGATTGGTTAAGAGGTCTCTGTAAAGTCTATGCAGAGCCTTAGAATCCATTTGGGTTAGTTTGCTGTGAACCAGTATTTGTCTTGCCCTCTGTAAAGTTGCTGTATGGATGTCTGCATGCTGCTTTGAAACTTCAACTCTCCATCCCATGGAGGAAGTGACCTCTGCAGGTATTCAATTCCTGTAACAATTCATTAAAGCATTTGGGAACCCTGCAGGGATATGACCTGTACATTTGTGAGCATTCTTACTGTTACTGTTGTTTTCTAACATCTACCACTGCAGCGCGGATTGATTAAGTGTGCACGTATTCATTTCAGAGTGGTTGCTGCCTGAGTTGAAAGAATCATTTTAACACCTGTAATCACAAAGGCTTGTGTTGGATGAATGTTTTATTATTTGATTTTCTGCCAACCAACTCTCAGATTTGTTTTAGCTGCAACACATGGTCTTAATGATATTACCCAAGGTTAAGCAAGCACGAAAACCAATATAGTGCAGAGCAACACGGGGATACTGTATAAAGAGTTGTTTTTTTGTTTAAGGCCAAGTCATTTGTCTCAAACCCTGGATTCTACTCTTTATTCCACCACGAACCACTTTACCTTTCTGTGCTAGTCTTTCCCCATCTGTGAAATGACAACAGGACCCTTAATGTGTGCTGAAGATCATTAAATAGATCCTGAAAAGTGCTTCCAGATTTTCAATTGGAAGGCACAAAAGAGTGGAAAATCATTATAGCTGCCTAGATTCTGTATTGACGTGGCAAACTGTAATCTCTCAACAGGAGACATTTGGATGTATTTGACTTAAATGTATTCTAATGACTGACTAGCAGAATTACTACTCCAGGAACAAGACAGTAGTTATATGATTTGCTCCAGATTTCTAATACTGAGAGATGTTTTCCAGCTTTGCTGCACAAATATTAACTCAGTGTCTCCTTACTGCTGTTTCTTCTGTCTCGGGTATTGTGCACTAATTTCTCTTGTGAAGACTATTGGAATTGTTTGCCTCACACCTGAGCTTAACTTGCAGTGTACTATTAATGCCAAACCTGTGTGATCAGTTCCAGACAGGGAAACCAAAAGGACTGACTTCTCTAAGGAAGACAGAAGGAAGTGAAAGAACTCCTATCTCTGACAAGGTTATAGGAAAGTCTCATAATCTCTAGCTGTTCTTTTCTATCTTCTCTCTAAAAAAAGATACCAATCATACTTATCTTTCTTCCCATCTAAATTGCTTTGAGATTAATGAATTAAAAGGGCTGTAATTAAACTAAATATCTGATTGTGGCAGAAATACTTATTCAGGGCCTGAACCAGAGATTGAGCACCTGGTGAGAAGGCAGGGCCAACCAAGGGGAGTTCTGGTGAATGCAATTCAGTGCCCCTAAATGTCTGGAAGGGGTGGAATCTTGCTGGAGGTCCTTGCCTACTTGAGGTTCTTCCAAGGGTAAGCAGATTTTTTTCCCCCCTTTGTTTTTGTGTCTATGACTGCTGCATTTGGGTTGCTTATCACTTGCTGGAGCCTAGGACTTTACTACCCTGCTATTGCTGCTGTGCGTTATAGCATTACGCTGATAATATCAGTAATGTTTTTCTTGGGAATTTTTCAGAACAGTTGCATTCTTAGTTTAGAGGAAAGCCCTCTGCTTATTTAATTAGAGTATTCATACCAAAAGAGGATCCTTTCCTTCAGTTGAATAGTGAAGCTTGGCTACTCAATCCCACTTCCTGTCTCTCTTGTTTCTGGGCTTTATGGCTAGGTACAACGTGAGCTGATACCCCCCAGCAGGTCTGGTTGTATTAAATGTATGGAGAAATATGTATGTGAACAATCTGGGGCCTTTTGTATGGAAAAAAAGAATTTAAAAAAAAACAACTAAACAAAAAACAATTAGGAGCTTACAGGGTGCAGTTCATGTCACCCTAAAGGGTATAAACAGAAAATCGGGCTTTATCTGATTCTTTAAGTAGAATTTTACTTCAGTTATTCTCAGCTGTATTGTAAAAATAGGCATCATTAATCCTATCCTCTGCAACACTCATAAAAAAAAATTTAAGTGTTTCCATTCATTTTCATTGCTATTGTTTCTTTTTCTTTCCCTTTATTTTCTTAACATAAAGCTTCTGAGTAGGGCCCATCTTCCCATCTTTCTCAGCTTACATGTGCAGCATCTCTCTGAGCACTTTCACCAGTCTTGAGCTGTTTGACATTAAGTTTTGTCCCAACCCCAGTTATTACTTACTTACCTCTCCTCTGGTACAGGGTATTGCATCTGAATATCTGGAAGTGCACATGGAGCCTTCCTCAGTGAGGTCATCCTGGAGCCCAAAAGTTGCAGTACAGTTGACAGAGAAATATTTGTAGGGCCTCCATGTCTTCCCATAGTCCTGGGACCTTTCCAACACCATCGCAGCTGGGCGAGGTGACTTGAACACAGCAATGACGTGTGTTAGGTAGAACTCCGTTTCGAAGTCCAGCCTAATTTCTTCCCTGTGCACCCCTTGGGCAGACTGCCACCAGGACATTGGGTTTGCGAAGAAATCATCGGTCATGTCAGCAGGGAGGTGGGAGTTATCAGGCTGGTTGGCATTGCACTTGGTGCAGCGAGGCTGCCCGCAGCCGTGGGAGGCTGGATGGAGGAAGCTTTGGTCTGGGTAGGAGCAGTAAAGCTCTGTGCTGTTCTGCCCGCACGTGGTGAGAGTGATGGGTGTCCTCCCAGTGGCGAGGTTTCCCACTGGAGGGTTGCAGGAACGGCCACTGCAGCGGAAGGCTCGTAGCCTCACGGGATCTGAGAGGCAGACAAAAGAAACAACACTAAACAGAACTTCTCAAACAGTTCTCAAGTTGTAAAACAGGTGACTGTGCAAAGGTTTGGAGTCCTCGTGTGGGGATGAACATCCAAGAGGACTTCTCAGGAGAGCAACTTCATCTTATCACATGAAGTTTGGGGGGAGCTTCTCCATAAATCTAGTCCTTGTTTTAGGTGCCTGACTCGGAAATGGAGGTGTTTAGGGAATAGCCTTTACCCACAAGCACTTGAGAGTCCTTGATATCTGCTGATAATGCAGTTGCATTAGTTAAACATATAACTTAATAGACTATCTTTTATTTTCTTACTCTCATTCTAGTATGGCTGCTTATCTGAGGACTGACTCTATGCAATGCATTTATTTTCACTGTAATTAGAAAGGAAAGCTAAATTGTACTCTACGTTATAGATACATTAAAAAAGAGATGATTCCTCGCCAGAAAAATTACAAACACCATTTACACACGCAAACACATGAAGAAAGCATTCATCTCTATAGTTATGTGTTACTGACCTAATTTTGAGAGGTGCTGAATCTCTCACACTCCTACTGAGATCAGGTGAAGCTGCTAATGCTTGGCAGAGCTGAAAATAAAGTCTCTCTTGTTTAAACACCTTGACATGGAGATAGGCGAATGCATTCTATTTGCCAAACTTGCCAATACTGGCAAGAAAAGTTTTGGTATTTCCAATGAATGCATTTACTTATTTCTAAATTATGAAAGGGCTGAGATGCTGTTTGGGTGTTGGTGTTTTGTGACACCAGATTTACAGGTCAGTCCCAAAACATTATTACCAAACTGGAGAAAATTGCATCTGTAATGATATAGTGTTCTCCTTGCAACTTAACTGTATAGAATGACAGTTGAATGATGATATCAGCTCTGTTCTTTGCTCCTCATCTTCAGCTGAACAGTTCATTCTAAGCAATACTGGAGATTCTCCACCAAGCCCTCACACCATCCTAACTGCTTGATGGCCATTTCAGTGTATTTCCTTTCTGTTTGTAAACTTCATGTTCGATGTGAGGCTATTAGAGGTTCAGAGATTGTTATTTGTAAGGCACCTTGCAAATTCTCTGAGTATTTTGTTACACAAGAAAACCTTAGGTTTCCCACAAAGTATATTTAGAGCTTTCTTCTTTTTGCAGAACAGTCAACTCTCCAAATCCTTCTGCTCTGGAAAGTAAATGCCGCTGAGTCATGCAGAGTTCCTAAAATAAAGGTAAATCCATCTAGCAGGTCAGCAAAAATATAATGACCTGCAACTGCAGTGCTTCAAGGTCTTTGTAAGTGGCACTTAGACACTGACCTAACCTAGTCTGACTTGTTCATGTTTAAGCTCTGGTAAAAATTACTGGGAATGAGGAAAACACAGCAATTCCTGTGTTTAAAGTAAATTGGATAGTGAATGATTTCATTCAGTGCAGTGGAAATGTATCATCTCTGCCTCCAGAGAATTTTAGTGGGACCAATTTTAAAGCTATGTTTTGAACAAGCATTAGCTCTGGAACAGTCTGGACAAGAGTCCAGATTGCTTAGTTTTGACCAAGAGTGGACTCATGTTACAAACATTATTGGGTTATAGATTACTATGCCGTATAATTAAAAGGAAGTCCATCTTTGCTGATGCATCACTCTATGGATGCTTTCACCGAGGAAATGGTATGCTGGAGTTGTAACTATAAGAAGTTGCATCAGGGAAGCTTTGCAGACAGCAATGTGAGAAAGCAAAAAGGAAATGGCTGCTTTTTGTATTTCCCATAAATGAACTATCAGTCTTGTATTTTTTCAACTGAGCCTGGAAAAGGGGGAAGAATGTGGTTGTGTTTCTGAACAACAGTCACAAGAAAGGTTTATCTGCACTGCCTGTTAATGTAGCCACATCCATAAACAGATCCTGTTCATACTGCTGTGTCATTAGAAAAATGGGAGAGGGGCGTTGTGCAAATTAGTAGAAGGGAGTTTGAGAGGAGAGATGTTGGACAACAAAATCTGCAGTCGATTAAAAGCTTTGCATTTAAAGAAATCAACTGTCAGAACATTGCTTGGCTATGAGGATTGTGCAGCCTTTCTATCACTCATCAATTCTGTGGAAACAACATGAAATTGTGGCATTTGGACAGGGATGGGGACTGCTGCAGAAGAGAAACAGCAGCCAGGCAAAATGAGCAACTTATCCCAAGAGGGCTCACTGAGTAATTCTTAATTGGCAGAAGGCAGATATGGCTCTGCCCACAAATACTGTATTCCATGCACTCCTCACAAAACTGCCTGGCAATTTGTTTCACTTCTGACCAGGACGGACCAACTATAGTGCTGAAAAAGGAACTGACTGCATAAAGCAATGAAATATGTCTAACGTGTTCTTCTCTGTACACCTGTCTGCTCAGGAAAAGGCTGCATTTGTTTCATGCAGATAGGCTAAATACTGTCTGAGATAACCTTAATCTCAGCAATGCTGACCATGCCTCTGGTAGAACCTGTTAAGACTGAAGGTTAATTCAGGATTTTTACCTCGATTCCTTTAATAAAATAAAAGAATTAAAACAAACAGAATCAAGAAAAGAACTGAAAACCAACAGGTAGCTCATGTGCTTTCATGAGCTGGTGGTTCATGCAACCTTTTGACCATGCAATGCATATTTATTTATGACTGTGAATCCTTAGTATCATCACCTTTGGTATCCAATCATTTTGCCATTAATCCCCATGTCCTAACACCATTATTCTGAGAGTGTTTAGCTCCATGCAGAATGCATCCACTCCCCTTAAACTCACTTTCCAAGCAGCCAGCTGTGAGCTGCATTTCCTCAGAGATTCATTTTCACTTTGTGAGTTGGATGCAGAGCAAGTTCAGCTTGGTTTACAAACAAGCTGCTTTCTTCAACAGCATCAGCAAGTTTACAAGACATCTCTGTAATCCTTCTGTGCTGCGTGTCAGCATATGTATCTTATAGGGAAAGTCCCAGCCTGGGAAACTAATGAATGTCCAGGATAAGTCACTAAGAGCACAGAGGTACCACATCCTCCCTCCAGTCATTCCCTGCAATGTTGTGATAGCTGAACTTTTTCCCAAGTGAGTCACAGGAGGATCTGGCAGGATTATAAATTTATGAGCTGTTTTCAGTTTTTACAGAAATAACTCTTGCAGTGATGGAAACCTGATGTCAGTGTCATTGGAAAGGTTCTAACTAAGCCATAGCCTGAGCTGAAGTCACCTGATGTGCCTTTGGCTTTCAGGATCCTGCACGACACCTCAACACTTCAGTCACTTTAAAATCACCATGAGGAGTGCTGTACCTGTCTCAGTACTATGAGTGTGCAGGTGGAATTTAAACCATCAAGATTCTTTGCATTACAGAAACAGAGTTCCCAAACCGTGATCCCAATGGGATGTCACTCATTGTTTTACCAATGCTTGCCTATATTTTTTTCATCTGACCTGCATGCTTCTTTCCTTTTAGCCTTAAGGATACCATAGGAAGAAGAAGAAAATCCAATGCTTTGCTTCCTTTCCCATAAGGAATAAGTCTCCATCATAATCTAGTTATTTGTAGAGCCCTATGTAAATGCCAGTACTGCTATGCCGTTCCCATATGTGCTCATCTGTACACCCACATATACACACACAACTTACTTCTCTTTCTGTCCTAGTTCATTCTTTTCCTCTAATGCTCCTTTAATCCCTACCCACTGCATGTTAACTATCAAAGCAGGGAATAGGCTGAATGAATGGGCTGTCTTGGATTAATGGTAATTCAGTGTCTCTGACTTTTAATGATGCAAAATGAAGTTAGCAGATAACAATCCAGATTCCTTCAGTGGTGCTGTCCAGTGATCTTGTCATTTTAATCTTGTCCTGCCTAGGAAAGCAGTGTTTTTTCCTCAAAACAAATACCCAGCACATCTCAATCCATCCAGCCCTTTCTTTCTCTTTCATTTTTTCTTCCATCACAAAAATAATAACTTCTTAAAAATTATTTCGAGAATATGTGAAACAGTACTTCCTATTGTAAGTCTTTGGGAGGAGACTGAGCTATAAAGCAGCGTATTGCAGGGAGTAAGAAGCATTTGTATACATTGACTAGCCCAGGTTCCTTGCAAAATTCCATCTAAATAATGATTTGGACATAAAAAAGAAATAACATGCTTCACAGATATGATTTCTATCCCCTTTCTACTTGCCCAGCTTACAACAAATTGTTTCATGAATGACAATATTCATATATTTCACTTACCTGCTTCTCCATGGCCAGAAATAAAACATTCCAAGAACACAATCAGCATGATGCCTTTATGCTGCATGGCTGTCAGTAAAATATCTGTCCTCGGTGAAGCAAAAATAGCTGCAGTAATCTACAGGTTTGGTGCCTGCATGGCTTTTCTGTGTTGCCTTTCTTCCCTTCTGCTCACCTTCCCCTCAGCATAGGGGTCAAGGCTGCTGTCTCATTCTCCTTGTTTTCCTTTGGATCTGGAGGCTTTTTTTTTCCCCCTCAGGGCTCAGATGCCTTCTGGGTGTCACCCGTACATCGCTTCCAATAAATAAATAAATAACGGGGAGTTTCGGTGCCTTCACCCGCTCCACACAGCGGGCCGGGGCCGCTCACATCCCCGCTGCAGCTCCGGGGATGCACCATGGGGAGCTGATGCGGCGCGGAGAGAGAGCTCCGTTCGCTCCGGCTTTTTGCGGCTCTTTGGATGCTATTTCGAAACTTTCATTTCTGCTCCTGGTTTTGGTAGAGCTTCGTTTTGGCTTTGCCGGAGCGTCCCTCACTCCTCACCCCTCCCGCTGCCAGCCGGGGTTCCGATAGGGTCCGACCCCTGCTTTGTTAGCGGCTGTGCCCCGGTGCCTTCTTCCCCTTTGCTCCCTGCAGCAGCGGGTCATAAGAAGAAGTGAGTTGTTGGTTGTTTTCTGTTGTTGTTGATTTTTTTTTTCCCTCGCTGTGCGATGATGAGAAGCAAGTGCTTCCTTGGCTCTTCTCTCTTTTTATTTTGCTTTGCTTTATTTTGGTTTATTTCCCTCCTCCCTCCGCTGTCACGGAAGCCGCTACTCCCCCGTCTGCCAGGGATTTGCTTCACACGGCGAAGCGTGCGGAAGGGCTGAAGGGAAAACCGGACTCCGAGGGCGGCTCTCCGGGGCCGCGGGACCCCACCCCCCCCCCGGCCGTGCCTGCTGCGGGGCTCCTGCGGGGTGCCCGGCGCCAGGACGAGAGGGGAGCGAAGGGGCCGGAGGGCAGTCCTGGGGGCTCGGGGTCCTTCCCTTCCTCCCTCCCTCCCAGGGCCGGGGAGTCGTTCAAGTTTTCCCCTCTGCCTCCCTTTCAGCCTCTAAAGCGCATCTCTAGGTCCTAGCGGGGCAGTTCTGTCTGGCTGAGAAGGGGATTATTATAACATGTGATCTTCTTTTTTCTTTATATGTGTTTTTTGTTGTTGTCGGGTTGTTTTTTTTTTTTTGTGTGTGTGTGTGGTTTTTTTTAGGGTGGAGGAGGAGAATTGGGTCGGTTCCGCACCTCCTCGCCGGTGTTGGGCTGCTCCTCGCTGCGCTCAGACGCACGCGTTGTTCTACAGCCGCATCTCCTCTTCCTCCAGGAGCCGGGCTGTGCGTGTCCCTCTGTCCGTGCGTGTGTGTGTGCGGGGCGGGGGCAGCCTCTCAGCCCGCCCCGGCCGGTCCTGCTGTCCCTTGTCCCTGCAGCACCCTCTGCCCGCCCGCCCGGCACATGACAGCCGCCCTGCGACGGGCGCTGCACGGCACCCCATAGGCATAACCCAGGGGGGCGTGGGGACAGCGAGGTGGCTTTGGGGGTTTTAAATTGCTTGGGCACTCGCGTCGAGTTTCTTTCCATCAACGCAGGTATGAGCTGATACAAGGCAGGCAGTGAGGGGAACTGTGATTTTCTGCGGTGTCTACCTTGGTACCGCTGGCACATCTGCCTGCCTCTGGTAGCACCGATCCTGATCCTGAAGCTGGAATTCCCAGCCCTGGATTTTGTTGGTGTCGGTAATTCCCAACACAAAGCTCCCAGAGAGCCTCCAACACTGGGGGTTAAAGTACTCTGGTTCTAATGCTCTGCCCTATAAATAACGTTAATTCCGGGAATGAGCCCCTCCCACACCTCCTCCGGCTTCATTCTCCCTTTCTGTGGTGGGTGCCCCATTCCTGGAGGCATTCAGGGTCAGGCTGGATGGGGCTCCCAGCACCTGACTGAGCTGTAGATGTTTGTCACAGGGGAGTTGGACTAGATGACCTTTAACGGTTCCTTACAACTCAAACGATTCCATGATCCTATGATTCTTCAGCTTGTAAGGCAGTGTAATAACATTAACTTCTGCTTGGTGTCACAGAGGGAAGCTCAAATGGAATAGTCAAGGTTATTCTTGTGCCCATGTGCAGACAGAATCAGTCCTTGGAGGGAATTGCAAAGTGTGGGTTGTAGAAAGAAGAATAAGGAAAGATTTATTTGCCTTTGGAGTGGAAAGGTTTATGTAAGGCGCTGTTATTTAGCTGCATATTGAAGCAGATTTCTCTAACGTTACACTTACCTTCCTATTTTTATATGTTTTTGAATAAGAAAACCAAATAGGAAATGCTGAGATAAGGAGAATCTCCCCCTCCTTTTTGTCTTTGCCTTTTGTTTGAGGACAGTTACAATACCGTATAATCACAAAGCACAATTCACTGCCATACATGACAGTATCCTTCAGAAGGTTTGAGTCTGCTGTGTGCTCAGCTCCCCTGGGATATTCTGAGTTCTTTCAACTCCAGCATCTTCAGTGGGAGCTGGGGATGCACACTGTGTCCTAAAGCTAAAGCCAACGTGACATTAATGAGCTGTCATTTAATGACCCTGCTTTGTTGTCTTTGCTTGTCAATTGCTGCCTTTGTGGGAAAGCACAGCATTTTCTTTATTTCCACAGTTTAGGTGGGTTGTGTCACGATCACTAACTGAAATGTTTCTCCCAGATAATTTCATCAGACTTAAACTACGGCACTTGAGAAAAATTCCTTGGCCATGATTGTAGTTCTGTGGATGTAATAATAAAGGTCAAGAAGCTCCTGTGTAATTTATACAGCAGCTGAAAACAGGGAGCAGAGTTCATGGTGCTCTTTAAGTGGGAAGTCAAAGTGAAGCATATTCATTTACTTCTGATGTCTGGACGGCAACGCCGTAAGGCTGTCCAGTTCTTCTTGACTGTGGGCTATAAAAGTGCTTTAAAACTGAAAGCTTTCATTCCTCTTCCCTATTATTGCCTGTCTTGAGAAAACTAGTACAAGGGCTTAATACTACTGAAATCCAGGTGTGCCTGTGGGCTAAGAGGAGCTAACGTCTAAGGGGGGAATTTTACTGTTATCCTTGATATCTGCTGTCGTCCAGGGGATGGACACCTGGACTGCATCTGAGAACAGCCCGTTCCCAGGGTGCTCAAACAGAGACTGACCATCTTCTGTATGCGAGCAGTAGCATGAAAGATGGTTAGTTGTGGTTGGTTCCTCAGCTATGGAAATGTGAAAACGCAATCCTTGTGGTGTTGGGCAAGGTTTGTGCTGCAGAGCAGGAGTCCCAGGGAATTGGGTGATTGGGAAAGTGCTGTCATGGCTCAGTGCAGCTCCTGCTGCAAAGCGCCCAGTGAAGAAACTGCAAAACTGTGAATCATTCATTTTGGGGGAGGGCAGAAGAGCCAATGGCACAGCACAGATGGGGTAGGTGTGTCACCTGTGCTGCCTGCCCTTCTGTGCTCCACAGGCATTTCCAAAGCAGAGGACAGGCTGTCATCTGTAGAGCAGAGTGCATCTCAATTGCTGAGCACCTTGCTTGCCTGCAGCCCTTGTTCTTCACTCCTTGCGCCTCTCCACTTTGCCTCGCCTTTCCTCCTATATTTCCTCAACAGCCATGACTACCTTGAAGGAAATCTGTCATGGCCTTCCTCTAAACCCTTTGCCTGAAAACAGAGGTCGGAGGAACGGAATACCCCATGCACCTGTGAGAACCCCTAATCTCACTGCTCAGGAGAAAAAGGTAACATGGGGTTTCACGAGGCTCACTTCTCTTCCTTTCAGATAAATGCATCAGGGAGTGGCGTCAAATGCTTTTCTGAGCATGGGCAAATGTATTTCCTTTGTGTTATAACTTCAGCAATGGGACAAAATACTGGAAAATCTTCTGCTCTCTTTCCTTTCTCCCTGAGTTGATTGATATGAAGATGTGCTGCACAACAGCTCGCATGACTTTAAATGGCTGAAGAAGCCTTAACTTCAATGCTGTCAGTCCAGCATTGTTTCACTATGAATTTATGAAGGCTGTTGCAAAAATGGTGCCTATTTATGGGAGTGAACACTAACCCCTCACATACAGTAAACACAAAATGTGGCAGATCGACATCTTGGTATGAGTTACTTATCTACATGTTTGCATAACGATCCAGAAATGATTTATTTTAACCAGTAGTTTGAAGCATCCTGGAATTGAGACAAGTTTATAAGGAATCGAGTTAATTATTTGTCTTACGTTGTGTAATTCTTTTCCAGTCTCTTTTTGTTTGAATAGTTTATGTACACACTAAAGCAATCATTGCAGTGTTTCATGTTAGAGATTTCATAAAAACATCTGCAGCAGAAAATAATGATCAGTGGGTAGAGATCCTTAGGGACTGTGTTGAGGAGGGGATGAGGTGGGTTCCTTAGCTTGAAAGCCTGTGCTTCATCACATGGAATACTTGACAGTGTGACTTTCTGGTCACACAGAAGTTCCTCACCCACACTAAGCTGCATGCAGCTTTCTTGCCTTCGTGGGAGTTCCCCCTGGCATTAGCACTGAAATTCTTTCAAAGCCCGTTTCCAGAAGCAGAGGAGAACCCATTCTCTGGGTAGAGGGAGGAACAGCTGTGAGATATCCAAAGAGGATTTACTCCAATGTCAGGAGCAGTTGTGGTGGAGGCATCCTGTGTGTGCCTGGGACAGCTCAGACAGATGGAAGTGTGGCTTGTGAGCATGAGGAAAGGGGCTGTGGGGATGGATGTGAAGATAAAGAAGTGAGGGGCAAACTTCACTGCATGGCAACAGATTGTCAAACATCCCCATTTTGTTCCCCACCTTTGCTCAATCATTTTTCCCCTTGACGAGTGTACTGCAACACGAGGAAGTCCGTACTTCAGGACAGGAGATGGTATTTCTCTCAGAGCAATGCCAAACCTTACTGTCTACCTGAAGAAACACTGGTAATGACAAAACCCTCACTGCCCACATGGAAACCGGGATTGAATGCCCCCAAAGCATTGCAAGGAGACCGTGGTAGGCTGCTTTTCTGGTCCCAGCCTACTGTCTTACTTTCCTCAGCTCTCCTTCTTATCTACCACATGTGATAAAAGGTCATGCTGGCTGGGTTTTTTATTAGCCTCTTAAAATGTTTAAAGCTTCCTTTCTGATTTACTTTACTCTTAGTCCTCCACCTTCAACTCTTAGCAGGGTTAGAGGCTCGGCTGGTATTTATTTTCTATCTGAGAGGCTGAATCTCCTTTTTAAGAAGTGTTTCATGCTTAGGAAAGGTTGCCTGTCTACAAGGTGGTTTTAAAGTCTTGAGACAGGCTACCAGGTCTTGTTGGCCGTGTGCAATACTGAACACATTGCGAGGCTTGTCTTTAGGTATAACACTGTGCTCATTTGCTAATTGAGGCGCTCACGGAAGCTTTGACAGAAGTGAAGTTAATAATGCTCTGCTAATTTCCTCAGGCGAAGGATCTGTCCCTCTGTTCACATACCTTCATTCCAATTTTACCCTTTTTCACAGTAATAATCCTTAGCACTGCTCTTTTTTTTACTTTCTTGGGCTTCCTTTTTTGGCTACAATAGAAATCCTGTAAGCAAGATTTATACATTTCTGCATGTTCTGGGGCTTGCTAAAGAGATATACAATGCTTCCTACCATATCAACTTTAATCTCTTTGGATAAATCAAGCCATTTCTCAGAACTGATTTTTGTTTATGTTTCCTGAGACGTCTTCCTTCTGCATTCTTTGCCTGAGGCCTGTAGCAGCCACATCCTCTCCCTTTCTCTATACAGCTCAGGAAACCCCAGTTTTCAGTTTCTCAGCCTCTGTATCACTATGTAAATACACTGCAAGGAAAACAGCCCTTAAATATTATGAGCGGTGCATCCTTTGCAGAACAAGGACACTGCATTCTTGGTACTCACTGGCATTCTATTAAAGCTGATGCACACTTCTCGGGTTTGCAAAGAATCAGAAAAATGCCTAGACATGGGCCCCAGCCCATAGGCTGACTTGGTCTCAGGCCTGCCTTGCCTTTATGGGCTTGCCTGGTGAACTCTGAGCCATATCTCATCCTGGTAACCATCATCTGATCCTAACTTGCTTTCCTGGCTTCACAACAGGCTTGGACATCACTGTGATAAGCTGATGTTTCAGAGGTGCTGAGCAGATAGATGCCACTCAGAGTGCTGGCTGAGGAAGCTACAAACAGGAACACCTACAGATGAAACAACCACAGTCTAATATCAGAGGGGAATGTGTCAGCTATGGGTACAATTAATCTTAAAGATCACAATAGAGTTTCATATGGTGCTTTAATGAAACTTAAGGAATAATGGCCTTGTATTGCTTTTCCTTGAAAGGAATTTGAATTTGCTCCTTAAGTGCCTATCTCAGGTTATCCAGTTTGACTCAATAATGAATATGCAAAATTCTCCCTGATGCATATGCCAACTGCCTTTTCATGAAGCAGTCAGGCTCCATCTAAGCAATTTTAAGAGACCCGGTGCTGCTATTGAGAGGCTGCTTCAGAATCTGTTATTTAAATTCATCTAATTTCATGGCTGCATTTCTTCATGGCTAATTTACAGCCATTTATTTTTCTTTCCAGCATTTCCCTGAAGCTGCTTCCTACTTTGACACTTATCCTGCAGTAAGACAGCAATCAAATGTCACCTTTGTTCTGTTAAGCTAAACAAGGCACAGTCTTAGTCCTCTTTTATCAGATCAGCTTTCTATTGTCTGAGCCCTTCTCACCCCTCATGTAACACTGAAGTTCATGTTTCATTAATGTCTGCATCATCAAAATTCAGGTCTCTGCTAACATGGGACACTAATAGGACAGGGGCTTGGTCTAAGCATATTTGAAAATCCAGACAGATTTTGCCTGCTTGTGTTTTTAGAGCAAAGAAAAATGCTGTTTTTCCTTCAGTTTCATTATAATTCAATAACAGATATACTGATCAGAGACTAGGTGAGCCTTGCCAGTATGGAAGCAAAGTACTTTCATCCTAAGAGTTCTCTGTAGCCAAAATGCCAAATGTAGAAGCACTTTTTTCCCCCTCTATTCACTATTTCACTGCTTTCCTTTTGGTTACAAGAGGTGTAGCTGATTTTATTCTCACTTCAGGAATTTCTTAGAGCTAGAAAGCCCTATGAAGCCTGCTTGCCTTGAGGTACTGACTTTGAAAGCCCCCCAGTATTCTGTCACTCCGTGGATATAGCTGGGATTTTCTTTTGTAATAAAATGCTTTCAAAAAATGAGTTTACCTCACTGGAGAAGAATAAGGCAGTATATCAAAAGGGAATTTGCATTTGCTTGTCTCCTAAACAGGTTTTCCTCCTTGTCATTTTCTGTGTGGTATGGCAAGGCTCATCTGCAGGGGTTGCATGGCTGATCTGGGTCTGTGTGCCTGTTTGGCAGCAAATATGCCAACAAGAATATCTTTTAGTATGGATTGTTTTTAGATTCTGATATACTTTACTATGTTGGCTAAGAGGTGTGTGAGACCCACATGCTCAGATGGTGAAGGGACAGGAGAACTCCAGCCAGTCAGAGTATAGTCATGTCGGATGAGGCTTTTCTCTGAGCTGAACTTTGTAGCCCTTTTTAGGAATTCTTATCAGGGTGCTTTTTCCTCTCAGAAGAGTAATCAGAGTGAAATACCCAGACCAGATGGTTCTGTGTGCCTTTGTTCTGGATACCTGTTTGCTGTGCTGCAGGCCGCCCCTTCACTTCTTGCAGTAAATACTTCCATAACTTCTATAACTGTTGGAACTGACAGCAGCAGGTTTCATCCTCACCCCTCTCAAAGTGGGCTTCCTTGGTCATTTTGTGGGCTGCTGTCAGATTTGGAAGCAAACTCGATCCCTTCCTATCCATATCCACAGCCCTTAAAAGTGAGCCTAATGAAGAGACGAACTGTGTGAATCTCTCCGTCTAAGAGTCACTTCCATGGTGTTGTCATATATCAAGGAACTTAGGAGAGTTTTTAGCACCTTCACATGAAATTGGCATTTTAAAGATTACAAAATCTCAGTGTGGTTTTAATCAAATGTAATGTAGAATACAGAGACTTGATGTAAGAGACTGTTACTAAAAAGAGTGACTTATTTATGTTTTCTTTCATCTCAAAGGATACACAGTACTTTGCAAATGATGGATAATATCTTTGAAGGTAATAGGATGGATAAGCCACTTACTGTCATCTGCAGAATTTAATTCAGCGTCTACTAATCACTGTAGCTAATTTGGAAGTGATGTGTGTGACTTCAATAAAATAATGTAAGCCATCATACTATGCAATACATTAGTATGCTGAATGTATAACAAAACTTAACCCAAGAATATCTTCCTCTGTAAGTCACATCATTCAGGGCTAACTTGTTTGAACTGAAGGTACAATAAGGTCTTTGGAGCCTCTGGGAGTCCAGGATCTCACAATAAGGTTTTCTGAACAGTGCTTTTCTTGGTAGTTCAGTGCCCCCTAGCACTGCAAGAGGAGATTCATCCCAATCAGATGTTTGTAGGCTTATGCATTACTTATCAAATGGTCTTCCCATGCATTACTTATCAAATCTCCAAGGTCTTCCCATGCAGATTTGAGGTCAGTGGGGAGAGCTGGGTTGCGTGTGTACATCCACTGAATCTACAAGGAAAGACAGAGATGGGTAGCTCTCCCTTGGCTTGGCCTTTTAAATTGAACCATCCTTGTGATAGCTGACATAGGTTTCCAGCTGAGTCTAAAGTTCAGGACCACCCGCTTACCTCCATTTCTCTTTTAGCTTGATTATTGTGTCCTTAATTTTTTTCCTGACAGCTTGCTTTGCGCAATGCCTTGCGTTATTTCCCACCTGACATACAAAAGAAGCTGGTGCTGGAATTTGCTGAAGAACTCAGGCTGTATGGCCATATCTACATGTACAGGTTCTTTCCAGATATTGAGATGAGGTAAGAACTGGAGGGTTCATGCTGCAGTTGGAAGTCCTGTGTGTCTTTAGACAGAAGTGATATGGTTTCCACTGATTGCTAATGTGTGTCTTACTCTTCTGTAAAGCTGCATTGTTCATCCTTCAGTTTTCATCCTATTTTCTGTCCTCATGAGAGTCTCACGGACTAGCAGGGAAACAGACTGCACCCTTCTGGATAGGTGCTGGAAGGACTTGCTGCTGGGAAGCTCAGCACCACTTAGTACAGGGAAGGGGCTGAGTAAGGTCATGTACTTGGTAACCATATACTGAGATGCCATATGCTCTACCCCATAGCAAATCTTAGAGTTCCCAGGGACCAGTCACTGTTCAAAAATCTCTGATTGCAACCTGAACAGGAAGCCTGCACTAGCCCTGAGATGATGCTAGTTGTCATGAACCAAGAGGTAAGATCAGTTGAGTGGATGACTTTGCGATCTGCTGTGAGAGACTGATTATTTGTCAGTCTCAAAGAAGATTTCCTGGGCATGAAAGAGAAGCAGCACATTTTTTCTATGCTTGGAACCTGTATCTGACCCTGTCTTGTAATAGGCAGTGTCTGTTGATCCCGAAGCATCACTTCATTACAGATCTAAGGGGGCTAATGTTTGTGAAGCAGAACAGTTTTGGAGAGGGCTGCCAGGGGCTAGCTTCTTTTTTTAGACTGATTGATTCCTTTTTGTGTCCAGCAGGGGCCTGGTTAATGTCTATGCAGAAATCAGAATAAGCAAGCAACAAGAAAGCACTCTAATTTCCACAGGCATCCATGTTTTTGTGCTGCCCATAGTCTGGGGTCAGCTCTTGTAAAATCAGCCAAGGGGATGACAACTGTAAGAGAATCTGAAAGATATTGCAGAGCTGGACTGAAGAGGACAGTAGTCCTGAGGCACAGATGAGGACTCCTGCTCTCAGCTTGAATAATACAGTCCACCAGCTTGTTTCTATCACTGGCATCAGTGATTCTTGACAGCCTCAAATATTTTCTTTATAGTTTGTGATGATTTTACAGCTCTGCTTTTCCAGCTGACTCTTACAGTCTCAGATTAAGAAATATCTTTTGTTGCCTTATTCTAGTATTATTTGGTTTTGTTCTGTTTATACCAGGGAGCACAGTCCCATTTGGTTCTGTTCCCCTCAACACCCTCTTCCCCATACAAACACTCTCAGCCCATTCTTGAACATCGGGTTTCTTAAACTGTGAACAATCTTAAGGGGGAATGACTTCTCTTGATGAAATAGTATCGTTCCACAGAAGTCCTCTTGTTTTATCATCTCAAACTTAGAAAAGCAAAGTGACTGCAAAGCATTTGCTTCAGTATCGTAATGTAAATAGCTGGGATAAAGTGCAAATGATCATGGGAGGAGCCCATTGTCTATATCTATAGAATTTATTTATTTATCTTTACCATTTGCACTCCTTAGCATAGTTTCTTCAGTGTAACTGTCTTCCTTGCATAAAGAAAGCATCCAGATACTGAAGAGGTCCAGTAAAAGGAAGACTGTTTAAAGAACATGTGTAGCAGAAACGCTAAGTCACAGCTTGAAGCAGTGATTGAGCACCTGGTGGGAAGGCAGGACCAACCCAGGGGAGCTCAGGTGCATGCAGTGCAATGCATCTGCATGATTGGAAGGGATGGAACCAGGATCCAGCCCTTCCCAGATCTCATTTAAGAGTTAGCAATAAAGGCAAGGGTGTCTCACTGAAGATCCCTGCTTACTGGAGGCTTTCCAAAGGTAAGCAGCTTTGCTTCCTTTCTTTCTGAATCCATGGCTGTAGCACTTGGGATTGTCCTCATTTGCTGTAGCCTAGGATTGTGCTAACCCCACTATTATTGCTTTACTTTTCATGACATTATAGTATTACAGCATGTCACTTGTTCCTATCTGCCTTCAGGAGTTTTCAGTGCCTGTGATGGTTTTGTTGCTTACAGAAAAAGAAAGAGCAGAACTCTTGATTATAACTCTTGCTGTTCTATCTCAGTGGCATTGATTACAACTGTGCTCAGGCTTATACAGGCACAGCAAAGGAACCATCCCATGCCTGAAGAGATTACGTATAAATATGTACACACAAGTCCTTGTAAGAGTTCCCTATACCAAACCTCTCAGATACACCTTATTCAGTAAAAAGCCTCACATTTCCCAGAGCGAGGTAAGTTTGGGGTATTCCTTTAGAACTGAATTGTGAGCTGGGTGTTTTCCTTTTCAGATGGGATCATAAACTTACAAGGGCTGAAGAGCCCAAAGGCAGCTTTCACTGATGCTGTTAAACCCTGGCAATTGGGTTCAAGCATGCCCACATAATCTGAGTAGAAAAGCAATGAGATCTCACAGCTTCCATATTTTCCATACTCATTTTGACTACCTGATTCAGCAAATGACAAGATGAATGCATTCTTTTTACTTTGCTTATTTCTGATAAAAGTTGAAGCCCGATGTGCCTCTTAAGGTACAGGCCATATAAGATCAGCACTTTCTCCTCTTCAGTCAAAGATAATAACTTAACTCAAAGGAATGTGTTGACACATGGGCATACTTCTGTTGGATGTTTTGTTGTAGTTTCCCTTATATGTGCCCTAAAGTCTGGTGAATGCCATTTCAGAGCGTACCCCATAGAAGATTATCCTTGCAAGACCAAATCAGCTGCTGCCATCATGCTGATGATCATGAATAATCTGGATCCCTCGGTGGCTCAGGTAAGCTGCAGTGACAATAAAGGAAGTCGGAGTCACGAAGCAGAAGCAAATCTGCCAGTTATTTCCTGTGTGTGCTCAGACACAAATAGAAGAATTTAGGTGATTCTACACTTTTCCTGTGGCTATGTTTTGATTTCTGGGTTTTGGGTCTTTTTTGCTAATATCTGTTGCTTATTGCAGTACATAGTTCTCCGTAACGCACAGTGGGTTTTGGTCCTAATTTAGACCTCTGAGGACTCCTGCAGCACTAGCAAGGCTCACTCCAGCTCCCACAATACACAGGAGCTTGGTTGCTGTCTGTGAGATAGTACAGCTCCCAGTACACTGCTCCTATAGCACACATTGAACAGCTAGTGTTGGAGACACACAGAAATATTTCAGAAATGTGCTTGCCTTATTATTATTAAATTATCCTTCTCAGTTTCCACAGGAGCTTGTCACTTACGGAGGAAATGGGCAGGTCTTCAGCAATTGGGCTCAGGTAGGACGCTGTTGCTATTGCAGCTTCTGTCATGAAAGCCGCTGTACGCTCCCCCAGGCACGTTCTGCTTAGACAGAGTTTGCAATAATTCTTGGCAGTCATTGTCTCTAAATACTCCAAAACATCCTGTCTGGGTAGAGGAATGCTCAGTTATGAGCCGCATAGATGGGAAGAGCTTGATTTAGTAAAGAGAGCACAGACAATCCAATAGAAATACTGTGTTAGAAAAAAGTCAAGTTGCATAAGATGATGTGTGTGTATGTGTCTGTACTTTGCACAGGTAATTTATAGGCAAAAGAAATTTTAGGAAACAAAAAGCATATCTTTGTTTATTTTGGTGCTTTTGCAACATTTTTCATAATACATAGAGGAATAAGAAAATGAGGCTGTAATGAAGTGCAGCCCTGAGTCTTTCCAGTGAAATCAGATGAGCTGAAATTATTCACATGCTAGCTGGGCAGCTCACAGTGCTTTTTATTTGCAGGACTAACTCTGATCTTCTGATGGCAATGACAAGTGGGTGATATCCTATCTAAAATCTGAGCTGGGAAGTTACAGCTGTCGATCTAAAAGTTCACACCGTTTCTTTGTTCTGTGCATTAACTCATAAATGTCATTTAATGCATCACATGAAAGCTTTACAGCATCTCGCAAGTGACCACTGCTGGCAGTTCATACTGTAGGCCTGACTGGGGTGACATCCCTCAGGCAGATGCTGGGCTGGAAGGTGAAGGGGAGTCTCTGCCAAAGACAGAAGTATTTTCTTTTCTCTTGTTCCCATCCAAGTTAGAGCTTTGACCTGCAGTTGTTTCACAGCAGAACAAACAAAACCTTTCTGCTCTTGCTTATTTGGAGTAGCAATCACATGAATGATTCAGTTATGATAGAACATTTTGTTCTCTGTGGGTTAAAAACAGCATGCTTTTTGAAAATTCGTCCTTGCAAAATTCCCAGTGAAAAGGCTGCATTTGGTTTGTATCATCCACACAGGCCTCTGTTTTATCCTGAATCAGTTTTGAAGAAAAACAAATAAACAAAAAAAAACAACAACCAGAGGTAAATTTCCACTTCCCAACTTGTCCTCAAACTTGCAGGCCTTTTGCTGATGTTGCTGTCTCTTTGATCAGCAGATCCATTTTTCTATGTAACTGCAGAAACCCTATTCCAAGCTGCTGTTGAATTCCATGTCCCATGGAAAAGCTCTTCTTGTACCCGGCTGTCCCATGAAATATAATGAATCTCTAGGCCCATGAAATATAACGAATGGGCTTTGTAATAGGCAGTGATGGATGTGAGTTTAATCTATAGCAGTTTAAATAGTCATACTTTGTGGCATAAACCAAGAGTAGCTATTGAATTATGAAGATGGATTGGAGATGCATTTATTTATGTGTTCCTTGGTATTTCAAGGAGTGTTGTCCATAGTGAAAACTGTTTGTTTGGTTTGAGGAAGAATTTAAATACATACATCTATTGAAAAGATGACAAGTACCAGAAGTGACTGAATTATCTGTTTCAGGTTAGCATCAAAAATATACATGAGTATTTAATCTCTTTTATGGAGAAAGTTTTGCAGCTTGGATTTGGATACGTAGCCAGAAATGTGCCACATCCAAATGGTTAATCTCAAGATAAAATCAGAATGGCTTTCAAAATGATGCACTGAAAAGCTAGCAAAGCATTTCTAGGGTTTATACTGGAGAAATTATTCTGGATCTTATTCAAACCTCTTCTTGTTGATTTATGTTTCCTGCTGAGTGATGTCTCTTAATGGATTTTATTAAAAGCAAGAATGTGTTGAGAGCTCTGGCTGTTATTCCATATGTGAATACACCTCGTTATCTCTATAGCTGCATTCATACTCCATTTAGCAGCTTCATGAAGGAACATAAATGCACGATGGAAACAGGTTCCCTCACTTCCCTTGCTTTCCTTTTCAGTTCTGGCTGGCAATGCAATATTTGTCAGAGATGACCGAAGAGCAAACATTGGTAATGTACAGTGGACATCCTCTGGGACTCTTTCCCAGCCATCGGTATGCTCCAAGATTAGTCATTACTAATGGCATGGTAGGTGTTAACATCTTGTTTTCTTTTTTCCTCCTCTTCTGTTTAGTTTTCATATGTCTACTGAATTAAAATGTAACTGATACTACCTGAACTAATGACAGCTCACTGAAGAATCTCAGGTCTAAGTTCTGCTGCATTTATTGCAGTACAATCTCTGTCACCTCAGGTGAGCTGACCTGCAGTGAGAGAGGGAACGATTCTCTCCTTATCAGAGGATTTAGTTCTGAATGAGCCTGAGCTGTACATGTTCTTGATCGAAACAGTTCAGCTGTAGAGTTTAGATAGTGAAGAAGATTTGCTTAAATCTCTAATTTGCTTATTGAAGTTTCCTTTTTATTCTTTTCTTAGGTTATTCCCAACTATTCTAGTAGAGATGAATATGAGAAGATGTTTGCTTTGGGAGTAACAATGTAAGAAGACACCTCGCTATTAAAAACTATCAAATATTTATCTAAAATTTAATACAATCATCAAGCAGCTGCTGTTTAAAATATCTGATGCAGATGGATTTCAACTGTGCTGCTTAAAGTCCTGATGCTGCAACGTATTAACTCACACTTAAACACAATTACTTAGGAGCTTGAGTTACGTTCAGCCACACATATAAGAATGTAATTGAGGTCTGCTAGGAATTAGAGTTAGGTTTATTTGTAAGCCTTGGCTGATTTTCAGCCTGAAGCCATAATCATAACCTACGCTTCGCAGTTACACTTTGCAGTGGTTGTTTTGCAATCTGCAAAAACCATAAGTTATGGAGTGTTTGTTTCTCTTTGCACCAAGAGAAAACTTTGAAGTAGAACACTGCAGGATTTTCTTTTTCTTTTCTTTTTTTATAATGATTATTTGCCTGCTTCTTTTAGTGTTCATCTATCAGATGAGCACAGGATGGTTATTTGTTGTTTGCCATGAAGAGACTCAATTAAAACTATAAGAGAGCTGAATGTGTACAGATTGGTAAGAAATGGAAGGACTCAAACAGAGAGTCCCCTACCACGTACCCAGGGATTTCATAGCAATAGATCGAGGTCACATTTGGGGTTATAACTTCCATAATAACTGTGTGTCTTAGAAGCAGGATTGGCACTGAAAACCAATGGTACAAAGGAATCTGTTTGCATCCCAGTCCCTGTGCTGAATGCCAAACAAAGATTTACATATAGTTTCCAGTCTACACATTTTTAAACTCAGTAGCTTAAAGAGCTCAATGATCCTGCAAAAGCACTGTTAATGAAGAAGGTCAATTAAGCTGGGAATGGGATAATATAAAATAACACCAGATAGAAGTACAGGAGGTTGGTTTTTGTGTATTTGTCAGGTTGCTAGGAGTTTTTCTTGTTTTGTTATACTAGAAATAGATGTTGACATATACAGCCTTCACTCTGCCTGAGTAACACATGGCATCATCATGTTCTTTGGTCTTGCTAGGTATGGTCAGATGACTGCAGGGAGCTACTGCTATATTGGACCCCAGGGAATAGTCCATGGAACTGTGGTAAGAAACCAGGGAAAGCTTGGTGAGCTGATAACTGTGGGTGGTGAATGGGGTGAAATGAACCACTGTGGAAGGATGTTACTTGCAGGTATTTAGCAGGTTTGTTTTCCTTAGCAGCCATCTCAAGTAAGTCTCTGTATTGTGAACTGCTCATTATTCTATTTGAGAGTGGCAGAAACATGTTTCAGTACAGATGGTTTCATAACATCACCTTTGTAACGTGGTTCCTTTTTAAAAGATGAACACCATTTCATGGTCCCAGTGACCTCTGAAGCCAATTCCACAGTTTCAAACTGTCCTTGAAAATGGAACACATCATTTGGATATAGAAAATAGGTGCCTGTGAGTACCTTTAGCAGTCCTGCTTGCAAACAGCCATATGTTCAAGGTATCTACAGAAGTTAATTGGGGAAAATGCAGCTTGTTTGTTTTTGTTAAATTTCACGGACTCTGGGTGAAATAACTCCTGATAATTGCTATATTATGTTGTGTGTAGCTCACAGTGCTGAATGCAGGCCGTCGCTATTTGAAGGCAGAAGACCTGTCTGGAAAGGTGTTTGTTACTTCTGGTCTTGGAGGGATGAGTGGGGCTCAAGCAAAGGCTGCGGTCATTGCTGGGTGTGTGGGGATTATTGCAGAGGTAAGAGCAGTGCTCCTTTCTTTCTGTCTTTTCTTCATGGGCTGAATTGGAGCTCTCATCCTCCTGATCAGTTCAACCCCTTTAATAATACTACCAGGCCAAATTCAAAAGATACTGTCTACCGAAATCAGCATATCTTTCTATTGCTGAGATTTTTCACTGCTATTCCACCCTCTGTGACCCCACTGTAAAGATATGAATGATTACTACTTAGGGCTGCTTCACCAATAACGAAGAATGATTCTGTTCAATGAGCTGTGCTCAGTGCTTAAGCTAGAGGAAGAAAGACTTTGAGAACTAAACTCCAGTTAGGGCAAACTAGAGTGGGGAGTTCAATCTTCTCAGCCAAATTACTTTATATAGAGAGTTAGCCGGCAGGTCTCTGCTGCAGGCATGTCGCTTGCTGCAATCAGAAGGGTAAGAGTATTGTGATCTGACCTGTAATTATGATCATTAAAATTCAAAACATAATGGGCTGGACTGCCCATGGGCATGCAGTAGATCAGTCCTGCTCTGGCTAGTTGAAGCCTTACTCATGAAATAGTAGATTTCAGCTGTTCTGCAGTGATGATGCAGAAGTGTGAGCTTTTTGTTTGTTTATTCTGGGGTTTTGTTATCAAAACATGAGTTATGCGTGTATTTGAGACCTCATCAAGTACTCCCTGAAGATGAAATAAATCTATCATTGAAAACATTCTTGTTGAATAAATTCTTATTCAGACTTCTACTGTGTCATCATGATCTTTCAAATGCTAGAATACAAAAGGAGAGATTCTAGTGAATGCTATTCACAGCAGCCTTTTGTCCTTTTCATCTCCATGGCTGCAGATGATTTTGTTCAGGAGACTGAATATCGCCTGTTTTTTATCTTCTGTGAGATGATCCATGTCGGAAATGAGCCTCAGGAGCACATGTGGATAGCTATATATATGTACATATTATTTATTTAAGGAACTATTTATGCAAATAGCACTGATGAATTGTGCAAGAGATGTCATTTTGTCAGCCAGGGCTTCCGAAGCTCAGACAGCAGGGATTAATGGTGCAAGTCTTTTACCTCTTCTGTTTGACATGAAGCAAATCGTAATGTTATGAAATAACAGTGTGGAGGGCCAGATGATGTCCTCTGAGCTGCACTCAGCTCCCCAGGGCTGCACTGAAGGTGTTATTGGCTCGTCATGGTTGTGCAAATTCTAAAACTGAGGTTGTTTTCTCTTGTTTTCTTTAATTGTGTATTTAAAAACACAGTTGGAAGGAAGCTGGCTTTCTTGTGCGCTAGCAAGCCTGCAAAAGGCTTTCCAAGGCTGTCAGACAGATTTGAAATAGAACATGTAATGAATTTAAATAGGTTTTCTGTGTTATGCAGAGCTTCAAATGAACCCAATTCCTGTAATTCATATGAAACATTGAATCTTTTTTCCCCCTGTGCTGATTTAAATGACTCCCAGAGTAGCTGTCTCCCATGGCACCTGACTTCCTATTGAATAATTCTATCGGTAGTGACACTGCTATTACCATAATCTGGGGTTTTGGAAAGGATAGTCTTTATTACTGATGTGGGAAGTGATGGAAGGTTTCTCATGCTAGGAATAATTGGGGAAGAAAAGGTTTCCTGGTGTTCAAGCAACTCCTGAATATGGAACTTATTTAATTTACATATAAGTACTTTGTTAATGAGAAATAATAGAATGGAAGTGATGGGGTGGATTATAGAGAAGTAAAAATGCTTTAATGAAATACTGTAGGATACTCAGGTTATTCATTCTTGGGCACACACCACTCAGTGTCTAAAGCAGTTGCTACCACGAAAAATTGGCTTTAATTAATTTTGTCATTTGCTTTATGCCACTGATAGCTCATTATAAAAGTCTTAATGATGTGCGAGTTTGGACATTGAATCATTAATATGGAATCTGTGCCAAAGCTTTCAGAATTTGTCCATTTATATTTTTATCCAGCTTATCTCTGATGTGTACACACAGAAAGTGAGTCCAGAAGGGTACTGAGTTGGGACTGAGCTTGTTTGGAGGTTCAAAGCAAGAAGGGATTGAAGATGTACTTTTGTTTTGATCCACTCCATTTTTCACAGAGGCATCAGCCAGCTGGGACAAGGAAGAGCTTTTCTCTTTTCTTTCCCATATTTGGTTGAGAATTTCAACCAGCTCAAAGAGCAAAAGTGAGGGTCAATTTCCATTGTTTTGCCCTGGGCAGTCCAGCAGAAATGTCTGAGTAGATTTAAAATAATAATAACACGTATTTAAATCTTGCTGTTTGTTTTTCACTATAATCACAAAAAGTAACAACAAAAATGATTTTAAATGTGTATGTTAACTCTTGTACGGTTTCAGTAAGAATTTCTTGTTTGCTGTCTATGTTGGGAAGTGATGAATCAAAAAGGGTTTATTTTTTCTTGTTTGTAGCTTAAAATAATAGAGAATGGGATTAATAAATATCAGAGGAGGAAAGTAAGGATTTGAACAGTTGCTCTGTGTTTAGGCCAATCAGGACTGATTTACTCATTTGCTATTTTTTCCAGGCCAATTAAAAATATATAAAGGTAAAAGTGACCCAGTAGGGAAAAACGAGGGTTTTAAGGTCTCTGCTGTGTGTCTTAGGTTGATGAAGCAGCGCTTATGAAACGTTACAAGCAAGGATGGCTCATGGAAATTTCTAATAACTTGGACCACTGCATTGCTCGCCTTAGGTATGGCTTGTAACGTTATTCAGCTACTTGATCTCCACACTCTATTCCTTACTTTACATCTGTCTGCCCTGTGCCATTTTAGTATGCACAGAAGAGAGGTTGAAGGACATCTCCTCTTATCCCAGGTCTGATTTTGAATGTGAATCCATCCTTATTAGTGACTTCCAATGCATAATACTTGCTGTTACTGACGCTTCATATAATTTATACTGTGTGTTAAATGTGGTGCCATGAATATGCATATAACAATTACATATAGTGTTATTCTTCAAGAATTGGTCGTTCTTTCTGGAATCACTGATTAACAACTGCACGAAGGTCAAAAGTTCATTTGCCAGGCTGGGTGTTGGAAACTGCATGCAGACTGTTAGTTTTGTTTGCAATGTGTATATTGCAACATGGTGTTTCTTTTTCTTTCAACCAGCCTTTTAAAATCTGTTCTAGAGATGCGAGGAAGAATAAAATTGCCCTCAGTTTGGGTTACCATGGGAATGTGGTGGACCTGTGGTAAGTATTATGTATGGGTGATTGGTATATTACTGCTTTGAAACTTGCTTCCAGGCTTGAAAGGGAAGTGGCATTAAGAGTAGGGCTGAGTTAATGACTCTGGATATTCATGAAAAACTTCACTGTCAAAAGGGGTATCTTCATGCTCATGTCACAGTTCCCACTTGCTTCTCATGCATTCTTTTCTTATGGAACAGTGAATTTCTTAGGGAAAGAAATCACTGAGATTTGTCTTCAAATGAAGAAGTAATTTATCCTTCTCCTAACTTTTCACTAACTGGTAAGCGAGAAAGCATCTCTGACTTCAGTGAAGAGCAAAAGTATTTTGAGGCATTGGTTGAATAAAATCAATCAGAAGATGGGTATGAATTATAGCACTCTGAAGGCTTTATCCAGTACTAAACCATGTACCAAGGGCTGAGACTGACCAATACAATTGGTATTTGACTCATCTACTGGTGTTCCTGTATAGGGAAATGTGAAGAGTTGCGCACAGATCTTCACTGTGATTTCCCACCTCCTGGCTGCTAAAACAAGACATCTTGCCAAGGGTGTACGTTTATAAACAGCTGTTCGGGATGGAAGAATCTCACCTGAAAGAGGAGTTTGAATGTGAAATAACAGCTTCTGTTCAAGCATTCTGTTAATTATCTTCCCTTCCCCCAAGGGAGAGGCTTGCATATGAGCTGGACACAACAGGAGAGCTGCTAGCTGATCTGGGGTCTGATCAAACTTCTTGTCACAACCCATTCAGTGGGGGATACTATCCAGTCCAACTTGGCTTTGAGGAAGCCAAGCAGCTCCTGTCCACCAATCCGGGGAAGTTCCGAACTCTGGTACAGGAGAGGTAAAATGTCTTAGTGACTCATGTTTTTAACCTTTAAGCTTAGTCGCTTTGCGAGGGATTGCATCTTTTGTCTTTCTCACAAGACATTTCACTGACCTGTTATGTACTGCTCTTCAGTAGAAGCCTGGAGTATGGCTGATGTACCTGTAATAACTGCTACATACAGAGCTGTTACTCAGAGTCTGGCAGACATACCACTTACCCACCATCTCAGCAGTATAAACAACTGTTGAAAACAAAGGGAGATCTGGGCTGTTTTGACCATAGCTGAAGCCAGAATAGTGATATGTGGCCACTTTCTATTTTTCTGATTTTTGCCTGCTTTATCTCTGAACTCCTTGATATGTTTTTGCAGTTTTGTGTAGGCTGCCATTATTTCATCCCTCACAGCTTGCTGCACTTCTCTACTGAAAGATATGACCTCTCTCTGTTAGATATGCAATAGCACAGCAATGGCTGTGAATCAGTTCAAGATTTGGGGATAAGAGGTGCTGCAGGGTTTGAGAGTATCTTAAGTCTTTTGTGAGTTTGTCTGCATTTATCTATTTATTTTTCTACATTCCACCTGTTTCCCCCCCATTTCCTTGCTTTTAGTGAGCTCGTGATAATATTCCGCTGCATATTTAATCAATCTCGTGAATAACTGTTTTGTTCTTTATTTCAGTCTGAGGAGACAAGTGGCTGCTATTAACAGACTAACTGACAAGGGCATGTTTTTTTGGGACTATGGCAATGCTTTTCTCTTGGAGGCTCAAAGAGCTGGTGAGTAGATCCTGGAAAAGAGGAAATGAGGACAATCTGGAATGCATCTTCCTATCCCTGTTCTTTGATAGGGTTGGCCACAGTGATGTACAAACTCTCTAGTCCTTCCCATTCTCTCACTTACTGCCTCTTAACTACTTTTGTAGGTGCTGATGTTGAGAAAAAAGGAGCCAATAAAACAGAATTCAGATATCCTTCCTATGTTCAGCACATCATGGGGTATGTTGGATTGATCCCGCAATAACGCGCTTTATGACTATTGGTGTCTGGAGGTATTGCACTAAGGAGGTGCCATTTAGTGCATATCTTGCAGTGTGCAGTACAAGATGAAAAGGAGGTAACTGTAGCAGTAGTAAACTTGACTCATGGGAGGTATGTCACAGTTACTTTTCTTCTTTCTCTATTTTGGAGTAGTGCCCCATGAGTCTTAGGAAGATGTCCTGTAGGCAATAAGCATCATCCTTGTCTTTTCTATTGGTTTTGGTAGAGCTACTCCTCACATTTTCCTTTGAACAGGAAAAAAGAACTTGTCCTAGAGGGACATGTTATGTGTAGTTACCACGAGGCTCTTATAGCAGAGGCGTTCTGCTAATGTTTTGAAGTGAAAGACATGATGTGATGAGTCTTGATAATTTGGTGTAAAACTTTGTCCTTTTTATGTTTACAAAGTTATATGAAAGCAGACACCAGGTGTCTGAACAGTAAGCTAAAACACTGCCAAATCAAAACTCTTCCTTACGTTTCCTTCCACAAAATGCCTGGACTTGGGTTTTTGTTCAGACCTAGAATTGTCTGATAGTGTAGATGCACTCAGGGTTAGTGCAGCTTAAGGAGGAAAAGACCAGGCAACAGTAAAAATACATTTTATGAAATAGGAGAAAAATTGCAATTTATCTGATGATGCACTTGTTTGACTGAACTGTCCAACATTGCTGTCAAAATGGTGGTCTGATTGTATCTTTATAATCCAGTCAATGCCTATATGAAACATCACTGTTTCATTAGTTAATGGCTCCTGATGTTTCTGTTTAGATTAGTTCATTGGAAATGTTTGAAATTCTTCTCCCTCTAACTAATGAAAGAAAAGCACTGCTTGCAGCCAGGATAAATAAAGAAAGAATTTCAACCATCTCTTAATGAAGAATGTTCTCTTCACAGGGACATTTTTTCCCTGGGATTTGGGCCATTCCGCTGGGTTTGTACCTCAGGTGACCCACAGGACCTTGCTACCACTGACTCAATTGCCATGTCTGTGCTGGAGGACTCCATTCGTCGGGGAGGTAAGGCAGCATTGCATGCCCTCATCATTGGGAGTGGTTTTGGAAAGCTGATCAGAATTGTGCAGCATGATGGCATTTGGCTGAAACCATAATGAACTCTCTTGCCTGTTCCATGTGTGCAGGAGGTTTAATTGTTCCCTAAATTCCTGTAAGGATTATAACCAGTAGGTAAGATAGAGAAACACCATCTAGAGAGGTTATTGATCCCAAAACCGTAACTGTGATTTTGGCTGAGAGCATTTCTTTTCTTTCGTTATTCTCCTGTGCTTTGTCACCTTGCAAAAAGCAAACAGTATCTTTCATCCTGTCTCCATGTGTTTTATAAAGTAGTCAAATTGCTTTGCTGCTGTCTCTCAGAGGAATGAAGGATATGAATCTAGAGATTTATAAGAGGTTAGGTAGCAGATCAGTTGCAGGAAACCCAGGTTTCATTGCTCCTGGTGCTCCATCCAGTGTCATTTATTCGTGATTGCAATTTTGAAGTCCAAAGCTTTTTTTTATTTGTTAATAAAATGGCATCTGATTACTCATTGCTGGAACCGTAATCTAGAATACATGTTGTGTATACTGCTCTGCTATCTAGGAGTTGCACTATTCCATATCACTGAAAGTGAGCTGTTGCTGTTATCCCCAGATTATGAGTAGAAACAGAGACAAGGCTAACTGTTAGCAAGCTGAATCCCAGTCTCCAAGATCACAGTGGGAATTTCTACTGTTTTTCCTTTTTTTGTCTGCTTTCACAGTAGCTGAGCATCAGGGACTCAGAGTTTTAAGTGTACTGTTCTGCAGCACTGAAGTCCTCTGCTCTTCTGTTTCCACACAGGGGAGGTTTGTACTCCTTGGTATCAGAAAAAATGGTTTGCAAAACCAAATTATTATGGGGAGGAGTGCACATCTCTGTCTGATTAATTTGTTTCCTCCTGTTTTTTATGTTAAAATATCTTCTAATTCTTTCACAAAAGAAATCACTGGAATATAAATAAAAGATTTTAAGTGTTTTTCTATTTGTTCTGGAATGGTTAGTATTGTAAGCATCTACCAGCTTTGGATACATTTCTCATTTGAAATAATGCTGCTATTGTCTTCCTATAATGAGGATGGATATTAGCCTTAATGCTTCTTTGCAAGAGGTGAATTATTGATGGAGGGGGTCTGACTGCAAGGTTGTCAGCTCCATCTACTATCTTAAACCTTCTTGAATTATTATCTTGAAGAAATAGCACAGGACTATGAAGTGTTTCTAATTCTCTGACTGTAAAGTATCTGCTCTGGTTTGTGGATGATGACATTTTCATGTTTGTAAACTTGATCTCTTGGGTTAGTTGAAGGGAAGAAGAAATCTGGTACTGCAGTGTCTTCAAAAATCTGTAGCAGTTTGTCTTGTATTAAAATTGCTGGTCATCTGTTCTCAAGATTGAACAGATACATGACATTTGGATGGTTTGCACTGTGGGACTAGGAAATGAATTAGGAAATGAATCACTTACTACATGTTGAGTGGTACATGGATGTTTATATAGATGTTAATGTAGGGCTGAGGAGAGGATTTTCATTAACAAAATAATAAATTGTACTCTGGCATATGTATTCCTTAAGAATATAAAAAGTGACACTTCAGAAATTCCAACAGGTAAAAACAGGCTTAAGGGCAATGCTATTATTGGATTTTCTGCTGTATTTGGCAGGATAGTGGGAAGAAGAAAGCAGAATCTGGCCAGAAAGTAAACGGCCATTCATGGATTTGTGTTCATAACTGTTGTGCTTGCTGACTTGCTCCCTGAGGGATCTGGGCTTGGAACAAATTCTGGGGTCTGGATATTCTCACATACATATGCATCTAAAATCGGAACCTGCCTTTGAATTTCATGAAAGGATCTGTTATGATGGTTGAAAGAAAACTCCAAAGAGCTGATGTGCATTGCATTCCAAATCTAAACCTATGACCTGGCCTCAAACCTGATGTTAACTATTCTTCTTTTGGGGAGATGAATTGTTATGCTTTGTCCTCATAGACTGAAAAAATCCTTTATGGTTTTATCTGCTTCCACTTCTGAGCTACCTGTGCTCTTAAGTTGGCCTTTGTGCAAGAGATGCAGCCTAATTGAAGGCTGAGCTGTTAACTATACAAATCTCTCAAGATCAAAAGGGAGATGCTGATGAGTGCTATTCCTCTGAGTGCAACATCTTCTACTGTCTTTCAAAGCCTAAATAAGCAGAGAAATGCCTGTGAAATACCAGCACTCACACAGTAGCCTGCCTGAATTAGAAAGAGATTGCTCTTGGAGTGTGAGATGGGGGTGGGGGGGCTGACAACAGTTTAACAAATGGGACACATGGAGCTAAAGTTCAAGCTCTTTCTAGAATGAAGCTTTAAGATTCTCAGCTGCAGGAAGGAAGACCAAATAAAAGGGAGAATTCTTCCCTTCCCTGGGGATGACTGATGTTATCCAAATTGGACAACACCCCAGTTTAGGACAGAGAATATAACTGTTTATTGGAGCTGGCTGTGGGAGACAGGCATGTTGTGTTGGTAGGTCCCTGCAGCTGGTTTGCTCCTCTGCCTTCCCTTCTAAGGATCTTCTATAGGAGTAACAGATCTTTTCCATAAGTCAGTGCACTGTGAGGTAAGAAAGGCGACAAGTGTTCTCTGAGAGAGCTTATAAAAGTGGCAGAAAGGAACTCTGTTCACTTTTCTGTTTTCTAAACAAGCAGATGTTTCATCTTTCGCTCCCAGTGAATCTAAGAGCTGGCATGTTAATCCTCGTTGCTGTGTTTAGAAACTCTCATTTGGAACCAACCCATAAAGCACTGACAGGTCCTTTTAGGATTGTTAAAACTTTGTGGGGCAGGACTGCCTCTGCAAGAATGACTATTTTGTATTTCCCTTTAATAACCAGTTTAGCCCAGAAAGTTCTAGTTTTACTATAGATATTTGCTGTCACATTACTTAATGGAAACACTTCTCAGTTACCTGGGACTGTTTAGCAGTGTTCAGTTAGTCCACTTTGATTTTCACAGGTAATTCATTTATACATTGTAATTTGACTTGAAAAATGGTGAGAGATGGGAAGTGGTAGGGAAATATGCTAGCTTGGCACAGGTAGGAGCTGGAGAGTGGTTAAGCTGTATACAGTTTTCTCCTCAGATTATATACTTGCCTAAACAATGTTTTTTCTATGCAGTTTATGCTCCATAGTAATATGAGGCGACGTAATTTGGTCTGTAGGATAAGTAACCTTGGATTTATCTTGAGATAAGGACATTCACATTGGCAATTCAGTATAGAGCAATTGCAGTGCTATAAATCTACATCCCAGCATGGGTGTAACTCATCCTCAGTATATATTACCAGCTGATAATATCAGGATTTCTGATAGATGGTCAAATGAGTTATTTACTACCTGATAAAACATTGAACTATGGTAGCAGATATCACAGAGTTCATTAAAGTTTCTAATTTAACAAAGGCTCAGAAAGGGTTTGGGCATTTAGTAGGCAGCAGGCCAGGTCACCAGCAATGAACAGTATGTGCAAACCATATCTCAGGGTCTAATTCAGTTTGCTAAAGATCTGAGAGTTACTATTCCAGCTGCCTCCCATGCAACGTCTCATACCTTCCCCTAAATATATTCTATAAGTTACAGCATTGGCTGCAAAGAAGACTCAACGTAGCACATCCTATATGCGTGCTTGTAGCTGAGAGCAGGAATATAACTTGCTAGTGCTGTCAGATGACTTTAATTTAATTTAAAGCATATTGCATTCATTTTCAAAACCTATTTCTTCCTTGCTTTCCCTTGCAAGTGAGCACATCTGTGAAGCAGCAGTACCATGACAACATCCGTTGGATTCGGGAAGCTGGGAGGCACAGCTTGGTAAGTGCACAGCCTCTCTCAGGATGAGCGACTGCTCCTGGTGCAGACACTTCACAGTGCTGGAATGAAAAGTAGGTATGGGTGTGAATGAAAACATGAGCAGTCAATACAGCTGGTAACTCAAGCATCTCTCTAGAGCAGAGCTTTAGGGTGAGCTGAAGTGGTTCTTTCCCTTTACCCCTCCCATCTGGAAATGTTCAAATTATACAAGATCTAGCCTTATACCTGGAGTGAAACCGGGCAGTATTCATCCTCTACCTCATCTGTAACCACCTTTCAGCACTATTCGAAGTGTCCTTTGTGGCATTCACTTGGCCTGACCTCATTGGACCTGCAGTTCCCAGCACCCGTTCCAAAACTGGTATATACTGTGTTGTGTCATGTTGAAGCAGGATGGCGGTGAGGCATCCTTTGTATTTCTTTAAGGGAGGGCTCTCACTGTGGAGCTAACTGGTAACACTGAAAGGCTTACACGTGCTCTCCTCATCTGGAAGCCAGATTGGTCTGTGGAGTAAAGGCTGAAGAGGAACATAGCTGTGCAGGACAGATGTTCTTTGCTGTTCTTTGCCTTTACATTTCTCTTTCTTTCTAGCCCATCACCATTTCCAAACGTCTGCTTCTCAGCTGTCGATAAGGGGTTTGTTGAGAGTCCAGCAATCGGGTTGATTTAAAAAGTGGGATTATTGGACAGTAGCAGCTGATTACAGGAATACATCTTGCAGATTGTGTGAGCAGAGATAAAACTCTGTTCAAAGAGGCCTTAATTTCTATTTTCTGGAAGTCGATGAACAAATAATCTGTATTTTCTCCTACAGAAGGGGACAATCCTCTGGCTGCATTTATCTGGGGCCGGAAGATAAGCCAGTTGCACAGAGAACCTTATCACTGTGGCTTTTCTTGTTTTATAGGTTGTTGGATCTCAAGCTAGAATCTTATATTCCGATCAGAGGGGTCGTGTGTCTATAGCCATAGCTATTAATCGAGCCATTGCTGAAGGAAGGATTAAGGTTTGCCTTTTTCCTCTTAATATGGTCTGGTAATTGTGTTTCATATCTGATAATAGGGTGGCAGGTGGGAAAGGAAAGAGCATCTACCAATAAGAGCAGAGATGCCTGCCATTTACATGGATGCAGTATTCTGTTAATGTGTTCCATTCTCCTCTCTGTCAGTAATCAGTATTGTGCTGTGTAACAGACAAGTCTAAAAACTGGAATATGTTACCTTTTATTTCACATTGGGAATCTGCCTTATTTGTTCTTTGACCAGAACAAAGGTACAATGTAAGCTGTGGTTTTGTAGCAAGCAGGGGGAAAAATGAATTGGGACAAACATTCAGTGATTTTTTTAAAAAGAGAATTTTTACAACAGCTGAATTACTGTGTGAGTTTGAAATGTTCAAATTAGTAACCTCACATCTGTTGATTTGATTCAAATTCTTGTTTCTTTCCTTCTCTGGATGGTAGAAGTTTTATGAAGGATTGTGATCTCTGCTCATGAATAGGTTTCATCAGTGCTCTGCTGTTTGTTGCATGTATACAGCAGCACCGGATTTAGGCATGTCTGCTCCTTCATCTTCATCTCTTTTACAGCCGAACTACAATAATTACCCTTTTAAAAGAGGCAAAAATTCAAGGCAAATTTGGAAGGGATTCCATCAAGGAAAGGTCTTTGTTTTTGTTACTCAGATAATGTTTGTTAAAATATTTCAAATGTTGAGCTGTTGACCTTCTCAGGATTCAAAATGAACGTCACTGCAAGCTAATCTTAACAAGTAAACCTGACCAGACACAGAACTCCCTTGGAGCTACGACTCACAAGGTCAAAATCCCAGGCCCTTCAGATTTTGTCCTTTTTTGTGTTTCTTCAAATCTCCATTCCCCCTCTTGGAAGCTGGGTGCTCGTATCCAGTTTCAGTTATTTTCTAATTCAATGCCAGCATAAAACAGAGCCAGTTAATTCCAGACCACACCATGCCAAGAGAGTGAATGGCTCTTATAGAAACATGTGCGTGGCAAAGGGTAACGAAACCCTGCAAACTGATCTAGATTATTCTGTCAGTTAAATTCCAGATCAAGAATGGGCTTGTTTGGTCTGTGTGAGAACACTAATTCTTGTTGCTGCGTTATTTGTAGTCTTGAAGTCTTCCAAAAGAATGGAAAAAAAATAAAAGAAATTACTATTTGTTTTCATTTGCTTGGAAAAACAACTATTTTTTTGAATGAGTTCTTAAGCACTGAAGTGTGTTTGCAGTTTCAGCAGAGAAAGGTTTCTGATGAGAAAGCCACAGTTCTTTTCTCCCTGTCCCTTTTGAGGATGTCACGTACATAAAAACTAACTCAAGTTCTCAGTTGTGAATTGGTGATGGCTATTGTGAACAGCATGCCAGCATTCCTTTTGTAATAAATGGAGAGCAGGGAGGGAAGGAGGTTCAGGATTTAAGAGGTGGGACAAAGCTGCAATTTGTCGTGACTTAAATAGAAGCAAATACAGCAAAAGATGACCCACGGTAGCACTGACAGCTCACGAAAGACTCTATCTTCTGTCTTTTTTGCTTTCGCAGGCTCCAGTAGTCCTAAGCCGAGATCACCACGATGTGAGTGGAACTGACAGTCCTTACAGAGAAACATCGAATGTTTATGATGGATCAGCCTTCTGTGCAGGTCAGCAGAGCATCTGAATATTGTCTGTACAGGCAAAAAAGGAAGTTGCTTTGAGAAGTATACATATATATAATTTGATGTTTTAAAATGTTTCTATTCAACCCTTTAATCCCAGTTAATCAGACTTCCTGTGACCTTGGTATAGTGGCTGTCAAGTAATACAGAAATGAATATGGAGTTAGTTAAATAGGAAGGGCTCAGAAGAGTGCTGAAAATTCAGTGAAAAGATGTACCTGAATGCAGATGGAGAGCAGTTGGTCTTAGAGAACTGCACCTTGTGTTTGATTTTAATTCTGCACCTCTGTCTTTCCAAGAAGTGATGTGAGCAGAGTTATGGCAGGGCTTCCCTGGGGTACGTGGAATGAAAATCAGATTCAAATAGCATTTTTCTTAATGCTTTAAGACTTGCAGTTCTGTTCATTCTTTGCTCAAGGGTTCAAGAAAAGCCTGGAGTTTCTGAAAGGAACTTTTCTGGTCATACAGAAATGTACATTGATAGTAAAAGCACAAGAATGAAGTTAGGAGCTCTGGATTAGATTCCATTCCTTGTTGCTCACTCACAGTGTGACTGTGGGCAAATTATGTATGTTTGCTATTCAATATGAGCCTTTAATTCTGCATAGCTGACCTGAACTAATCAGAATCTGCTTTTAAGAAATGATGAAATGGTGCTTTAGAAAAAATAAACCCAACGGATATGAGATTATGGATTTGAAACACGAGTGAAGCATTAAACATTTCTTCACCTAAGTCTCAATTTTCCGTTCATAATTATGGTAACAATTTTAGCCCAATTGTGTTTTCACATGCCGTGAACTGACAATCATTCAGTGACTCAAGGCAGGAGGATGAAAGTTGCTATAGAAGGACACTTTGTGATTGAGATAGCTGGGAATATTGAACGACTGCCATTAGGACTGGAAATTCGTAATAGAAACAAATTATGGGCCAGTGTTCAGGAGAAAAGTTCCCTGCTATCTTTAATGGACCGCCTGATGAAATGGGGCTTTTAGCAGTGCCTATCAGTCTCACTTCAATGTTTTTTTGAGAATGCTGGCTGGTTGCAATGTGCCATGTGGACAGAGGCCTGAAATAATGTTTGTTTCTGCCAAGATGCACAGAGAACAGCAATCTAAATGGATGCCTCCACCAAAGGGCTTAACCATATAATAAACAGAAGGCAATGCCCTCAGGAGAGGGCAAGAGAAACAAGGCCTGCTAAACCCAATTGCTTACCGTGTGCTGTTTTGCTTTGAGTTTTCTAAATTATATGAACTATCTGCCTCTATGAGAGCTTTTCCAAATCCTATTGGCTGCTGTTTCTGCTGGTCTTTGAAACCAAGTGAGGCTCTGGAGGTAATTAAAGAGCACCTTACATCTCAGGTCTTCCGCTCTCTTCTCTCCCTCCCTTCCTGCTGTTTTAACACCATGTCTGAGTTGTTTTCATTGAAATTGGCTCTTCTCTAGCCCAGAACTTCTGAGTCTTTGCTTGTGTAATTTTATTCTGCAATAATTACCTTGTCAAACATGGACTGCTGCTGCTCTGCGAAGTGTATTTCAGCACAGACATTTGCACAGCTAGTGACCTTTATCAAAGCCAAGGAGCACGATGTTATTACATCGTTATCCCACTTGCCATGCTCCTTTTCCAACCTCCATTCTTATCATCTGCTGGCTGAGGAAGAAAACTGTATGTGTTAAGAATATAGGGAACTGAATATCTCCCATTCCCTCCTGACAGCACTGTAATTATGATAATTGGGTTATTAAAGTGACTTAATGCCAGAGAGAAGATGCCATAATGGGGCTTTTGACAGGGTTTAACATAGATTAGTGCTCAAGTAAACTCATTTTTCCATCAAATATATACCAACTGTGGGGTTGCAAATGTGACCAGTGAGAGTACTGTGCTAGCATATTTTTGCAGTTAAAAGCAACTGCCTCCAAACTAAACCTAGGTAAATGTCTTCAGTAAATTGTACATTGTTGCCCTCTGTGTGGTGTTCTTTTGGAGTACATCCTTTAGCACAAATTGCAGTGAATGTATGAAACTCTAGTGGATGTATCAGCAGAAATAACGCATTTGACAAATGACGGTTGTCTCTTGAATTACTGGTCTTCATTTTGGAAACAAAGAAACATCCCGGGTGATTTCAGCAGTTCCAGGATCCAAGACAAAGTTCTCTGTGACCAGAGAATGCTGCCAGTGGAGGCGACAGTGGAAAGAAGTGAGCAGCCAACAGAAAACAAATGCAGCATGTCTGAGCCATGGTAACACGTTTCCTCTTCTCCTAGACATGGCGGTACAAAATTTCGTAGGAGATGCATTCAGAGGAGCAACCTGGGTTGCCTTGCACAACGGCGGTGGAGTTGGCTGGTGAGAGCTTGGTGGTGTTTCTAAAGCTGGGTTATGAAACCAGTTATCACTGCTGGGGGAGGAGCGAGAGACAGGAGGGGAACTGTGTACTGTACTACTGGTGTAGTATGGTGCCATGATCATGGGAAGGGTGGGTTTGAAGGCAAGGGCTGAAAGGATGCGTTATAAGGTGAAGTGCAGTTCTATACGAGGATCTTTTAATTTGTTTCAATATGCCAAGAAAAAGTGTTATGGATATTGGACACAGCACAGTTTGAGTAACTTAATTTGCCAAACAAGGACAGTCTGCCGTGGTTTTCTTGAACAGATCCCACTTCCAGAGTTGTCTTTGCACATGCACAGTCAGAGTGTTAGTGGATGGATTATGTTTAGGTTTCCCCTTAAGCTATATTTAAATCTGTGACCTTAGGACCCCAATATAAATGCCCATGTGCTAAAGTGCAATGAGGGGTTATTGATGCAAAGCAGCTCAGGTGCCAGCAAACCCCCAGTCTTCTTTCTCCCTTTGCTTGTGCTTGGCAGCACAGAAGACCACAGCCATATCTTCATTTTTTGATGTAGCCAAAGAGAGACGACTCTCTTATAAAATACTGTAGTGATCCCTCTCTCTTCACTGTTTCATCCAGTTCTGGAATGCGCCAACAGCAGCAAACTAAAGAACTTGCTGCAGATGTTATCCTCAGAGACATTTGATGATAATTATTCCTTGTCCAGATGAGCCGGAGCTAGAAAAATAACCCTTCAGCTCAGATGCAGAGTTCCCTTCCTTGTACTCCTTTGATTTTTTTTTCAGTGGAGTAACTACTGAATAGAAGGTATTTGAGAGCAAAACTATATAATAGGATAGGAAAACTTTGAGGACTTACATGCAATGGGAAATACAACTTCACTGATGTCATTTATAACAACCACAGCAATCAGGACTTTATTTGCAACTTCTGAATTCTGAATGGGAAATACATTCCGTAATATCTGCTTACCCTGATCACCTCAGTCACAGCCTTGAGAAAGCAGTGGACTACAACTTTCTGAACGGCTTTATCATATCATCATAGTATCATAGTATCGTGCGAGTTGGAAGGGACCTTAGAGATCATCGAGTCCAACTCCCGGGATTCGAGCCCTCTGTGTAGCAGAGCGGCACTTCTACCCCCTGCTCCACAGGAGGGGATTCGAACCCGGGCCCCCTGGTGTTGCAAACGGGAATTCTACCGCTGCGCCACCGGAGGCACACATTTAGCTGAATTTAACCTTTTTACAGTGTCTGCTGTTGGAATACAAGTGAAGAAAAGCACTTCCCAGTGACTGTTGTGCAAAATATGTTGAGTATTTTCATTATAGCTATTATAATTACTGGAACTGAAGAAGTAATTGCTTATGCCACAAATGTTCTTCTGTATACTGCTGTTGCTCTGTCAGAATCCAAAGGATACAAATGATCTTGTTCCCTGTCTCTGGCCTCTGCAAAGCCAATCCCTCCTGATGTTTCTAGCCCTCTGAGCAACTCAGACTGGCTGAGTGGTGAGACTGCCCTGACTCCTTGCTCCTTATACTGCATCATTGGAAAGGAATAATCTCTGAAGGCAGAGCAAAGGTGCTGTCATCTGGGTAATGAACTGGAAAATTAGCATGTGGCTGTTCCTTGAAATCAAAATATCCATAGTAAAGCAGGGCTAATCCTCTTAACCAGTTCTTGTGGCTGCTTAGGGTTGTCGCTGTGGAACAGTATCTGCTCACCTTGTTCTCTGGAGAGACCACAGCCTGTGTGATTAAATCACTGTGATTTGGTGAGGAATACAGAGCCTGAAAGTTAGTTCTGTCTCTGCACAAGCCTTTGTAAACCACCATGCTGGGACTCAGATGTGCTAACAATGCTGTGTCACTATGTGCCACAGTCTGCAGAGCCCCAAAAGCTGTGCTGGATGGGTGGTTCTGTTTGGGTTAACTGATCCCGGTACCACCCCAGCCAGTTAAACCTGCACCTCTTTGGCTTCTAAGGAGAAAAAGAGGAACAATTCGAAGGTGGGAGAAGAAGCAAAACCATCCCCCAACCTTTAGAAATGCCTTTCCTTGCTGCAGAGATGGATGCTCTTAGGTTTTAGGATGGGTTTTCTTCTTCAAGGGAGGTAAGGATCAAGCTGACTTTGCCATGAAGAAATTTCCATGTGCCTGGTGAAATCTCTTTGTCAGCTGATGTGGAGGTATGAAAGTGCACCTGGAAGCTTCTACCTGTGTGTGGATATACACACATTCAAACGTGTGCAATTAGAGGGAAATCAAGCTCTTTTTTTGGCTGATCAGAAACAGCAATTGTGCTGTGTCCAGCTCCCAGTCCTCCCTGCAGGATCTGGGCTTGGCTGGAGCTGCTGACGGATCTGCTATTTCTTCTGTATGAGACCAGAAATTCTGTGCTGTAGCTTTGTGGGGCAAAGACAAAAGAAGAAGAAAAAGCAGGATTAATATTCATTTAGCTGGAATCTGCATCATGTGCTGTTTGAGAGACTTAAGATTAGCATAGTATTGACTATGATTACCGCAAGTGAATGTTAATCATTTCTTGCTGCCTGGCTTTTTTTGCAGAATAAATAGTGTAGGGTCCAAGTAATCTGTAGTAGAAGAAGGCAGAAGTAATTTAAGAACTGAATTGTGCTGTTGACGGTGTGACATCTTGTTTGTGAGGGAGGCCTTGTTTTCTTTGATCACCTTGGAAGGAGACATCTGGAAATTATAGGAGGTAGCTTAGGTCAAAATGCCACATGTTTCTCTAATTACCTGAAAATGTGGCCCAATGCTAATGAAGGCAGAGAACTCCCCTTTAAAAGTGAGAGATTTTGCTAGAGGATCCATTCTAACAAATGGTGGCATTCAGTTTGAGTGACTTTTAGACGGTAGGACAGATTCTGATGAGTGATTCTGATTTACATTGGAGTAACTCCATGGAAATTAATGGAGAGACTCTGAATTTATGGAGTGCAACTGAGATCAGACACTCACTCTTCATGCCTGAGCTTCAAAGGATGCTCTTTGGGATGCTGTGCACAGAAGGGATCTCTGCCACTGAAAGAACATCATCTGCTAATGCGGCAAATCTTTATAAAGCATCACTCTGGAGGCCTCTTGCTGTCTGATACTGTCAGTGGGCTGCCCTGAGGTGAGATCATACTGTGATCCCAACTGCGCTGTGATGCCATCACTGATACTAAAAGCAGAAATGGCAGGAAGTGCAAATGTTTGGATGCTCGTTTTCGTCCCCAAATGAGACTAAAGGTGGAATTAAAGTTTTCTCACCATAAGAGCTGTTTGTGTCACTGCTGAGTGTCGATCCAAAAGAATCATTTTGTGTCACCGTTTCCACTGAAAACATGACTGAAATTTTCCTGCTCAAGAAGGAAACTGATTCATCTGCTGACATTCTGTTGTGAGCACTGTCAGTTACAAGAAAACTGTGCTTTTCAACAGACAATGGTTGTAATAGTAGCATATCTAATAATCTAAGGAAGTGGAAGGGATTACTATAAAGGTACAGTGACTGTGAGAGCTGGAGCTGAGAGTTCTTTGCTCAGCTATGTGGTAAAGTCCTACTTATCACACAGGTAGTGCATAAAAGGGCATTAGCATCATGTAAGTGCTTTGCATTAGAACGACAAGGTGTAAACATGAGTACTAGGTTCAGGAAGCAGATCTCAAGTCTGTGAGGCTCCAGTGCAGCATCGTTTTTCCCAGTTCCTAAGTTTAATTTAGTGCAGGAAAATAGACATAAGAAATGATTCTTGTCTGGATTGGAGGACACCTCTGTCTGCCTGACTCATAGGTACGTCTGATGTTATTTGAAGTAAATTTTGTGGAACTACAAAACACAGAGGGCAAGACCCTGCCTCCAGAACCTCCTTTAGTGTCTCCTGCCGTGTGCAGCTGTAGGTAGGATACACCCCATCTCATACATTGCTGATGCTCAGTTATAACGCCAGAAGTCTCTTATAGTTTTACAGCAACCGATAATTTTCCTACTGAATTCACCATATGCAACCAAACAGGAACTTGAGCAGACCAGATTTTGAAGTGAGACAAGATGTTTTTCTCTCTGCGTTTCCCCTGTCCTTATAAAACCAGACTGGTATTTCTCCCACGTATAGTCTGTTAGTTTGTAGTATGTTTCTGCTCTTCTACCAATAAATCTGCTTCCTGAAACGTTGGCACTGCAGTCTCTACACATCTTTGTATCTCATACAGAAATGAATGTTTCTGAAATGATCGAGGCAGATGTGCATGAAGTGCTGCTTAACGCTTTAATAAAACACACTCACGTTTGTCCCAAGAGAATATAAACAGATCCATCTGTCTGCTGCAGTAAGCACACAGTCCTCCTTGCGATCCTATGGATATGGTGGATTCTAGCATAGAAAGCACAAAGAGCTGAACCTTCAAACTACTGAGATAAGTAACTCTTGAGTCCATCGGGAGTATTTTTTGTATGAAAGGCCGCTGTTAGTGCCTTTTGCAATGCCCTTTCTACAATATTCTCATTCAGTGCAGCTGATCAAATCCACGATGTTTTGTGGGATTGATTTACATTCTTCTGATTCGAATTCTTCCATTCCTATTTCTTTTTTTAGGGGTGAAGTGATCAATGGAGGATTTGGCCTGGTTTTGGATGGGTCCACAGAGGCTGAAGAACGAGCTAAGATGATGCTCAGCTGGGATGTTTCCAATGGAGTAAGCAAAACTCCTACACCTTCACTTCTCTATCTTCCTAACTTCTAGACCTAAGTGTCTTTAAAGGAGGAGGGATAATTTGAACACATTCCCTGTCTCAGATCTGAAATATCTTTACTAAACTATCGAGGAAGAAGGAGGAGAACAATGGTATTAATTTGTAGATTAATAAAGACAAACCCTTAGCAAGCACTGTGCATCACAGACAGCCTTTTTACAAACCCCATCAATCTCTTGCTGCTCTGATTTATTGCAAGCAAAACCCCACTCCTTCACATACGTGTTCAGAAAGTACAATCTGGGAACGTTACCCATGTTATATACAAGGCTGAAAAGAAACTATAGTGCACCCTTAAAATACACTGCCAGGAACAGTCACAGCTGAGTGGCAGGGAAACCAGCTTGGTGACTTGAAATGTCATTTTTAGTTGTTATCGCTGTGATCCTGAGAACTTCTTACAAGAACTTCTTATTGTGCTGAAATTGAGTGTCAGTGTTTGCGCAGATATCACGCAAAATGGGATGGGGCAAGAAAAGTGGGTGATTTTTTTTTATACTCATTGATTTTTCTGGTCTGACAGGTTGCCAGGCGCTGCTGGTCGGGTAATGGCTACGCGTATGAAACCATCTGCCAAGCAATGAGAGACAACGCCGCACTGAAAGTGACTCTTCCTCAAAAAGTGGTGGATGAGAACATCTTGGAACAAGCCCTCAGAAGTTAGTGGTATCCCAACCTGTTATCCTGGCAGGAATGTCTGATACAATGTGCGAACAATAAAAGCCTTGCAATTGTCTCTGGCACTACATGCATTTTTTCCTTCTAACTCATTAATAGGGCAGATCTGTATCTGCCTGTGAAAGGTCCACTGATGTCAGAACGCCCTTTTCACTAGTAAGGAAAGGAGCTGCAATGTTGTCCCTTGAAATTAAATAAAGATCCAGCTGTTCAGATGCAACTGAGAGAAATGTCTTGTTTGGCACTCCAGCCTTCCATCATATGTGTGTTAACTGTAACTCACTGACGTGCTCTGTGATTAGCAGGGAGCTTATTCATAGATACTTGCTCTGGCTACTACAGGTGAGGAGTGATTAAGCTGCAGTCTTTGGACTGTGGGATCTCAAGAAACCAAATAACGTTAAGTATACCACAGGGTCTTATAAAGCGTGTACTCACTGCAGCCATGCATTGCCTCCAGAATACAGCAAACCTGGTGTGCTGTGTTGTTTTTTGTTTTTAATTTCCTTTAGGAATCAGCTCTTTACTCTGTTCACACACAATGTACGTCTCCAGATGAACAGCGAGAGGCTGGCATCTGCTTGCAACCAAACCTTCTGTGAAGTGCATTTTGCAGTTCACCAGAACTGCTTTACGCTGTGGAAAAAAGCACACATTGACAAGTTACACCACTGAGACCTGAGTAGTTGCCAGCCAGATTTGACAGCCTTTCTTTAACATATGTCAGGCGTTAGCTATTAATAATCACACTGGATTGGTATCTTGGTAGCTGTATCTCATACAAACACTCTAGTTGCTGTAGCCCAAAAGAAATAGGGCACCTTCTGTCACAGGGAACATCCAGAAAATGGCTCTCTGTACTATGGAAGCTCAGCTCCATAGTCATCTTAATCCCGAGTTGAAAAATCTACCACAGAAAATGTGGAAGAAATATCATCATGGATTCTTCACCTTTGTGTTATTTAGCACCGAGAGAACAGTAACCGACCACCCCCTGCTGGGATGAAGCAGCTTGTGATTTCCAGCACACAGAAGCCATAGGCCAGGGCAAAAACTCCCTGAGCTCTGCTGAACCTCCTTGTTTTTCTGCTCTCTGTTTGCAGATAAACTGAGCCTATGAATGAACAGTTGTTCTGCATCACTCTGGGGGGACGCTGATGTCATTTCTAGGCAGATGACCTCAGTGCTGGAAAAGCTCAATACAGGCAGAGCAGCCTCCTTCAGACACATCTGCAGTCACTGTATGAGACCAGACAGTAGGTAACAGACGAGATTAATTTCTGTAGTGAGTTTTGAAGCTTGCCACAGGTTGGTGTGACATCCTCCCATCAGGGATTCACCTCTGGGTTGAGATTTGATGCAGAATAGCCCTGGGGAAATAATCTGCCGGCTGGAAGGATCACAGCACCATCTGCTGGGACCGCTCGAAGGGTTCACGGCTATCGGAGCCTGACTTCCACCGCAAGCAAGTTGGTTCTTCCTCCTGCTTAAGGCTGCAAGAACAGAGCTGAAAATGACAACGAAAAAACAGAATGAAAGATAAATCAGCCAATTGCTCAACTGTCTTTCTGTGCTTTAGCCAGACCTGTAGGGCTTTTGATGGCCTGATTTCAACCAACTCCACTACCTACGCTTTCCTCGTCCCTCTATCCCCCTTCCCTTCCTCCTTCACATGTCATTTCCCTCCGCCGTCCCTCGTTCCACACGCTGCCCAGCTCTGAGCCTCCCCGGGGCAGGAGCAGCCCCACGCCGCCCCCAGCAGGAGCTCTACATCCCTCAGTCCCTCCCCACGCCGCTTCTCCCGGCCCAGAAGCGGCCCCTTCCCGTCCGAGCCCGGTCCGAACCTCCGCACTCCGGGTTTCAACGCCGCCTCCCGCTCCGCTCCGTTCCGTTCCGCCGTTCCACGTTTCCTCGCCGACCGCGCCAGGCCCCGCCCCCCGGCTCCGGTTTCAGCCGCTGCTACAGGGACCCCCAAGATGGAAACGCAGGGGCTGCCCGCCGCGGAGGCGGCCCGGGCCCGGCCCGGCGCCCAACATGGCGGCCCCGCCGCGCCGCCCGCCGCCCCGGGCCGCCCTCCGCCTCCGCCCGACTGGGACCAGGCGGCCTCCGCCGCCGCCTCCTCCTCCGCCGCCAGTAGCGCCGCGTCGGGCCTCTACGTGAGCTTCCCGGTGCTGCTGGTGGAGGAGAAGCCGGAGTCCGGCGCCGGCCCGGCTCCCAGCCCCAGCGCTCCGCCGGCGGGCCCCGCGCCCGACAGCGACGGGCTGCTGCTCGTCCTCAACGTGGTGCGCGGCAACGCCGAGCCCGACTCGGGGGACGGGGATGCGGGGCGCGCCCAGCCCGGCCCTCCGCCCGCGGAGCCGCCCGAGGAAGGCCCGGGCTCCGCGCCGCCGCCGCCTCCTCCTCCCCGGCCGCCCCGCGACGGCGACGGAGACGGCGGCGCGGAGGACGGCTCCTTCTCGGGGACCATCACCATCAACAACCAGAGCCTGGTGGTGCGCATCGAGAACGGCGTGCTGACGCTGGGGCCCGGCGCCGAGCAGGCCGCGAACGCTGCGCCGGCCCAGCCGCCACCGCCCGCCGCCTCCGCTTGTCCCGCCGAGCCCCCGTCGGGCGTCCCGCGGCCGCGCTCCCCGCCGGTCTTCCCCTGCCCCGAGCCGCGCTGCGGGGAGGCCTTCCCCCGCAAGCAGCAGCTGCGGCTGCACCGCCTGACGGCGCACGGAGGCGGAGGGGAGGACGGCCGCGGGGCGCCGGCGGCGGGGGGGGCGGCGCGGCCGTTCAGCTGCCCGGTGCCGGGCTGCGCCTGGTCCTTCGCCACGGCCTACAAGCTGCGGCGGCACCTGCACTCGCACGACAAACTGCGGCCCTTCGCCTGCGCCGCGCCCGGCTGCTCCAAGCGCTTCACCACCGTCTACAACCTGCGGGCCCACAGCCGCGCCCACGAGCAGGAGGCGGCGCACAAATGCGAGGCGTGCGGGCAGCGCTTCCCCAGCGCCGCCCGCCTCGCCGCCCACCGCCGCCGCAGCCACCTGGAGCCCGAGCGGCCCTACCGCTGCGACTTCCCCGGTAAGCCGCGCCTGGGGCCGGGCCCGCTGGGCTCCGTGCCTTCTCCGTCCTTTCTTCCCCCGTACAGCTGCCCTCGGGTTAGCCCGGGGTCCCAGCTGTGCTCGCTTTGCTTCCTTGCTGCCTCTTCTCCCTCTCCCATTCCATCCAGGAATGCTCCCGCTCTCTGACACCCTCGTTAACAAGGGGGGTGGTTTGGGGTTGAGGGGTGCTGCTGGGATGAGGTGGTGGAACGCCAGCAGTGGAAGCGCCAGCCTTGGGTTGTGCGCCTTATGCAGGCATTGGTTGCCCTCTTTGGCCGAGCAATTGTAATCCCTGAGAATAACTTTCTTCTCAGAAAGAGTGATAAGGCACTGCCACCCAGGGAGTGGTGGAGTCACTGTCCATAGAGGTGTTGGGGAGCCATGGAGATGTGGCGCTGAGTTTGTGGGTGTAGTGATCATGGGTTGACAATTGTAAGTGATCTTAGGGGTCTTTTCCGAGCTTAATGATTGTATGAAAGCATCTTCCTTGATTCACTTGCATACCAACCTGATGTACTGTTTTCTGTCTCTCCCCAGGCTGTGAAAGGACTTTTATCACAGTGAGCGCGCTATTCTCCCACAATCGGGCCCACTTCAGGGAGCAGGAGCAGTTTTCCTGCTCGTTCCCAGGCTGTAACAAGCAGTACGACAAAGCATGTCGGCTGAAAATCCACATGAGGAGCCACACAGGTACTCACAAGGGCAGGGTGTGCCCGGGGAAGGCACGTAGAGGCTGTGAACAGTGGGATTTGGTGTGTTGGAAAGGCTGAAAGCCAGAGGTGGGAGGGATGGTGTGGTCTGTCGTGTACTTGCTGCTGTCCTTGGCTTTCCTGGTTTCATGGCTACAGTTAAAGAAGTGCCGCTTTGATTAAGTGAAGGTTCGCAGAAGTGGTGCAGCTAATTTCAAGCTCTTTGTGCTGTAATAATCAGTGTAGAGCTGTGGGTTGTGAAAGCAGGAAAAGAACTTCAGTCACTTGTTTTGAACAGTGCTGTTACTGGTTATCAGAGCACATTCAAGGTAGTTGTGGGGTACTGGGAGACGTATCTGGGGGAAAATGGGGAGAACACTGAGGAAGGTCAGGTTTTGGATAAGGAAAGGTAGAATGGGCTGTGTTGGATACAAAGAGCACAAAACTGAGACCACAGGTTTTAGATTAGATGTACTAATGATGGTCTGTGTTTCGTGATGCATATGGAGACGTGCAGTAGCCTTGAGGTACAGAAAGTGCTGACTGTAGGCGAGGGGAGAGAGCATCACTGCTTGTATGTGATTTACCTGAGGTGGTGGTTGAGTCTTGTAGTCTTAAAATAATTAAATTTAAACAGCATTGGGGATTTCTTAACCTAATACCAGTGTATTGGTATTGTTAATGTGACCTTTCTTTGCTTAAGGTGAGAGGCCTTTTATCTGTGACTTCGAAGGCTGCGGTTGGTCTTTCACCAGCATGTCCAAGCTGCTGCGACACAAGAGGTAGCGTTGTCAGACTGTGCTGTTTGTTTCAAGTCCCTTGCTGTTTGTTAGGTTTTTCCTTCCTGTAGTCAAGCGGTGGATGTAGTCTTGCTGATGGTGATTCCGTTTGCTTGTAGGAAACATGAAGATGACAGGAGGTTCACGTGCCCAGTAGAAGGCTGTGGGAAGTCCTTCACAAGAGCAGAACACTTGAAAGGCCACAGCATAACCCACCTTGGTACAAAGCCATTTGAGTGCCCAGTAGAAGGTACTGCTTAGCTCTTGCATTAACTGGTAACTGGTGTGTGGTGCATAAATAGAGGAAAGCTCAGTGCTTTTCCCCAAATGCAAGCTAGTTACAGGATCAGAGGGAGTCCAGCAGGGTCTGAAGAGATAAAACTGAAGGTCCATCGCTTCAGTTGGACTCCAGGAATGTAGAAGATTGGATATGATCTGGAATATTCACCTTCACAAAGTAAAACAGCTTGGTGGTTGTTTCTCCTTTTAATGATTTTACCAGCAGTTGTCACCAAGCATTTCCACGTGAAATGCTGCAGAGAGGAAGGAATAGATTGAATGACTTAGCATTTCTTCTTGTCAGAAGTGGCTTGCTGAGCTGTCCTATCCACTGAGATGTCCTTGATGTAAAACGAGAGGTCGTATATTTGGCTTGCTTCTGAGGCCTCTGAATGTATGTCCGGATGCTACAGACTTAACAGAGTTGTGATTTGGTTTGTAGAGACACTAAGCCTGAATGTCAGGCTAAAACTAGGTGAATCCTTAAAGCCATCTGTATCTTCTTGCAGGCTGTTGTGCAAAATTCTCAGCACGGAGCAGTCTGTACATTCACTCCAAAAAACATCTTCAGGATGTGGAGTCATTGAAGACTCGCTGCCCTGTATCCAGCTGTAATAAGTTGTTCACTTCCAAGCACAGTATGAAGACGCATATGGTCAAACAACACAACTTCAGCCCAGGTAAGGGATTTGTTTCAAGCTGTGTGAGATGCAGCAGACCAACTCTAAAAGCTCCTTCCACTGATCATTCATATTCTTTCATCCTCACTGTCTGATGAAAGCTCTGATTTATAACCAAACCCTCCCCAAAAAGTTGTATTTAATGTGCTGTTGCTGTTTTACTGTCATTGCATTCCCTAAGAATGGGTAAAACTCTGTTAGATTTCTTTTAAATTCTCACAACTCCTTGTCATGGTAAATCAAACTGTTTCCTTCTTTGTCCCAGCAATTAAAAATGTCCAAACTGTATTCCGTTGCAGATCTCCTGACGCAGCTTGAAGCAACCAGCTCCCTCACACCCAGCAGTGAGCTCACCAGTCCGGGACACAGCGACCTCAGCAACATAGACCTCGTTTCCCTCTTCTCCAACGTGTCCAGCAACAATTCGGGGATCTCAGCAGACATGGCGTTAGTGAACTCTGGAATTGTCACCATAGATGTTGCCTCAGTAGGCTCAACTCTTGGAGGAAACCTGCCTGTCAGTAGCAGTTCCTTAAGCCAGGCAGTCGATCCTTTGATACTGGTGGCCAGCAGCGATATGCAGCAGAGCCTGGACAGTTCTCTCTTGCTGGGAACTGGGACAACAGTTCTACAGCAAAGCACTTTAAATTTGGATGACGTACAGACTGTCAATGCGGAAGCCTTGGGTTCACTAGCATCGCTGTCAGTGAGGAATCCCAGTCAGGATGTGCACGGTTTGACGTCCAGCAATAACTTAACAATTGACACAGCCACTTTGACTCCTTCTAGCAGCCTTGGTGGTACCAATGTGCCTGAGTTACTGACACCAACTAAAATGGAACGGAATTTGCTTCCCAGCTCGGATGTTGTTGGTCAGCAAGAGGGCAGCAAAGTAGTGACTCAGTTTGTTTTCTCCAACCCTCCAGGAAGCTACAGCGCTCAGAAAGAAATGGATCTTAGCACAATGACTGGCAGCTCATTTTTGGTACGCAGTAGCTATATTCATTTACCCTTAGATGACTGAGACACCCTGAATTTGGGGATATCCACTGCTGCTCACACCTTCTAGGCAGGCCTTTCTTTAGCTTTCTGTGAGTGATGTGCTTTGGCTTTTCTTTGATGAAGGATGTAGAACACGACAATGAGCAGCGTGTTGTCAGAAGTAGCTGCAGTGTGCTGATGAGTTCTCTTAAGAAAAATTGGAATTCTGGTGGGGAGAGTGAAGGGAGAGCTTCTTAGAGTAGGGGTTTTAGAAAGCAACCATCCATTTATCTGAGGATGAAATGGGATTTGCAAGAAACCCCAGGCCAAGAAGATGCGGTGTCTCGTGTTCCTTACATACAGGGAAATGTTTTGCATTGGGAGAGAAACTGAAATGTTTTCTCTTCAGCCTTCATTCCCATAGCTGTTTCAAATACTCTTCCCTTTTTGCTTTATCATGTTGTTGGAGGCCTGTTTGTTTACAGCATGAAGTGTTGCTTCTATTGCCATGTTTACCCTATTAAAATCTGAATGCTTATAATTATGGAGATAACTTCCTTTTGTGTTGAACTCCAGGTATGAAATACAGGGAACCCACTGAAACTAATCAGAAGAGTATGGGAATATAGAATTCAGTGTTTGCAATATAAGATAACCACAACTGGGAACTCAGCAGTATGGTTTCATTGTCTTGGCTTGTTCTTGCATTCAAAGTCTTTGCATTTCTTGGTTTTTTTTTTCTTTCTTTCCTTTTTTTTTTTTTTCCCCTTTATTTTCTTTTTAATTTAGGAGAGCAGTGGGTCTGCGAGAACAGACTACAGAGCCATTCAGCTGGCCAAGAAAAGAAAACAGAAAGGGAATGGGAGCAGCACAGGTGAGAAGACATGGTGTTAAATGTGCTAAACACAGCTATAAAAGGGTTTGGCAATGAAATTGGAACTGGTATCTGAGTACACTTTCAAGTACCATATCCATTTATTGGTAGTTAAAATAACTACCATAACTTAACTACCATAACTATGCACGCGGTGTGCCGCCTGTTAACTGTGGAACATCAAATTCATAGTAAAGAAATCTTCACCTTATGTTACAAAGTTTGTTATAAAGGTAATATCCCTCCACCCTTTCATCTGCTTTTGATTTTGTTATTAAAAGCAACAACAGAAAAAGGACTGTCTTGCTTTCCATTGTTCATGTGTTTGATCCTACCTTGTGGGTTCTCTTCTGTATAGATAATGAAGAGATCAGCTGGATTTGCTTTGCTTCTTCTTTTTGCTTAGTAACAACGTCTGTGCCATGTCAAGGAATTTATTTCAGATTTATTTCTTCATTTATCTAGGAATACTCAAACCTCTCTGTTACATTGAAACCTTTTAGAGAGCAAGGTGATCTTTGAGTTACCATTTCAGATGTGTTGCCTTTCTTTTTAAGTAAAAGCTGTCTGATGTGGATTTGTCAGCTGAGAAGCGATGGGTGTTTCACTGTGCTTGGGGACAATCTCAGGTGTCTGAATTACATCTGCCCCTTGGTGCTGTGATGGAAAATCTGTTCTGGTTTATATATGGTTTAGTTCTGGCTGCCTGTTGTATCTGCTAGCTCTGTAAAAGAGAAGGTGGTAATTGTTAAGGTAAGTGAGGTAACTAGTTCTGAATTGAGTGCTGTGACACGCTGTTCTTGATGTAATCTGTACTGGTTCGTGTTGGCTGGTTCAGTGAGACATCATGCAGAAAGAGAGCTGCTTTATGAGGCTTAGTTCTAAGCGTGCTTGTGTCATGTGCATGTACTCAGTGCTGGTACATTTGTTTATATGGGTGGTTGCATTAAATCTGCACCTGTTTCTGAAATGGACACAGAACATTCCTGCTTCCTTTCTTACTCTGATCTGCTGGCAGTCAGCTTCTCACCAGCTGCTGTCACCTTAATGCCACGATGTGATTCTCACAGTGATCAGAAGTCTTGTATTTCTCATTAGTTTAACTAGGCTCCATAAGCACTGTAGAGGGAAGTTTGGTTTTAAAATGAAGTTACCCGAGCCTTTTATTTACTTTAGATTAAAAGCAGACAAACGGATGACAGGATTTTATCCGTTACATTGGTTTTTGTTTAGCTTGGTGGCTTTCAGCTTGAAGTGTAAAGCTGGTTCATCCTACCCGTCACATTTCCTTCTGGAAGTAGATGAGCTTCACTATGATTTATTACTATTATTATTATTATGAATTGGGAAAAAAAATGTTGTACGTAATTTCTCAGGAAACAAATAGAAAAATAAAAGATGGAAAATGCAATTTCACTTCCCATTTCCTTTCTATAGCTGTGCAAATGTGGCGGCATTTCTGTGCTACCAGAGGGGAGAGCCCTACGCTTAGCAGTTTGTGGCGTGGTTTTATGGCATTCATGTTTTTACATGACAGCTACTCAGCAGTCGGGAGTTCATTGGCTTTTTTTAGCTATCAGATGGTGCTTAATTACCTTGTGCTGTTCTGGGCATATCCCACGTAGTGCCGTGAGTGGTGCAGGGTAAATGATTGCATAAAATTGAAAAACACGAGCAAGAAACTTTGGCAAATTGCTTCTGACCACCTAAATATTGAACTTATTTATTTTTTTAAGGGACACCTGGCTCTGGTCAGAGGAAAAGCAAAGGTGGTAAAGTAAGCCCCACCACTTTCTCATCGTCTGCTCCCAGTGGCCGGCTGGGTGGCAACATTGTTCTGCCAAACGGAGGGCTGACAATAAGGGACCCTGCAACGGGAGCACAGTATGTGCAAATTCAGCTTCTTCAGGTGAGCACTGAGGGAGGAAGCATCCCCTTACCTTCTCTGTTATTCTAACTGGCACATGTGTAGAAGAACCTAAACATGTACTCCTCTGGATGGGAATCTGAGATCTTCGGTGTGTACTCTTCAGAGTACACTTGCCCACACTCACGGAAAGCTTATAAGAAAAGTGGCTTTAGAGAGGTCTGGGAAAGGGACAATAGGTTGTGTACTGAATAAGGTTTGAATTTAAGTGGTAGTTAGGATTTCTCTTATCTTTGTGGGTGTAGGCCTTACACTAGTACAGTGCAGTGCCTTTATCAGTTTAAGTCTCTGAGGTTGAGTGGAATTTATTGTGCTGAAATGCTTCAGTCTTCTAATTGCATCACATTGCTGCTTTTACAGGATGATCCCTCAGGAGAGGGAGATTTGCCCTTTCAGCTGAGCTCTCAGTCCTCCTCATCACATTCTCAGCTCACAGTGGATTTACCTGTTCACATACTTCAGGTACAGCATGTCAGAGCCGCTGGGTTTTATGGCCTTGCTTGAAAAGTGAATAATTCATTCTGAACACTGATGTTCTCCTTAATGGAAACACCTTGTTTTCTATTAGAAGTTCAGATTTAATTGCAGGAAGCAGAGAAGTGTATTGCAAGGCTTATCTTGTGTGTTTTACCAACCTTTGACATGTTACAGCGGTTGCTTTTTTTTACCTCTGTTAGTGAGTAATGAATAACAAGATGTTACTCATTTATTATTGGAGCGCCCCATCCTTGTTATCCTTATCCTATCCTGCAGATACTGAGCAGGTCAAGAGAGAGTTATCAGAACTGATAAGTGTGTGAGTGCAGGAAGAATGGGAAGTGAGAAAACAAAACCTTGATCCTCGATGTCAGAGAGGTGTCTGCTTGGGAATGGGAAAGCTTTGGGGAACAATTCAAACAACTCAGAACGTTTCTCTGATCTTGGATTAACGTCAGGATGTTCTTACTGATAAGCATTAAGAGGTGAAAGTACTGGACTTCTTTACTGGTTGGTTTGTTTTTTGTTTCAACAGGAACCACACAATTCTGCTGAAGACGATGCAGGTTCTGATAACTCTCAGTTCACTGGAAGCACAATAAACTTACAGGATCTGGAATGACAGTTAATAAGGACAGTTACTTGAAAAACCAATTGGGCAATCATGTCTCAACCAAATGAGAGAACTCTGTGGGTCTTTTTCTGAGGAAGATAGGAAAACTAGGAGTACTGGGTTATGGTTGCGTTCTTTGCGGTTTGCTAAAGACAGTTACAGCCGAAAGGTTTTCTTAACGAGTGTAAATCCTACTCGATGTGCCTGTGTAGTGCAGATAACCCATCTGCATGATGGCTACAGCCTGACGCAGGCTGCTGTACAGTGTTGTTTCAGGGAGAAATACTCGATTCAACTTCAAGCTGAGGTGATATTTACTGTTCTCACAGGAAAGCAAGTATTCTGCAGCTAACAGAAGCTTATCATCCTGCCTACGATGATAGCTCAGACTTTCCTAACAGGTATTTTACACACAGGTGCACGCAGGTTGTTCTAGCTGCCGTGTTTTGGCAGAAAACTGGAATCAAGTGCCACATGTAACAAAGCTGATGCCCTACACCGTGAAAACAGAATGTTCTTGGTTTTGTTTTAGCAAGCTAGATTCTAAATGTTAACTTAGCTGTGAATCAGTTTGTAGCTCATGTTGAGTTTCTCCCTTTCCTTCTTCCCTCACCCCAAATACTCTGCTGAATTCTTCCAGCAAAACTTGAGAGAGAAACGCAATAGAATTGTACTCACTGTAAGTGATGAGCTAAGACTCCAGCAGTGTTTGAGAGAGGTTACTTTGATCTTTGTGTTCCCTTTTTTGGGAGGGATTTTTGACCGTCACGTAAATTTAAGCACCTTGATTATGTCTCATCTACGAACTGCTGCCAAGTTGCTTGTAAACTGGCCATTACCTTCTTATTTTTATATATTTTATTATTATTATTGAACTCTGTCAACACTTGTTCTTTAATGATATCCCACGGTATCACATGCATGTGGAGTTTCCGGCTGGTTTACAGAATATGCAATTGTTAAAGTGTTGTGGGAGGGGAAGAAGAGCTGTAAGTAAGATCTGCCCCACTGCAAACCTGCCATTTCTAATGGTGGGCAGGAGGGTGTACGTACTGAACTTATCTGGACTGCAGACACCTAAGTAAGTATAGAATTGTATGTTGGGGGGGGAAATCAAAACACCCTTTGTTTGCATTTTAAGATAGTAATTAAGGGTTTCTCATGGTGGTGTACTAAATGCCTATAAAATGACGTATAGGAATTTGATAAGAGGGTGTATGTAATTTTTTCATTCTCAGTGAGCTGTGTGTGTATGCACGTATGTGTCTTTCTTTTACAAAGTAAGGTATGTCACGCAGAAGAACGTTGTGATCTTTCTAATCTTGCACATATTTATTTATTTTACAGTTATACTGATGTCGAATTCACATGAGGTCATTCAGAAAAGCTTTTACTTCCTGTGCCTTTTGAACTATGTATGTGTCCAGAAAAAAAATGCTTTTTTTTGGTTGATGACTTAATGGGGGGGAAAAAAAGAAGTATGCAGGTTACATTCAAGTTGAGATCCCGATTTCTAGACAGTATTTTATCCTCTGGTTGAACCAGTTTTATTTTTCTATCTTCTGTTTAACTATCTGAGCATTGAGGTCTCTGTTCCTTTCATCCTGAGTTTACAGCTTATGCCCAGGGACTCTCGTTACCCTCTCTGGTGGGGTTTCCAAACCAAACTCACTGGTAGGGGGAGATCTTCTATTTGATGGCTGTGACCACAACATAGGATCCTCTCCTGGGAGGTAGGAAGGTTGAGGAGGAATCGTGCTGAAGGGACTACTGGTTCTTGCTGTAGCGCTCACCGTGCTCTCTCTCTAAAAGCTGATATTCCTCAAGCTCCCAATGCCTGTGTTATTCTGCTCTCAAGGACCATACCAGTTCTTAATGTAAGACAGTGGCCAAGGAACACTCCATCTTTTTATGGGACTTGCAGCTTAATCTTTCTACTTCTGAAAATGTACCTCACTCAGCTTTGTAAATGAATGTAAAGTGCTAACCTCTTGGGGCTGACAATTGGATCACATGGCTTAAAGTCCATTGCTGGCAATGGATGCCTGAAGAACTACTGGTGCAAAAGGGTTAATAAAGCTTTTTTTTTTCTTATGGTCAGTTTGTCCCTGGGTATTGTTCTTTATGTGGATGCATCTGACATAAAACTAACAGTCAGTGGCTTCGTTTCTGTAGAGCTTGTTTTTTTAACTTTGCTTGTATCTTCACAGTAGTGGGGTGGAGTCCACCAACCCATCCTTCAGATTAAGGCAGAGACTTCACTTTTCACCTGGTTTGTGGTTATAATAAATGGTAAGTGTTTGGCTTAGTTGTGCCATGGCAAAATTGTTAACCAAGACACTGTTCAGGTTGGTAGGGATAGAGCTATTCACATCAGCAACTGAAAGAGAAAAGCACTGTTGCTAGCAGGAGCCAAAGAAGCAGAATAAGAGCATTTTATTTCCTTAGTTAAGCAAAGCAATCAGTAGTTGCCTCACACTGGCTCCTTTCCTTTGGGTCTTGGGGTAGGAGGAGTTTCATGAGGCTATGAAGTTTTCACACTACAAACAGCCCAGGCTCAGACAGGAGCTACAGAAACCTTTTTCATGAGTAATATCAACCCTATGTTACGTAGTAGAAGCTGTGCTGTCAAGTGAAATAGTACAGTAGTTCTTCTTTTTCCTTATCACTTTGTTCCTGGCTGTGCTTTTTCTTTTCCTTCCTGACAGGTGGACTGGAGCGGAACATCAGCCTTCTGGTGGTCTGCAGAGAAAGAAGCGGCACATTGTTAGAGCAGCACCATGAACCACATGTGCTGTAGGGCTTTCTTGCTGCTGGGGCCATGCTCTTTGCTGGCTGTTTTCATGGCAGGGTTAAGTCCCTCCCCCCTTTAATGTCTGGTGTTTGGGTGCCCCATTGTCCTTGAAGTGGGCTGCAGAGGTGAGGTGTGTTTATATGGATCACTGCACTTACCTTTTTCTGTACAATTGCCTGTGCTCTCTCCAGGGCCCGTTGCAGTTTTTCCTCCTGCAGTTGCTTCTGCCGTTGTTCTTTTTCCTCCTTCAGCCTTTTGAAGGGAGTAAAAAAAAGGAGGTTGGAATGTGTGCAGTTATAGCAGTTTGCTTTAGATCCATTCCTTGTCTAACTGTGAGACCACTGGAATGCAGTGGTTTGGATATAGACAATGCTGGATTTTAAACAATCTTTGAAGGTTTTTGTTTTGGTGGCAGGCAGGGGCCAAGGTTTGGTCAGATTCCTTCACAGATTCTTCCATCCTCAGAGCAGAATAAGTGTGTGTTGCTTCATCGAATCACAGAATCATTACAATTAGGAAGGGCCCTTAAAGGCCATCAGTCCAGCTCCTGTGCAATAAACAGGGACACCCGGAGCTCCATCAGGTGCTCAGAGCCCATCCAGCCTGACCTCGAGTGTCTCCAGGGCCATGTTTCTTTTGTAAGTGAAGAGTGTAAAATCATTCACAGAATGTAGGGAGGAAGTGTCGCATCCTTTCCACCATAAAGGTGAAGAAAGACTCAGAGAAAGAAGTAGAAGGAAAATGTCACTTGGGCTTTAAATTCTCAAACTAATTTTCTTGTAATGAATCTGATTCACCCTTGGATGACCAGATACAGTCAGTTCCCCATTCATGTCTTTGCTGTTTGCATGGGAACTTCCATTTGTGTAACAGAGCCAATGGTAACGTCTAGCAACTTAAATTAGTTGTGTTAATTGTCTCCTGTTTTAATCAAGAAGTACAATTTGAACTGTACAGGTCTGCAGAAGAAACATCTGAAAGCTGGCCTTGCTTACAGGTGCCCTATATACTTAAACAGAGGAGTCACTTGTTGTTCAATGACTTCAAATTTCATTAATTCAAACTATCTTCTTAAAACTATGGTTCTCATTGAATTTGCACAGAAGACATTTTCTTCTTCCAGATCTTGCCCTCCCATTCACAATACAGGCACCTTCAGGCTCTCCTAATACAGCTCTGGGCTGCTGCTTGCTGAGCTGCAAGCACTGGGAGTGTGAAGCTCTCAGAGGGCTAAATTGGGATATGGCAGTCCCCTGGGCTTTCAGATTACTGTTAATGTTTCCTAAGTTGATCTGACAAACTTGGCTATTTCAGGGGCTTTGATTTTTGATTGTCAGTAGTTAAAAATGGAGGTCTCTCATTTCTAGGAGTTCTTGTCTTACCTCATTCTCCGTTCTTTCTTTTTGGCTTTTTCAATCTCCGCTATCTTTGCGGCTGGGATTCTTTCCAGGTGGTCCAGTAACTCAATGAGCTTTATTTCTATCGCTGCCAGCATCTCCACTGTCTCCATGCCTTCCCCGCTTTCTCCGATGCAGTGACCATAGATCTCCCGCACCTTTTTTCCCAAGCTTGCAAGCATTTTATCCTAGAGAATAGAGGAGATACAGTGAGATGCACCAGCTGGATCCTGCCTGGTTAGAGCTGCTATATCCCTCTAAAAGAACAGAGAAGGGAACTAGAATGCTTTCTCTTAGAACTTGATTGTTTGCTTCTGAGCTCAGCAGTGCCTGGGATGGATGGCTCAATGAGGAGCAGCTCATTGTCATGCTATCCCACTTTACCTCGACTTTGGGGCGTACCTGAACATCCGCTTTGTGCTCTGAGGAAAAGTCTTCAACTTTGAGCTTCAGGTCTGCTGCTCTCTCTTCCAATTTGGCGACACTAGATTTCAAGGTGAGCGAAGCTTCTTTCAGCTGTGCTTGCTCCTCATCCCTGGGTAGGAAGAGAGAGGAGCTGTTTGGTAAACGGTGTCCACAAAACATATGGTTTCTCTGTTGCTTCCAGCCAGGCTGTCCTTGCTGCTGCCGGTAGGTGGAAGCATCACTACACTCCATTTCTGGTCGACTTTACCTCGGCTCGGAGAGCAAAAGGAGATGGGCTTTTTCTAGGGTAGCAGTTAGGGTGTGTGGGGGGAGAGGGTGCACAGGTTAAGTAATGGTCTGGGTTTTGTGACGAGTCAGTGTGGGAAGCAGATTTCATTTAAAAGCACTCACTTCAAATGAGAGGCACTTCAAATGAGAATAGGTGTGTCTACCTGCCATAGAAATACTGCTCTGCAATCACACTTGGGTGAAGGGTTTGACTCAAAACAGGCGCTGGTCTGGATCTCTCAGGATGAGCTTTGTTTCTGCCTTTGATCCTTCCTTAGGAGAATTACACCATCCTTCATGGCATACATCCCCCTGCAGAATACTACATGCACCAGCCTGTGCCTTCAGGGCTGTGCACCGAGCTGTGAATACACAGCTTCTGATAAGAAAGGAATTCTTTACAGTAAGGTGGTGAGGCACAGGCAGCCCACAGAGGTGGTGGTGCCCCATCCCTGGAGGCAGCCAAGGTCAGGCTGGTTGGGCTCTGAGCACCTGATGGAGCTGTGGGTGTCCCTGTGCATTGCAGGGGGGTTGGACCAGATGGTCTTTAAGGGACCCTTCGAACTCAAAGGACTGCACAGGGACCCCCTTCTCACCACTCATGACAGGATCTCACTCACTTCCTTTGTTGTGTGTTGATGAAGGTGTGTTGGAGCTCATTCATTTCTTTCTCTGCCTCCTGGAAATTACAGAGGTAGGAAAAGTTCTGTTCCTCCATCTCCGTGAAAACAGACAGCAGTTGTTGGGGGTTGGTAAAATACAGCTCAGGCTCCTGGATTGGAAAACGATTGGAAAATCTGGGTGAGAAGAATGAGAGAAATGTCCTCTGGTACCTCTGCTTACTGGTGTTATTTGTGGCTTTTTCCCAGCAGAACAATCAGGCACAGCCTCCAAAAGCTGCTATGCGACCCCAATTAAATATGCTTACTTAAGGGATGTTACTGAGCAGACCCTGGCCTAGCTTAAAGAAGTCCTGTTGTGCGGCAGAGTGGCTCCCTGGTTTCTTATGGCAGTGGCTATGGGTGCTGAAAGGTGTTTTGCACCTGCTAATTTTTTTCTCCTTTACTCCTGTAACCTTCTCTCCAGGGCCAAGCCTATTTCTGAAGGCTCACCTCCTTACAGACAGGGGTGGTGAGATTTGTCCTCTGCAGCCAATGTGGTGAACTCAAGAAAAGCAAATGGTAAGGCTCATTTCAGGCTGCGTTTTGGGGAGGAAAAAGTGTTGCGAGCATCTGGGTGAGAAATCCTCTCCTTTGGGTATAAAATGAAAAGTTCACTAATCACAACACCTCCTGTTGAGGGAAATCAGTAACGCTAATATGTGACACAGGACAAAGTTAAATATTTCAGCGTAAGGCTTCTGACCTCATCTTCATCCGAGCAGATTTCACTCTCTTGATCCTCCGATGAATATCTGCAAAAGCATTTTGTGTTATCAGGCCCTTAGAGAAATGACAACTCAGAGGAGACCTTGTTAATACATCATGAGCACGGCAAGCTGCCAATGCTGACACCTGCAAGCAGCCTCTGGCTCCAGCTGCAGGTAACTGGCAGCTTCCCGTATTGGCTGTTTGGTGCTGGGCAGCCCCTACAGCATTCACAAGTTTGGCTCCTCTTGCCTGTGGGCTGCTGAGGGGTCAATAGGAGCTGCCTTCTTACTCCACAGGAGGGGTGAAAACCTTGATTTGTGTCCCCTTAGTGCCAGGCCCATTTATGTCTGCATTGATGCTGCCATGTGGCAGCAGCCCAATAGTGGTTTTGTGTGAGGGATGGGCCTGCCTATGGTACGGATGCCTTTTAGTGGGTGATGTCTACTGTGTCCGAACAGGTAACTGTGACCAACAGTGGGGACAAGTAACTCAGCCATAAACAGGGCATGGAAAAGCTTTGCTCCAGGATGGTGCCAGGTTCTACCTTGAGGAGTAAGTTTCCTCTGTACCAAACTAAGTTTGTTGTGGTTGGTTTTTTTTGGTTGGAGTTTTTTTTGTGTGTGTGTGTGTCAAGTACTTACATACTTTCTTCTGTGAGACGTTTCAGGAGGTTTTTGATCTGTGGTTTGGTCCCAGGTGATAAACCTGAGTTCAAACCTTCTGCAGGCATCGGAGAAATTGGCACATCTATACCACTCATGGTCACATCCTGGTCTGGACACAAAAAGAGGTGGATACTTGGAGTGTGAGGCTGCCCCACAGAGGAGTGGGCAGCTCTGCTGTAGTACTTACCCTCCTCTGAGGCACTTTCTTTGTCAGCTGTGGATGCTGTTTTCAATTGCTTTCCGTGCTTTTTTTCATATTCCTCCTGCCATTCTTTTGGAGATAGCTGATAGAGGAAGTCTTTGTACATCCTGTACTCTCGCAGAGAGTTCTCAAATCTGGTTATATCGCTGGGGTGGGAAAAGTGGGCAGTTTGTTAGCAGGGAGGAAAGCCCCTGTTTGAGCAGGTCCTTTATAACCCTTGACACTCAACTACACCCAGAGAAGGGACAGGGAGCTCTTGTTCTCATGGGCACATAAATGTAAACCTCTCTGCTGCAGGCGCTGGTAAAGGCTGGGCAGGGATAGCATGTGATTCTTACCTTTGGAGGCTCATTATTTGGGAACCAATTGAGTGGATCTCTACTATTTTCTTTGCTTTTGCTGAAGATTCTCTTTCGGCACTAGAGGAAAAATACAGCAAAATGAGCCACAAAACAGTTTAGCAGTAAGCAGGTAGTGAGCTGAGATGCATATAACACAGATGGGGAGGAACCCTAAAAATCTCTCTATTGCAGGTACAGATGTACCATTAGTGACACTTGTCTGAAGACACTTTGCCTGAAGGCCTTGCCTTGGCAAAGGGAGCACAGGGTCCCAGCAGCACTTTTCCAGGTCAGGGTGTTCTTAATTTGGCTGTTGCTAAGCATCACTTTCTGCTCTGCCTTTGTGTAATGAGCCAAAGTGCTCAGCTTGCTTTGTTCTGGGGACTGTTCCTGCTGCCAGAGGTTAGGGAGAAGAGTCTGTTATCAGTGTTGTGAGACTTGGTGGGAACAACGATGGATTCTTCACTAAAGATAAACTGAAGGCTTCAGTAATGAGGGGATTCCCCAGCTACTGGCTCCTTCCTCTCAATGAATGTGTGGAGAGAAAATGCTACCAGGGCTCTGGGAAAACCCAGACACAGGGAATCTGAGGTTGGATGCTATCCAAAACCCTCTGGGGATCATCAAGCAAAAAAATCTTTGTTCAATACAAAAGAGTTACTCAGCTTCCATTACATTTTCAGGGCTTGAACAGAGCTTTTATGGTTCTCCTTCAGGAACTCATCAAATATGGCAGCATCTTTCTCCAGGTTACGTTCAGCCTTTTCCAGCTTTCTTTCCTCTCTCTTCGCTATGTTCTCCAGCTTTTGAATCTCTTGTCTCTTAACTGCTATGGCATACTGAAATGAACCCAAAAGATAACACAGTCACGTTGACTGGCTGATACTGAAGGCATGTTGGTTTGGCTTTGTTCTTGGTTGCCTTCTTGCTTTATAGTTGTTGGCAGAGGGTAATGACTCAAACCAAGACACGTCTTAGTGCAAACTAGGTACATAGAGGCCAGGAGATTTTTCAGAAGTAACACAACAGATAAGCAGTGATTGAGATAATTCAGCAGTGTATTAGCACAACAATAGAGATGAATAATGGGGATATTCCAACATTATTTTGATTTCATAATGGCACTTATGGATAAATTACATGAGTAGAGCAAAAGCCAAAAGGTCAGTATGTGGATGTATTTTGCAAATTAAGGGGGAAATAACTGGATGGCAGCCACTGGGTGGTGGGAATGACCTGTTTCATTTCTTAGTGGATTGATGGTCTATAGACCATACGTGTCTTTAACGCAGGGCTTGGACAATTGGTTAATGAGATCTGATGAATGCCCTGCTGCTGTGACCTCTAGGCAATGGGTCTCATGAAAACAAACAAAAACCCAAGGCAACTCTGAAGGACAATTAAATGAGCAGAGAGTAACATTCTTAAAGAAATCCAAGTACCTCCAGCAAAAATATCTCTCTTCTGTCATTTATGTAGTCACGGAAAGTTTCTTTTTCTAATGGATAATCTGAAATGGAGACAACAAATTCAATAGACTACAGGGAGAAATATGGTCATGCAGAGAAGAGTGAATATGATAGCAGATAATGTGGTTGGCATTGAAACTAGAAAAACTGATTACTTTATTACCATTTTGACATTGGTTTGAATCAGTTTCAAAAGGAGTCTCTGTATAAACAGGTAGAATTGAGTGGTGAATCTTGTCCTTACAAAGATCGAGTTTGTTTCTCTAGACATTAATGGCAAAACTATTCCTCTATCAGAGGCAGAAAACTACAGACTCGTGTCCACCAAAATCCAGCTACAGGTCAGCTTGATACAAGGTCCTGGCGAGCTCTCATCTGACTTGTGTGCTGTATCCCAGGGCTCCCAGCTACTGTGGAAGCCACAGGGGATGCTGGAACCCAGGCTGCCCTGGTGGTGTGAGATGGATACAGCCCACAGGCTGTCTAGGTGAACCAGATAACTACTGTGCCTACAGGAGCTCACCAGCATCAGCTAGAGCTAACTGCCAGCCCCATCCCCTTTTTGATTTCTGATTTAGGCTGCTCTCCAGCTGAGCAGCACTGTTATAAAGGAAGGAACCGTTCCCTACCTTTTTTAATGGCTATCTTCCATGAAAGACACTCCTGAAGAGCCTTCAGTCTGTCTTCATCTGTTGCCTGTTTTCTGTTTTCTTCTTCCTCTTCCTTTTGCAAAGCTTTCCTAACCCCTTTTTCCTTTGCCTTGTTTTTAAAGGAGCAAGTCATTTTCTCATGAATTTTCATGGTCTTCATCTTTTCACGTTCCTATAAGAAGTCAGTTATGTGGACAAATTGATAATCTGTTTTGTCTGCTGTGGTTTTCATTGACATCAAGTGGTTATTCACAGGCTAGAAATCTGCAGCTTCTAATACCCTGCTGATGTAAACCCTCAAGTCCAGGTTGAGAGGGTCTCTTGAAACTCACTCCAGAGCTTTCTGGAAAGTGAAACATTGCTTGTGCTCAGTGCTTTCACATGGGCTGAGGTCTGTAATTCATTTGCCCTCTGCATGGGTTAGGCTGAGGGCATTGCTCAGCAGACATCCTTGGTGCCCTTCCCCATACTTACTTTGTGACCTTGAACCCAAGCTAAAATCAAATTATCAGTCAGCTGAGGTTTGCCTAAGCTTGTTTGGAGGCTTCCCTTTGTGATTTAGTAACAAAGACCTCTTGCTTTCATATCACTGCTTGGCTTCTGCAACTGCATCAATGCTTAGACCTCTCTGAGACATCATAACCTCCCTGTGATTTCCCACTGCCCTAGGGAAAATCCTCAGTAGAAATAAGGAAGAAAGAGACATTCCACAGACCCATCATTGTTTTATGGAGAGAAACTTAAGGCATGAATCCCATGTCCTCCTTTTTCTTAGGCCTGTTGAACTGCAAGGAAAGAGACCTTGCACCAAAACCTCCTGTGGATAATCAACACTAGCAGCACTAGCAAGCATCTCCTCCAGGAACAGGAGGGAGCAGCAAACCTACCTTTGAGTATGGAAGCAAAACAGCAGCACGTAAGTTGTGCAATAGCAACTAGCAAATCTCTACACTCTTCTCTCTAAGGTTTATTTCACATCATGTATCTCAGTGAATTTGTAGCTGATAAGGGGGAATTTGAGCTGAATTTAGCAGGTATTGTTTTTCTAATGCATGTATTTCTTATCCTTGGTTTGACTTATATTGGTTGGTTGCCTGCCTTGAGTACACATGGGTGTAAAGCATCATGTATACGTACCGCCTTTGCTTTTTTTCTTTCCTTGCTCCTTATTACAAAAATATCAATATCTGGAGGAACTGTAAATGGATTTCTGTAAATGGATTCTTCATCTTCCTCTTGGAATTCTGCAAGAAATGGGTGAGGATGTAGAAGATACAAGGCAGGATGTTAGAACCTTGTGCAAAGGGACTCTGATCTGCTGCATCATGGCAATATGTCTCTTGAGTTGGCTTCTTGTTGGTGGCAGTTGGCTGCTTACTTTAACATTTAATGTTAGCATTTAACAAACTCAACCCTAGATTAGAAGCCTTAATATACTAAGAGCCACCTGGGTCTCTTCCATCTCTTGTTACTGGTAGGCACTTAGTCTTCTCAGGAAAGGCAGTGGGGTGAGCATAAGACATAAGTTGTTATTGTTAATATAAGCTTAAGCCCTTAGTTGACAAAGCTTGAAGACAGTTTATCTGTAAAATAGGAAAGCTTTAGGCAGGCCTGATTCTGGAGAGCAGAACGCTCCTGTGCAAGGAGATACTTGGCTTTATGATTTCATGATTGGATATAAAATCAACTTTGCTAGATGCTCAAGTTCGAATTAGTGTCTGAGAGATCAAGAAGAAAGGGAGTGAGGACCTCAAGACCTTGGCTGTACTAGAAGATCTATCAGAGAGATTAATTCCTTTGCCCTTCTGTAGTGCTGTTGGTGGCAGAGCCAAGAGCTGCGTTCCCTTACATTCTCACTTCCCATATCCTAACCTCATTTACTGAAGTCTTTATTCACTGTTTTCCTCGGGCAGAGCATTTACTGAAGCTTTTTGGAGCCTGTCTTATCTGACCATGGGCAGAAGAGTATGAATGCAGACCTCTCCTTTGACCAAAGAATGGAAAGCTGCTGGAGCATCATGACCTTACCTGACACAAGGTCGGTTTCCATTCCAGGTTTAGGAGAGAGACTCTCACAGACTGACTCTTCACATGCAGATGACACTGCTGATTCTGGCCCAAAGAAAACCATAAACAAATTAATCAACTGGGACCTGCCAGTGACTGATGCAGTGATGTTTTACAGCAGCAATGAGCCTCAGGTCTTTCTGGATCTTAACCACTGAGCTCCATTTCTGACCCAAACCCATGCTTTCATCTGCACATTGCTGGATCACAAGCAACAATTTTACTTCCTGAAGCTCTTACCAGAAGTTGTTTCAGCACTATGAGTGCTGTGGGTTTCTTGTGATAAGGCTGAATGATTGCTGGACAGCACAGACATGCTGTAGGAAATTTGGTCGCGTTTAATTTTAGGCTGGCAAAGTGACGAAGGTTAGTTTTTAGTTTCTCTGAATCCAATCTCTTTTGTAGTCTTTGCTGCAGGTCCTAGGGGAGAAGGCATAATTGTAATGATCTCACTCACAGAGAACAGATAGATCATTGTAACACTTATCCTTGAATCGAAAAAGGCAGAAAGCAGAGTCCAGAGAGGTACTGTTCAGTTGATGTAATTCTACTGCTATATTCCTGATCCACACAACCATAAGCGCAGCAGAAAATATCCTCTTCCGCTTGAGCTAGTTTTAAGGCTATTTTAAAGCATCATTATTTGCTCTGAACAGCCTCCAGTTTTTATGTATTTTGAGCTAAACTCATCTGGCCTAATTTCCCTGTCCTTGGTGCGATGTGTTTCCTATTGGCTGTGTTTCTGCAGCTGCCCAATTAGTGTCTTATTCTTCAGAGGTGTCAGACTTTCAGCGCTGATGAGACACAGTCTGAGGTAGAGATAAAGCAGTTTGCAATGCACCCCAATATTTTCTCTCTCCTTTTTCTGGTCTTGAAGTGCCCACTCCAAAAGCCTTTCCAAAAGCAGTGTTTGGTAAGTACACTTTGTGAAATATGTGGGGTGGTTGTGGCAAATACCTGAGTGTTTGGCCCTCTTAGAGCACACTTCGACTTCTGTAACCCAAAAGCTTTCCCATAATAACCTTATTGTTCCACGGGGTTGTTCCAATTTCTGCTGCGGGGAATAGGACTGGAAAGCAGAACTAGAGAGAGGATACTGGCAGGTGGGAAATTATCCGTCAGTGAAGATCCCTGAAATCAAAAGTGCTTTATATTACCTTTAGCAAAGGATACAGAGCCGTTTCTGAGATCAACTTATAAATATTCACTTTATGAAGACATTCTTGGTCTGAGATTGTTGATTTTCCTAATAGATTGTTTGCACAGCACTTTGGAAACGATTCCAAAAGCTGCAAAAGCACTGGTTGTGCTAATTACAATTATTACACTCTATAATGCAAATAGAAACTGCTTTGTTGCTGGAATCGTTTGGCACGTAGATCTCACTGCCTCTTATATTTTAAGCTTCAGTAGCTCCCCATCAGCATCCAGCAGGACGTGAATCAGATAAAGCATTCAGGGTTTTAATCTACAGAAACAGTTTTCCAGTGATTTTTCCCTTTCATCAAGCTGCCGTGAAGGGGGAAAAAAAAAACAACCAACAAACCAGAACAAAGTAAACATGCAAACAAGTCTAAAAATGACAGAATAACATTCATCCACCATCTTCCCAGAGTCCACAACAAGCTCATTTATTGATTGAGTAATCAATAAACACGATGCAAGGACTCGCAGAGAAGGGTTGAGCTTGCTGGGAAGTGACTCCAAGTTTGGTGCTGTCCTGGGTGCCCCATCCCACTGTGCACCCCCAGCTCTCACACAGAGGCAAAGACCTCTCACGTATGAGATCTCCCATGAGACACCCTCTGCCTCCACTTGTCTGAGTACAGCTTTACGTCTGATGCCGACAACAAAAGAAAATGATGTAAGTGAGCTCCCCCCATTATATTTTGGTTTCTCACCCCACTGGACTCCACGCTCCTCACAGCTGTGTTTGGATGGGGGCAGAGGCACGGGCACGGCTTGGCACTGTGCTGTTGATATTCTGTTTGTGCTGCCATAGAAACCTGAGCTCCCGCTGCCGGGTGACACGTGTGGCTCCTGGCCTGGTGCAGCAGAGTGAAGGCTCCCGGGGTTCTAGCTACAGTGAGAAGCATCATGACACAGGTATTGCCATACATCCCTAAGTTTTCAGGTAGAAAAAGGGCTCAGGTTCTTAACCCCATCTCCATAACGAAGCACTGGGATGTGGAAATGGGAGCTGGAGCCCTGACACTGGAAGTGACTGTAGTTTTTAGTCTGGGCTACCCAGGGAGTGGTGGAGTCACCATCCCTGGAGGTGTTCAATAACTGTAGAGATGTGGTATCTGGGGGTAGGTTTGGGTTGAAATGGATGCTCTTAGTGGTCTTTTCCAACCTAAACAATTTTATGATATTATATGGCTTGATAAATTATCAGTTGAGCAAAGTAATACGTCTTAAGGAGGAAATGATCTTCAGTTCCTATATTTTCTCTTTCCTGTTTCTGAGAAGACCAAATCAATTTCAAATGGATCATATTCTTCTTTAGACTCTCTATTAAAATAATTTCAGCTTTCCAAAATAGCAGTTTCCTTCACTTACAGATAGGTTTCCAAACAGCTTTTTCCATCTGAATAAGTTGTGCAATAAATAGCATGCTTTTCTATAAGTGCAAAATCCCATTTGATTGTTTTAGTTCTTCTCTGTGATTGCTGATTATCAAGAGATTGGATTCAGGCAACAGAAGGAAAATGCTCATAGAGGGGAAAAAAAGTCTTTATTCTGTACGTGAATACTTCAATTTTTTTAGTATATTTTAGGAGATTTCCCAGATGTATTGGGAATATGCATCAAAAATAAGACTGTAGGATAATTTCCATTACCAAAAAAGAATAATTTAGGAGTACTTAAAATGCACTTTTGTACAGGTGTAATATCAAATGCCCTTGGTTCATAAATACTAGTTTATCACAGAAATACAAATCTGCAGCACTAGCTATCACAGAAATAGAGAATGGCGAACAAAGGCATTGGAACAGCTACAGCTCTGTCCGGCCTAATCCCTACATCACGTAGATATCTATATACCCATTGCTCTGTTTGGTGCCAACTGCTGATTTCCCAAAGCTGGAACACAGATTATTTAAAATCAGAGATGTATTTTGGGAATGTTTGGAAATGTGGAAGCTTCTCATAATGTTGGTGGCTTCGATCCTGCACGTGCCATAAACCCCTTAGGCTTTGTTTTTCCTTGAGGGCAGATAAGTTTTTAAGGCCAGAAGGACATCTGGGGTCTATTCTTAGCCACCATTAACTTGGTTAATGAATGGAATAAATATCATGTGCACATAATGGGAAATGCTGCTTGGTGGCATAGGCTGTGCAGCTGACCGGTGCTGTAGCTCGTTAGGGATTTCTGGGTTGTGCAATATAGCTTCGGGGCACTGCATTTTGGGCATTATTAAACGTCTGGTCTGTTGCAGGTCTGGGGAAGATGGGCTGTTTGCATGATAAGAGTTGAGGGCTGCTTCTTGTGTTTCCAGCAGGATGATGTTTGTAGACCTGGGGGACTTTAGGGGAGGGTTTAGTAACAGCATAGACTTGGGATTGCAGGATATTCTTGTCACCAAATGAAGGCATGGGTGGAAGTGGTGGAGTTGAAGTCTCTGGAGCTGTTCAAGAGCCATGTGGATGTGTTACTTAGGGGACGTGGCTTAGTGGGCAATATTGGTGGTAGGTGGACGTTTGGACTGGATGATCTTAGAGATCTTTTCCCACCTTAGTGATTCTATGATATGGTTGTTTCTTTGCTCCTTTTATTTCTTCCTTGGAGGGAGCTGCTTGACTTCTCTGCTCCATGGTTGCTCCTTTTCTGATGTGGGGATGCTGATCCCTACCCCAGAGGTGCTGTGAGGGTTAATTAGTGTTGGCAAAACGTTTTGAAACAGCTGATTGAGAAACGCTGCCAGAGATGAAAGCTAAAGAAGTATCTCGGTAAATAAATACTCCTTTGTAGTCTTATCTTTACAGGAAACTCCCTGTGTACCCAGGATGCTGCACAGGTCACTGAGCAGCCATCTCGCCATTGCCTGGAGTCTTCTCAAGGGGACTCATTTGTTTAAGTTTTTTACTTCAGTTTCTTCGAAGTGAGCCCTGATACACACCACACAAAGGGAACAACCTAACTAACAACGAGTGACACACAAGCACCACGCGGACTGGTGGTTATTTTCCTTCTCTGGAGCTCTTGTTCCTCTGTTTCCTGCTGAATGGGTGCATCTGCCAGAACCCACAGCATCCCAAAAGGAAGAAGGGCAAATCAGAGCCAGTTTTCAGGGCGGCATGCAAGGCAGGAGGAAGGGATCCGCAATGAGTGTCAATAGCACATACAGTGCAAGTGCTCTGCTGGAGGTGGTGAGGTCAGTTCTGTCTGTGGTCTGCCTGTGGCACTGCTGCTTACCCTCTCCATTCATCTGAAGCTTTCCATTCATCTGTGTGATGCTCTGCTAGCTCCTGATCCCAGATCCAACCTCCTTCTCCAAGCAGGGCTAACTTAAGGTGCCCAATACCTTTCCCAGCTGATCTGAAAACCTCTGAGGATGCAGATTTCAGAAGTTCTCCAGATAACAGAGGGTAAGAGCTATGGGCCCCTGATTGGCCCCACTGCCTTGCTTTGGTAATGATATAAATAAATGATATTGTTGCAATTTCAAGGCCAGTTCTGAAGAACTGTTTAGCCCTAATCCCAAATCGAAAAATAGTTCCAGCTTTCCCTCAAAGCTAAGTACAACTGGGGCCTAGGAGTCTGCATTTGGCCCGTTGTAAAGAGAGCCACAGAGCTGAAGCCAAGGAGACTTGCCTAACCAGGGCTATAAATTCTTGCTATTTGCAGGGACAATTGACCCAGGAACATGAGGTTGCAACTTCGTGATTTTACATTAAGCTCTCAAGGCACCGTTCCAGCCGTTTTCCTGGCGCTTGCTTTGTGGCAAAGCTACAGCTGCTGTGACTGATTGGGAACCAATCCAGCCAAAAAATACCATGCCCAAGGAAAAGATCCTTTTATTTTGCTCACCGTGATGGGCTGAGGAAGAGAGAGACACATGGGATAATGTAATTGCCTGTCAGTGCCAGTCTGTGCTTAGGAAGATGGTGAAGCTGCTGCTTTGTGGTGGTAGAACCGGTGATCCCACACACCCTGCACAAATAGTTCCTTCAGAGGGGTATGTGGGTCAGAACAAGAAGGATTCCTAAAGTCATGGGTCAGGCTGATTTCTAAGAGCTGCAAAAGCGAGCACATGCTTTATGGCTCCAAACCACTCCTGCTCATGTGGAAAGGATTAAAGATAAAAACAACCCTGCTATTCACTTTGCTCCAGAGCTGCTTCGATCCTGTCTGTCTGCTGCTCCAAAGAAGCTCTGACAGGAGCTATTATCTGTGATCCAAAACCGTGGCTCATATCCCCAGGGTAGCTCATAGGATCCACCTTCTCTTGCCAGAGAATGAGGCATTGCTGGGTACTGGTCATGGTGGTTTGCAAATGTTTGGTGCCAGCCTGGCTGTTTTCTTGCAGAACGCTCCAGTTTGCATCTCTACTCCGTGCAGGGAGCTGTGGGGCTCAGAGAAGCACTGATGCCACACGTGGGGCTTCTTGTATCTGTGCAGCTGCAATCACAGACAGTGCAAACTCATGCAAGGACAGCCTTGTTACTTGGAAACGTTAGAAAGTTTCCACATCCTGTTCCTATCCCATTGACTGCACCTGAGTGAATGCCCACTGTTCTCTCCACCAGGATGTCAGCAGATCCTGTAGTTTGTTTTCCACTGAAATGTCTCTTCTTGGGTAAATATTACATCTGAGGTTGCTTTGCCAGTGGCTTTCCTACCCGGAGTTTGTACAACAGGTCAATGCCCTGCTCAGAGATAAAAGGAATACTTGCTGTGAGTGCTGTTTGTTGCTCTGCTATGCCACTCTGCTGTTCCCTTGCCACTTTCTCCTTTAAAGGTTTCTGAATGCCGCTGAAGTCCTGGAGGTTTTAGCAAAGTGAGGGAAATTTAAGACAAGCTATCGAGGGCTTGGGCAGAGCAGAAGGGCAGAGCAGGAGCTTGTTTGTTCCAACAGCCGTGGCTTGTAAATTATTCATCTGCGTGCAACAGAAACACGCAGATCCTCAAAGGTTGTGTTACAAAGGGTGAGTTGAAGGATCAGCAAGCTTCGAGCAAAACAGGAAGGTTAACAAGTCCTGGGGAGCCCTTCTCCTTCCACTTGCATCTGCTCAACAAAAATGCCTGCTTGCAGAAGAGAACTGAGTCTCCAATAAATGAAACAATGCACAGACACAGAGATGTGTGCGCATGGTGGGGAGGCCATCTGCAAAAACTCAGTTTTCCCTCTATTGGAAGCAGATTTGAAGCTGGTTGCAATGAAATGTATGGAGAACCTGTGAGCACTGAGCACACAAGAGGCTCTAGCCTCTGTGAAGTAGGGAAAAAGTTTCCAAAGACCAAGAGAGATCAGAAGAGCAGGCTAAGCAGAAAAGGAGCCAGCATGCTTCTCCTCAGCAATTTCATCTCCAGATGAAACCAGACTTCAACTAATTAAAAAGAGCAGATGCTAGCTGGAACGTTAATTGGAACAGCTATATTCTGACTGTGCTTAGATGTATATTAGCTCTCTTGTAGTAGGTTTGGAGAGAGGTAAGTAACTCTTTAGCAGGCCTCTTGTTGTGTTACACACTACATACTTAGGGCATACTGTAAGATCTGTGAATAGGTTTGGATCCTCTGTTTTTTCAGGGGCAAACGATTCTCCATCTAATAATGTACTATCACCAAACTCAGCATTCTCAGCCCTTTTTTCTCACGGTGTTGGTAGTAAAGTGATCTTCCTTGCTTTGGGGAGGCCTTGTAAGCAGTGCTGGGCACAGGGCCAGCTTCTGTTCTTCCTGATACGTATTGTATTAATGGATGTCTCTTTAACCTGTGCACATTTGCTCCCCTCTGTCTGTGTCCCTTCTCATCAGACTTGTTGTGTGCTCTGCAGAAAGTGCAGAGAGCTTAACTGACATCTGATATACTTATAAATAGCCTGTCTGCCCTGCTATGGTTCTGCAGCTATCCCACATGAGCAAACACTCAACGTATTGCGCTCTTCCTGGAACTGGGATGCTATCGAAGATTTTCCTCCAACGCATCCAAACTTGGCTTCTGCTGGAAGCTGGGTACTTGATTGCAGGCTCTGCTGCTCTGTTCAGATTGGCAGTTCCTTGGTTTTGTCCTTGTCTCCATTTCGTTCTTAAGAGACAAAGGAAAGGCGTTATCCAAGTAATGAGGCTCTACCACTGCTCCTGCCCTTCCTGCTCCAGTGCTGGGTGCAGACAGGGACTCACTTGGTTTAAGGTCTTCTCCTCAGAGCCCTCAGCAGAGTGGATGGGTCCTCCTGAGCTGTCACCCTCTTTCTTTGCCAAGATAGGGCAAAAGTCCCTGTCCTGTGTCGCTGAACTGGTCACACTCTAAATGGTGCTTGTCCCCAGCCCCTTTACAGACAGGACCTAAAACCTCTCTCCCTCCTCTGGGCATTGTCTCATAGCAGTGCTGACAACACTAAATCCTAATGTAACTTCATTTTTTTTGGCTGTTCTCTCTTCCTAGGTGTGAATGCTGTCATTGCTGAATGACACCTGCTCCCCATGGCTCCCTTTGGTTTGCAGGAAAAACCTTTTTTCCCCACAGCCCAGATGCAGACAGATGTCTCCTGAGGTTGGTGCCTTAGGTAAATGGCTCCGTCTGACTTGGTTCTGATTGCATTGAGCTCTACAGTGCTCATCCTCCTTCTGGAGGTGTCTTGTTGACTACCAAGGGCTTAGTGACTGGCTCCCATGCTGCTATCTGATTTTAGGGGTGAGGAGATAAGGTTAATTGATGTTTTCCTCCTTAGTTTACTTCACACATTGCACCAGCATCTCTCCTTATCAGCACCCATGTGCTAAACACAGCTGGGCTGCCCGGAACAAGCAACAGCATTGCTGCCTTTGGGCTGGGTGGGGGCTGCCCCTCCACAAGTTTTGTGATCACTCCTTGAGTTGCTCCTGGTGGCTGCTACATCTAAATGGCCACCCCAGAGATAGAAGGTGGATTTCTCATTGAGGGAATGGAAGCAGTGGTGGCTCAGAGCTTCTGATGGGAGCTGCTTTCAGGTACAGCAACAGTCTTGCTGGTGACTGCTGACTTGCGCCAGATGAAACCCTTACCACTGAATACCTCTTCTGTTCTTCCAACTCAGCTTCTAAATTAGAAATCCTACTGCCTGCATACGATACGAGGAGGGATTTTGCAACACTGGAAGGCTGAGGCAGGGCACAAGGATGATAGTCATTTCTGTTGCTGAAGAGGCTTGATTGCATTCAGGTGCCCACTGAAATGGTTTCCCTTCCCACCCATCTCCCCAGGGGTTGTGAAATGTTGGCTCTGCTCAGCTGGTGCCAGAGGAGCAGCTTGGTGAGCTCGCTGCTTTCCCATTGCTTTTCTCCCTGCCAGCAGCAGCATGTCCAAAGTAAATCACAGTGTTTTGGAGCAGCTTTGGTTCAGGCTCAGGCTGGCAGCCTCGGTCTCGCTGGGAAACATCTTGATACAGCAGCTAACGTTCAAATTATAGGAACACAGCAGGACACCATCCAGGCATGGAGAAGAGCCTGCAAGTGCTTGCTGTGCTGCACGCTCTCCAGTGGCCTGCCACGTGTTACACAGACTGAAGTTTGCTGATCCCAAGGCTGTACCCTGCAGTGAAAGCCAGCTGATGCCTGTCCTTCAGATCCAGCTCCTCTGGACAGTATCCTCTTTGCAGGGTTCCCAAATAAAATTTAATGGAGCTTGTTAAAGCTGCTCGGATTGGTGGTGGCTGTGGGAAAGGCTCTTGTAAGAATGCTTAGATTTCTGTTATCCTCATATTGAGTTTCCTGTAGACTTTTCAGTGCTTACTGAGCCTGAGCTATGGCTAAGCCATTCTCAAGGGCTAGTTGAAGTCTCTTGTTTATTTTCTTGATGCTTTTCCTAGCATCTTGTAAATCATCTTCTGTCTTTGGCAATGGTAAAGTGTGAAGCAAGCAGTTTCACCACTGCAATATATCCATGTTTTGTTGCAGCAGGAGGAACAGAGCCCAGTTCTTAACTGAAGGTCTCAAGTTGTTCGCGATCAGCCCAGTGAGAACTGCAGCAGTTTGGCTGATCTACCTTCCATGCCCCATATGCTGTGTTAGATCTGGGAATTTGCACATTGTGGGTCATAGTGCATTCTCTTTTCAGAGGTGAATCCTGCAGCTCCATCAGTGTACAGTTGCTCACCGTGGCCCCTTGGAGCAGCCCACATGGCTCCTCTGCAGGCACGTGGCCTTGAAGCCAGCCAGAGAAGCTCCTGGCACATCTTCCTCTTGAAGGTGGGGATGAGAGAGGAGGAGGCTGCAGTAATCGAGCTGACAAAACTTTTTGTCTACTGTCTCAGCGGGCTCCAGACAGAGCTGAGGAGTGCCAAGTTCTCTGGCCCTGTCCCATGCGGTGGCTGCCTTCCAACATGGCTCAGGAGCCTCTACTTGAGGTGACTTTTCAGCATTTTTATTCCTTCCTGCACCTCTTCTTTTGGGTTGTTGAAACTTTCCTGCTGGCTTGTGTTTTTATGAGGACTTGTCTCACCCACTGAGCTTTGAGGGCTGGGACACCTCTCCATCCCCACTTCCAGCACTGTGCCTCACCCGTGTTGTACAGCCTGCCCTGCTGCTGCTCCATCCTCCAGGCCAGAGGCCCCTCTGCTGCTCATTTCTCTTGGCTGGATGGAACTGCCAGCCCTCAGCCTTCTTCTTGGAGGTGGCAATGTATACCTTGAGCCATTTGCTCCAATGGAGTTTGGGAGCCCTTAGGCCTTTCTTTGCTCCTGCCTGTGTCAGGCTTTTCCTGTGCCTTTTGCACCTTATGCTCTGATTTCTCCCACCCCAAAATATCATCCTCTTTTGGCTTCCCCTTCAATGTCCCTTGATTCCTTTATTCCAGAAAAGACATAAACATCTCCAAGCACATATTCTGGCTGACGACTTGAGTGGCTGAGGGAACTGGGATGGTTCAGTCTGGGGAGAAGAGTCTCAGGGGAGACCTTACTGCTCTCTACAGCTCTTGAAAGGGGATTGTGGTAAGGTAGGGGTTGGCGGCCTCTGCTTCTGGTAACAGCAATACCTGTTGATGGCCTGAAGTTGCACCAGGGGAGGTTTAGGTTGGATATTAGGAAGAAATTCTTCTCTGAAAGAGTGGTGATGCAGTGGCACAGGCTGCCCAGGGAGAGGTGGAATCACCATCCCTGGAGGTGTTCAGTACTAAGGAACCTAGTCTAGTGGGCAGTGTTGGTGGTAATGGTTTGATGGTTGGACTGGATGGTCTTAGTGGTCTTTTCCAACCTTTATGATTTTATGATTCTATGCTGTATTCCTCCCAGATTTTGGTAAGCTTTACTTCTTTTGCCCAAGCCCAATTGCAGTGAGCACTGTCCTAGCAACACATTCAAGTGGTGTTCAAATCCCCTCCTGCCCCATGCGAACAGCTCAGCTTGGGAGGGCAAACAGCTCTTGCATCTGTCATTTTCCTGCTACATGCTGGCGTCTCCTCTATTTTAAGATGTTTTTTGCCTGAAGACAAATAATCATACAGTTTTCTGAGCAGCCTGGCACCAATTTAATCTATTTCTGTGCAGTGAAGGCCTGATCCTGGCAGTGCTGAGCCAATTCTCCGCAGGGCAAAGCTAGGCTTGATTCCTCAGTGAAATCTGTTTCGGCATTGCACAATGTGTCTGTTCTTGGCTGGGGGGGGGGAACGGGACTGTGTGCAATGTCCAGTCTGGACTGGACAGACACTGGAGTCTGATTGTGCTGGAATGACGTCAAAGGCTGCAATACTGTACCTCAGCCTGGCACTGGGCTGCTGCTGCAGCTGTGCTGGAGGCCACACTGCTTCAACCTTTGCACGCTGGATATCCACTTGCACACCTGGCCCTTTCCTGCACGAAATTACAGTTCCAAACTGGAAGCAAATTGACGTTGCTTTTTAAAGAAGCATCCTTGTATTTCAACCTATGGCTGGGATAAAACTCCAGCTGATGTGCAGCCTTTCCCATGCCTGAGGCTCAGACTAGCAGGAGGGGATGCCAATTGCCATGGAGCTGCAGCAACCAGCACCACAGAGGGTGCCAGTAAACCGTGGTGCTCATCCCTGTGTCACTGATGGAGAGAACATGAACACGTTATCTATTAGCAGCTGCTGCAAACGCTTGCTGCTGAGCTCTGCTGAAGGCAGGCAGATAAAGCAGCAGCAGCCTCAGCTTGCATTCAACCACAGTGAAACCAGGGTTGCATATATTTAGCTGTTTGCAGCAGGGTGCTATGGGGAAGGGTGAGACCTGAATGTACATCTGAGCAGATGTCACAGAGCTCCATCCCATCAACCCACAGCACCCCAGCTTCTTGCAGTCCCCAGAGGCTACAGCAGGGCAGGCAAGTTGTGAAACACATGGAGCTGCTCTGCAGGAGGGGACCTGCTGTGACCTCCTGGCACTGCCTATATCTTGCCAGCCTTTTAACAGACCTGGTACAGCATCGCTGACGGTGCACATCTACCAGGCCTGGGTTGAAGTGAGCTGATTCCAACCTTAAGTTGTTAAGCTGACACTTCTAATCCAGCTGTTTGGCTGCCTGCTGGCCTAAGCAACAGTCCATCTTGACAACTGTGCACACAGGTCAGAAGGAAGGAAAGAGCTTTTGACAGTTGAAGTTTTGCTATGTATGCTCAGGCAGTTCTTAGATTGTTCCTAAAAGGATGCTGGCAGATGAAGAACGGCTCCCAAGATTTTGGAAATACTTGAGTTTTCCAAATGTAAAATCCAAGAGGATTTCCAGCATGACTGTGGCAGTGCAGTGTCCTCTCCTTTAGGCAGAATCGGTGCCGTTCAGCAGAAGCTGGGCAATGGGGCAAAAGCAGTGAAGGGAATAGGAAAGTAACAAAGAGGTGACCTGAAATGTTAGCAGGAGCATTTAGGAGAGCTCATGAAGTGAAGAAAATGGAAGATTTAAAACTGTATAAAAAAGAAAGAGTAAAAATTGGTGGGGTTTAAATAATCTGCATACATTGATTTTAGCACGTAGCAGCAGAGGGAAGGATGTCATCCTTAGAAAAAAAAGATAATTTTGTACTGGACAAGTCTTGAAGGTAAATATTTAATTACAGGATCGATTTTGATAAAGACCCAGAGTTTGCAATTGATTTCTTCATCCTCTTCTGTGCCAAGCAGAGAAATTCCTGGTTAGTGCTGGTTGTTGCAAATAACGTCCACTTGTGATTATAAGCGACTTTGCACACTAAAAGAGAAAAACAATGCCTTAAAGCCAACCTCCTTTCTGTCCTCTCAGATCAGTAATAACTCTCTTATTTCTGGGGTAAAAGCAAAGTCAGTATTCTTGACTGATCACCCTAGCAATGTTGTGAGTAGGGCTGGCACTGTGATACTTCGCGGTGCAGAAACCTGTCTGTATTTACCTTAGGGGCTGTGATATCAAGACAGGAATTTGCTTGCAAAAGGGAATTACAATAGCAAATTTTAGCTAAGCCTGTCAAGTTACCATGATCAGTTCCTAACTGCAAAAATGGAGGTGATGCATTTTGAATGACAGGGACTGTTGTGCTATCCAGATGATCCCTACTGCGTCCATTGGTTCATGGAATGCTCACAACTGAATACAGGCTTAAGCCAAAAAGAAATCCAGACGCTTGGTCAAACAATGGGTGATGTTCAAAGGTTTAGAGCCATCTCTCTTTATTTTAGGAAAAGCTGAGTTAGTGTAGAGTTAAGGAAGAGTGAAATGGTTAATGAAGATGTGCTCTTCTCTCCCATTCACTGATTCCAGGTTCTCCTTCCAGGAACTGCCACGCTCCCTGTGATATTGGAACAGATTGGGTGTCCTGAAGACAAGGCTTTGTCACCATCTTTTTGCTATATATTCTTCACCAGAGAACCTGAATGCAATTTTTGAACATCAGTTCATTCGGTATCATGCTGTGCCAAGACTGTTATCCTCAGGGATGGAAAAAACGAAGAGAAAGGAGATGAGGTAGGTTGCTTCTGGTCATATAGACATAAATTAAATAGTAGCACAGTTGGGAAAGGACGTAGTTTATAGGAAAAAGTATATGCTGGTGATCTGAATTTAGCTCTCAGTTGTTTCTTATTATGCCAGTGAATGTTTTGTCCCCAAGTCCCTACAGAATAAGTAGATGCACATTTTTATATCATAGAACTCATGACTAAAATCTACCCAAACTATCTGATGACTCCAAGGTTGGTGTGAATGAAAATACTTTCTATGATCACATCTGTATTTTGGGGAAGCGTAATCCAGGTCTGAATCAGTGTTTCCTTCATTGCTTACATTCCTAGTAAGGATTAATTAGACAAGGAAATAGAACATTACATCACAATGGATCATTTTTAAACACGTCACCCCTCTGTTCTGCTTTTTTGCTTGTTTGTTTATAATTGTTCTGTTGAGAATATCTGCCTTGTGACAAGCAAAGCTGTCAGCTCTCAACAAGCAGTGAAATGAATATCAACCCAAGGCAAAGCAAATTGGGAAGAGGTTCCAGAGAGTGGTGCTATTTGAAATAAGCTAAAGTATTATTTTGAAAGCTTGCGTGGAAGAATGGAGGTTTGCCAGCTATTACAATTGGACTTCAGAGTAACTGCTGAGTGGGTAATTATTCCCCGAGGAACATGGGAGTCTGGACAAATGTAAGAGGGAAACAAAAAATATATGAAGAATTAACGTTAGAAAACAAGCTGGAACATTAGTCACAGGAGGGATATAACTCAACATTCATTTAATGTTTATTTCTGTGATGAACAGAAACGTTCTTAACCCCTGTGCTGAAGCAGGAAATAGGAGATTTCTCTCTTCTTAAGGCAGCTGGAACTGCTTTGTTGATTTCATCTCTTCGATAGGATGGTGTAGGGGAGGGCAGAGAAACGTCCTGAACATACTGCAAACCCAGCAAACAGGCTTTGTGGGAAAAGAACCCACTTGTGGAGCTTGTTGGGGTATTATGTGATGTCTGGCACAGTCTTCAGTGACTCCCCAAGATGAAAAAAAGAGAGAACTGCCAAGGTTTGAAAGATGAAGCCCCCCCTCCCCACAAGTACATGCTCATGGTCTTTCTGCAGAGCATGGTCTCATTTTCTCCTGTGCTGAGCAGCACCTCAGCAACATGGAGGGGACTCAGCTCTTGATGATGGCCTTAAGTTACACCAAGGGGAGGTTCAGTTTGGATATTAGGAAAGATCTATTCTCAGAAAGCACGGTAACAGGCTGCCCAGGGAGGTGGTGGAGTCACCATCCCTGGAGGTGATCAAGAAACCTGAAGATGTGGCACTGAGGGACGCAGTCAGTTGTATGGTGGGGATGGGTTGACATTTGGACATTATAATCTTACTGGTCTTTTCCAGCCTTACTGATTCTATAATTCTGTGAAATGGTGGAGGAGTTTTGCCTGCCGTGTTGCTGGGCTTACAAGGACAGGGTGAAACATAAGCACAAAGAAAACTCAAAGTGTGAGAGAATTTTTGAGGTTAAATAGTGCACATGAGGTTGGTCCTGTCCTTCCAAAGCTCTTGTTTCATAATCCTACGCTGCAACTATTGCACTATAGACTTACTTATAGAGTGACCACACTGAGCCTTTGTGGTTCATTGCTCCCATTATTATCTTAACAGCAGCAATTTCCTAACCAGTCCTGTTCCTAAAACAAGACTAGTGTTGCTTTGGATGTTTGGTGTCTGGGACAAAGAAGAATCTCCTTGCTGGGCTCTCACCATGTCCTTGGCCAAGTGATGGGCTCCCGCGTGCCTTCTCACACTTGTCCCCTGTCAGTGTTGTATTTCTGACCTATCACTGCTCTGTGACCTGAGCGAAGGTTACCATTGTTTTTGTGTGGGTTTTGTGTTTACTATTTAGGGTGAGGGAGAGGCTCTGGATTCTGTCGGTTGGGTCATCTTCTTGGTTTCCCAATTCAGTGCAAACGGGCAGGCAGGGCAGCTCTTCCTTGAAAACATTCACATTCTCTTGAAAGATTTCTGGCAGACTCGGTGTTGGCAACACACGATGGATTCAACACAGCCATAGTTTTTCTTTTTTCTGAACACTGTCTTCTAAGTGACCATCTTCTCTCAGAACTTCAAGCCACTTCCTGGAGTCCCAAGCACAAGGATCCTGCACAAACACACCCAGCTCTGCGTATTCCTTCCAGGAGAGGGCAGGGGAATACAGCTTATTGCAGATCTGCTCCTGAACCGCAGCCAGGATTACTCATGGCTCAGATCTTCCTGTATGTCCTCCAGTCTATTTTGGTTTTTTAAACGCAGAAGAGGTAGGTGCTGAATCTCAAAGTGAGTCAATGGATTTTGTCACATTGACAGACCTGCCTGTTCCTGAGTCATCTTTAGGAGGGACAGCTTGAACTGAACTGCTTCCCTTACTCTGGAACCTCTAGGAACCGCAGGAGGTGGTCTGATTCCCTGGTCTGTTCATCATGTCATTGGGTGCAGCACTTCTCTTAGGCATATTTGACCACATACTCAAATGCAGGAGGTCTGCATAGAAAGCCAAGGTTTGAAGTGGACCTAGTTAAAGATAGCCTGGGAAAATAACAGCCAGAAAGAAAGCTGATGTTCTTTTTCAGTATCGTAATGAACAGAAGGTCTGGGAGAAAATCAGAAACCGTGCTCAGCTCCCCATTGTCTTTAATATTCCAAGGAGCATTAAAGAAAAGCCTAGACTGAGTTTCTTCTATCTTATCTCCCCCTTAGACCTATAACTCTGACTTGAGAAGACAACGCAATTTCCAAACTAGTTAAGGAAAGAAAAGAAGGAAAAGAATCAATGAGCTGTTGTCTCTGCAGCAGAGATGCCCTTGCAAGGCCAAAGAAATTAAGCCCTGAGCTTGCTGTTGCCGTTTCCACCTTGCCCTGCAGAACCACGGTCAGGGATAAACATATTCTTTGTGTCAATATTTCTGTAGTACCAAAAGAACTTGCAGTCCTTATCTGCGAATGTCAAGGACTGCCGAGTTAAAGTGCTCACAGTGCTACTGCAGTTTGACAGGCTTGGGTGCTCCCCTTGATCCCTGCAATGGGGCCAAAAGATGCAGGACAGCAGGGTCCAGCCACTGGGATCCATCTACTGATGGATTGAAGTCCTCAATTTTTCTTTGCCTGATTATTTTTGCTTCTCTCGCTGGAAAAGAGCAATGTCAATCTGTACATAGAAGTGTGCAAGCAATCAGTGCAGCCCAACTAGCCCTTGTTCTGTCAAGTGGACTCACCTCATTACTAGCAGTTTGCTGGTGCAGAGCTACAGCAGGTGACATCTAAGGCAGCACAGCACTTACCTTTGTGGCACAGTCTCTCCTTTTGCTCATCTGCAAATCTCCCCTTCCAGCCCCTTCAGAAATGGGAAGCTGGCTGTGACACAATACCACACAACTTACAGAAGATGGGAAAACCTGAGGGAGGAAAAATGAGCCTTGGGACAGCCACAGATGGGAAGGCAATGTGTGGGCAGAGCCAAATAGAGAGCAGTGCTGAGCACAGAGCTGATGAGCCTTTTGCTCCTTCTCCTACCTTTATCAGTTCTGTGCATAACAGCTTGGGATCAACATCAGCCTGCAGTTTCTTTCTGACTCGATAATGCTGTGCTATTATTATCTCCAGGGAAATGTTAAAAGGCTCCAGTGCTGAGCTGTGTTTGCTTTTCCCGATTGGATCTTTAGCACACAGCCACGAGACAAAGGACAATGAAAAGTCCCTTAACCTCACCTGGGCCCTGTGTTTGGCGGGCAGAGGAATGCCATAGCAGCTGCCTGAGCAGGAGAACCAGTCTGACTGAAATTCCCTCCCGAAAGGTGGCAAAGAGAAACTGGAAAATCCCCGGGCAGGATCAAGGGCCAAAGGTGTGAACAGGTCTTTTCAAAGGACTCCTGTTGAAGAGATGAACAGGGAAGGAAGTGTCTTAACAGTGCACAAAAAGCGTGAGATGGGGAGAAGACAAATGCATCTCACAGTGTGGAGTAGGGGTCAGTTTTGCTGCAGTACCAAATGAAGTCATCGAGCAGAAGAAAGCTGATTCAAGCCATTGGTGACAGCAGCATGGATCTCTCTAACCCTAACCTGACAGCCTGCCCCAGGCCAGCAGTCACTGCACCAGGAGTTGGCAGTCAGAAGTGACCAGAAGTCATTGTACTGATGTAGATACATGCATCATCCAAGAGCAAAGCTCAGCTGTGTGCCAATTGCTTTCACTGTCGCAGGGCTTCAAGGAATTGATCAGAAAATCAGTTCACAGCTTAAGAGGTGCATGGCGTCGCCACTTTGCATGTAAATCTCAACTTTGGTTTAGGCCCAAAAGTACATTTATGGACCCCAGAACCACAGCTGTAGGTTGAGGCCTCACAGCAACCTCAGTGTGATCATCCTGGGAAAGAAGAGTCCTCGGATAAAATCCCAGCTCAGAACAGATGCTGTAGAGGATGAAACAGTGGACATCCTTCCCAAAGGATCTGGGCTCCAAGTAACACCAACTTGTGCGTTTTTTTTTTTTCTCATTATTTTCTGTTGCACAGTAGTGGGTTTGCACAAGAGTGAATTTCTTTATGCTGAAATGAAACCTCAGAACTCGTGCTGTTGTATATTGAGTTTGTTTGTTTTCAGTGTGTCCTTTGTCTGTCTAGAATTTATGCCTGGGCAGAAAAAGCGGACTTTGGATGTTTGTCCTGGATGTCCTGCTGCCCAGTAGCTTTGTCAGGGCAGGAACATCTGCAAGACTGCTGAATGCCCAGAGGTCCTGTAGGCACCACAAGGACTTTCCTGGAGTTTCCCAGCACAGCTGATCCCATGCATGTGGCAGAGGGCACATGGAGACGTGCATGATTGTTGGTGCATCCAGAACTTGTCACATAGAGCTCAAGCCAGAGGCTCATCCTGGATGCTGGAGATTCATTTTCCCTGGCCACTCTGTGTTGCCTACATGCATATTTTTTTCTTCCCTGGGCAAATGCTGTAGCAATACAGAACCCTTAGTTACATGTGTGCTTATTTCCATTGTGTTTTGCTTCCCAGTGATTGCTATTGCCTAGCATTGAATGGACATGATGCTCTGTAGGGTTCTGCAGTGTGGCTGAAGTTGCTCATCCCATGAACCAGAGCAGTGCTCATTCACCCCTTGGGCTCAGCCTCACCAGTCTGTTACCTGGTTTAACAGGTTTCAACCCATCCCTCAAAGTGACTCTCCCATTGCAGGTAAAGCCATGTTTCCCTCCACCACCTCTGTGTGCAGCTGCACAACGGCACAAGGAGAGATGGATGGACATCTCATCTCAGCAGCTGCACACATCTGGGTCTGCCAGAGCCCTCTGCACACTTCAGCCTTTGTGTAACAGCAGAATGCAGCCAGCCCTGCATGGTGCTGGGAGGGAAACGGAAAGGATTTGTCCTCATGAAGTGAAAGCAGCTCGAAAAGCAGAACTGGGGCACGCACTGTTTTATTTGCACGTGAGTAAATACACGATTTCCCTTCCTCTTCTGAATTAGAAAGCTAGAATTTACTGGAACTTAAATCTAAAGAAGCTGTCCAAATTTAGAGAGACCTCTAACATGTCCCAGTGCATATTTAGGTCATAATAGTAAAATTAAGGCTGTAATTTTTGTTTGTTTCCATGGTACTAAATATTCTAAGGTAATTCCCTGTCTGAACAAGCAAGCAGTTCTTGTTCCAATAAGGTCGATCTGAAGGGTTTGGGGTTTTAGCTGTATGGAAATTTCCCCATCTAATGCCTCTGTGTTGCATCAAGCTAAACTTCACCTACCTGGGGGGAAGACATGGCACAAAGTCCAACCCCAACCCACCCCCACTGTGCCCACTGGCTGTGTCCCTCAGTGCCACATCTCCACAGATCTTAAACACCTCCAGGTGTATTTGAGCCCACATATGTAATACATGTAACTTAGAAATGTGTATATAACATATATAAACAATGTGTTCTTTGCAGAGGGACTGGAATTGAGTACTGCTGGTACAGGCTGCATGGGGAGGTGGTGGAGTTACCATCCCTGGAGGTGTTAAGAAACGTTTAGATGTTGTATTGAGGGATGTGTTTTAGTGGGTGATATTGGTGACGGATGGTTGGACTTGGATGATCTTAGAGGTCTTTTCCAGCCTTGGTGGTTCTATGATTCTATGTGATTCTATATGAATTGGATATATACATTCTATATATATTGAATATATGTTTGCATATATGTGTGTGTATATATATATGTGCTTGTATACATATGTTTGTGTATATATATATGAGTATGCAGATATACAAACAGTACAGTGCACATATAGGAATATATAACATATACGTGCATATTAAACTGACGGTAATAATGCTAGGGGTGAAGCCAGCAGTGATTTCCCACGGGTAGGTGAAGAACCGGGGTCTCGCACACCCGCGGAGATTCGCACGTGGCCGCGCCCCGCCTGCCCCGGGGGCCGGGCCGTGCTGTGCGCGGCTCCCATTGAGGCTGAACACGGGCCGGCCCCCGGAGCTGCGGGGCCAATGGGGGCTGCGAACGCGGTCGAGCCTCTCCCCGGCCCCCCCCGCGGCCGCCGGCGCCGTGCCGGAGGGTTTATAGTACTACGCCGCGGGGCCGCGCCGCACCGCGCGCCGCCTCCCGGGGGAGCTGCGCCCGCTCCGCTCCGCGTCCCGCCGCGCTGTTGGGACCGGGGGGTGGGGGGTTTGTTTTTTTTCTTCTTCGTTCTTCGGTTTGGTTGTTTGTTTGTTTTGGTTTTTTTTCTGTCCGTCCGTTTGGCGGTCAGATGGTTGATTTTTATTGTTATTTTATTTTTTAATTTTTTTTGGCCGTTTTTCGATTCTCCAGGTTTTTTTTTTTTTTTAGAAATTATTTATTTATTTATTTATTTATCGTTTTTGGTATCTTGTTTTCAACGTTGGTTTTGCATTTTCGGCGTTTTCTCCCCAGGGCCGATTGGCGGAGGAGTTCAGGTAAGGGCGTGTGATAAGCGCGGTGCGGGGTTTGCTCGGTCCGGCAGAGGAACCCCCCGGTACCGCCGTAGGGTGGGGGGGGAGGGGGGAGGCAGCGAGGGGCTGCTCGTCCGAGAAGGTCACATCCTCCAGCGGTAGGGAAAAAAAAACGGCTTGAGAAGGGAGAGAGGAAAAATAACCTATTAAAAATAGGGAAAACTAGCAAATAAACAACTGAACAACCCCCCAACCCCAATAAATAAATAAATAATTAAGCACCCAAACACAACCAAAAGAACAACCAACCAAATGTTTTGCAGTGGTGAAGATGCAGATGTGCTCCTGCTGGAATGTGTGTTGTGCCCCCCCCCCAGCCCACTGTCACTGTGTGTTGTTTTGGGGGTTCAGTGCAGGGGGGGGTGGAGGGGGGATGCTGCTGGCTGCCTTGTGTGCAAGCCAAAGTTTGGGTGTGAAAGGGGAAGTTGGAAGAAAATAGGGTCTTGGAGAGGGTTGTGAGGCTTCCCAAAAACAGTGGGGTTGGAAAAAGGCAGGGAGGCCCCTAAGTTGTGTTGTTGTGCCCTGGTGTCCGATGAGCTGCACAGCCACCTTGCAGCAGGGCTGGGAGCAGATGGGCTCCCTGGCTCTTGGGCTTCTCCTTTTGATTATTATTATTATATTCACTTCTATGTATACATTTTATTATTATTTCTTTCCCCTCTGACTTCCACTTTAATATCTCAGTCATTCACTGCCCACTTCGTGGCTCTTCCCATGGGGCGGGAGTCAGCCTGCACTGATTTACAACCTATGGAGCAAGGGAAAACCCTACAGGGATCGGTCCTAAACTTGAAAGAGCTGCAGCAACACACCTAGCAGATGAGTGTCAGTGTATCTGAGCCCACATAGCACTGTGTTATCGGCCGTGCTGGGCTGACAGTCCAGAAGTGACAAACTGGGAAGCAGTCCCCGGCTCTCAGCAGATTCCCAGGGCTTAACATTTGGTGTCATTCTGAGACAGAATGTACCCTCGCACTCCCTTTATTATTATTTTGCTCTTTAAGCCGGTGGTTAGATGGACACATCTCAGCAGAACAGCATGTTTTTGGCACAGGGGCCATCCTACCACTTCGGACCTCTCCGAAGGTGGCTGTAGTGCTGCACAGTTGAGCAGCTGCTGCCCTGTGCTGAGCAGCCCGTGCTCACATTGCTGTCAGGGATGGAGGTGCTTTATGTAAACACCATCATTCGTTCTCATCGCTCGCGTAGCCCTGGCGTTTTGTTTTTGTTTTTGAAGCTCCTGGTTTTGGCTGTGCCTTCGGACGAAGCAGGGATGAAAGCCTTCGGTTGTTGGCTTGGCCTTTAGGATAAAATATAGCTTGGGCTCGATCCTGCATTCCAGGCATTCCCCAAAATCCGCTTGGCTGCTGCGTGAGCTTTGGGAGCGCGGAATGCAGCCCCGGTGTGCGCTGTGCCTGATGTGTTTGCCCCTGACAGTCCCTGTCCTCTTGAGACGCAGGTGGCACTGCGCACACGGACTGTCCCCTGCCAGCTCTGCTGCTCCTGTTGGCATTCCTTCTTTTCAGCCCTCATTCACGCCGCGGTTTAGTTCTATTCCCCACGATTAGGGCTGTGCAGATACGTGGCTTCCTGCCTCTTGCAGGCATTTAAAGACAACCTGAGCTTTTTCTTTTTGCAAAAGGAAACCTTGCCAGCTGCTCGCAGCGTGCCAGCATTTCTTAGAAAAAAACACGGTGTGCTCTCAGCACCGCTCTGCTGCAGTCTGGGCGGAGAGTTCTTCCAGCGCTGTTCGGTTTGTTGTTGTTTTTTGGAGCTATGTGTCAAATTTCAGCTCTTCTGGCTCTTCACTTTTACTATAGGGTATGGTTATAGGCTGAGCTGCTAACCTCTGTGTGAACTTCCTCGCGCTCAGCACATGTGAGCATTCGGAGCTGCACAGACCAGGGGAACGCGCAGGCTTGCTTCTGAGCTCTTTCAACCTCCATGTGTGGATGGAGGAGGAAGCTGTGCCTTTAAGAAATAAGGCTTTTTTTCCCCTCATTCCCAGCAAAACATGAATAGATGCTGTCAGTGGGATGGAGCTCTCGGAGGGTGCTGTGTGCCACATTCGCTGCTGAGCGCACATACGGCTTTTCATTTTAACCCAGAGAAGGCAAAGGTGGGCAAATCCGGGAGCTGGGGCTGCAGTAGCAGCAGGAAGGTTCTTGTCCCTGCACGGTGCTATTGACTATTCATGGCAAAGCGTCCAAAGCGCGGCGGCAGAGCCTGTGGAAAATGACAGCGTGTAACAAGCCTGAGTGGCATTTCCTTCGCGCTGGTCACATGCCTCCTAATTCACACACGCACCCCTCATAGGCTGATCAAATGACTTCTATCTCTGCCTGCCGCATGCCTTCCCCAGAAAGAGTTGTTTTATTATGCACACGTAGGGCTCTGCTTTCAATCAGTCACCTTCAGCAGATGACTGAGGGCCACTGTGCGCACCGTGCGGGGGGACGCGGTCACTGCGAGGGGCACAGACTTCAGCTCGTAAGCAACTTCTTTCTTTTCCCTGGGTAGCAGGCAAGAAAAAAAGACAACAGACCCATAGATACCCCTTTTGTCTTTCCCGCTCCCCAGTAACCTTTTGCTTAGCCTAACTGGGAGACCGTGGGATGTGCCCGGCTGTCGGTATGTGGTGCTGCCTGTATGGGTGCCGTGGGGTTGGGGCTTAGTGCAGTCCCATAGGATGTCACCTCTGCAGGGGGAACTGGGACCAGTGCAGCCCTCCCAGTTCAGCATCCGGAACAAGGGTTGGGTTACCGGGATCTCCACACCCAAAGGGATGGGATGTGAAGGGATGGGGTGCAGGCAGCCTGCAGCTGGCCACGGTAATTAGCTCAGTGCGGTGCCAGCCTTGTTAAGGGCAGTGCAGGTGATGATGACGTTGGCACACTGATTCATTACATCTGGAGGGGAAAATCCGCCTAGTGAATGCTGAAGCACAGTAAATATTTTTGGCTCCTGACAGATTGATCCCTGCATTACGCTGATTAGCCTGTATTTGTGGAACGCAGGAAGTTAAAAATAAGGTTGGTGGAAAGCTACAAGATGAGGGAAGGATTTGCATTTTATGGACCCCGGCAATAAACTTCTCTTTTTTTGTTTGCTTGTTTTTCTGTTTCTTTGGGGTGGTAAAAATTTCAACACTTCTTTTTTTCTTTCTTTTCTTCTCCCCTTCCCTTTTTTGGCTCTTGGCTTCACCGCTAGGTGAGAGCCCATAATTTATTTCCTTTTGGCAGTAATATTCTGAAAGGGAGCTGTAAATCTAAAGCACATGCAGTTGTGAAATGATTTCTGAAAGAATTCTTTTGCAAATACGTGGTGCAGTCCTGCAGAACGCTTCGGCCCTGGCAGTCCTTTGGGGGTGGCACGGACATAGCAAAGCGTGCAGCAGCATGTGCACGGTGAGGCTGCATGCTTTGGACTTCCCCACAAGCTGGAGGGCTTTGTGAGGTTTAGTTCTTGGAGGTGAATAATTAAACTGACTTCTGACTGCTGGTGGTTTGTTTCCCTGTACCCAGGCTCTCACCTGAACCTTCGCTGCGTGGTGTATGCTGCTGGGATACCTGTAAGAGCTCGCCCAGGAATGGTGGATCACCTGGTGCCTACTGATGAGTCCTTTTCATCTACAAGGTCTTCTCTGGGATACTTTAGGGACATGACAGCAGGGGTGAGGTCCTACCAAATGCTGCCCTCTCCTCTGTCAGAAGATGACAGCGACTCGTCCAGCTTTTGTTCTTGTTCCAGCCCGGAATCCCAGGTACTCAGCTCCAGCTATGGAAGCACATCCAGTGCGGAGAGTCAGGACAGCATCTTAGACTACTTGCTGTCCCAGGCATCCTTGGGGAACACCGCTGCATCATGGTGGGACAAAAGGAGACTTGAGCCCATAGTGAAAGAGGAGTATTTTAGGTTGCCTGAATTCGCTGTGGATATGGAAGACTCTGGACCATTTCAGCCCACGCTTGAGGAAATCGAGGAATTTCTGGAAGAAAACATGGAGCTGGAGCTCAAAGAAAGACCTAAAAGTGAGACCAAGGACTTGAGAGCTTGCAGCCAAGTTTCTGTTGCTTCACTACAGCAAAAAGACCATATGTTACCCAGTGCTACTTTAAAAGAGAGTAAAAATGAACAGTTGAACAGCTCAACAGAAGGTGGCCAAGCTTCAAATGGAGGAGCGTCCCTGGAGAATGGCATACCGGTTATGCTCCAAATTCAACCTGTACAGATCAAACAGGAGTCCAGCACGAGCCCTAATTCCCAAGGACCAGCACAGGAGAACATTAAAATTGCACAGCTCCTAGTCAACATCCAAGGACAGACATTTGCCCTTGTGCCCCAGATAGTTCAATCATCCAATTTGAACTTGCCCTCTAAATTTGTCCGCATTGCTCCCGTCCCCATCGCCGCCAAGCCAATTGGGCCAGGAGGCATGATCCAGGGTCAGACGGGAATCATCATGGGTCAGAAATTTCAAAAGAACCCTGCAGCAGAACTCATTAAAATGCACAAATGTTCTTTCCCTGGTTGTACCAAGATGTACACGAAAAGCAGCCATTTGAAAGCCCACCTGAGGAGGCATACGGGAGAAAAGCCTTTTGCTTGCACGTGGCCAGGTTGTGGATGGAGGTTAGTATCGGGGCACAGCAGTGTCTGATCCCCCTCTCTAACTTGCTGAGCAAATAGGTTTGCACTCTCATTTATAAACACTTTCTGTTCCTAAAGCTGGCTGGGTTTGCTTGAGAATTAAGACCTTTTCTTCTTGTTGGGTAAATCCAGTGGACTGGATGTATGAAATGGCAGAGCATCACCTGCTGCCACCAGCTGGATGAGTGTCTTTTTAAGAAAGGAAAAAGCCTGTTATAACTGGTATGTTGTACTAAGATGGTCAGATTAAGCTTATAACTGCAGGCAATACCTTGCAGCCGTGATGGCCTGGTTGCAACAGGGCAGCTGCTGCAGACGCTCAGCTGCTACCAAATGAGCAGGGTGCTTTAGGGCAGAATCATGATGTGAATCAGGGCTGCACGGGGCTAAATGTGGTCGGTGAAGAGCTGTGCTAAGTGAGTATGGTTAAGAAAAGCAGCATTCTGTGCAGTTTTGTAGAAAGCACACTCCATCCCACGCCTTCTGCAAGTGCTGGCAGTGGCACTCCAGGCTGCTGTGGGTTTTATTCTCTGCATTGATTGAGGAAAATGAGTGGGTGCTGCTCAGAGTTGCAAAAAACTGTCAGATGTAACAGCATCCCCAAAAGGCTGAGATGGAATTGAATGGAAGACTGCAGGTTTGATTGAGCAAAGCGTTTTGTAGAAGCAATCTCTAATTATTTTTTAATACTAGCTGAAAAAGTTAGAGAGAAAAAGTTGAATTTCTTGCCAGAGACTTTGATGGAGGCTTCTGTCTCTCCTTTCAGTTAGCTGTGCTAATAGTCTGCCTGCTGGCAAGCATTAATAAAAAGCACCACGAGTTATGATGGGAGCAAAACATAGCCCTTACTCCCTTTTATTAACTTAAACCAGATTTCTTTCAAAGAATATCCATCAGAGCTCTGGTGAGCAATGGCTAGTGAGGAAATAGGTGGTGATCATAGGCAACAGACAAAGTAAAAAGTAACTGGAGAAACTGTGAATAGAAATGCAACTTTGTGAGACATGGCAGCAGTTAGAGATGGCTGAATTGGTTTAAGGGAAAAGGTCAGAATGTGGCAGAATCCCATTTCTGAACTGGCCCAGATTTGAAGTTTGCCTCTCAGATGGTTTGATGCAATTCATTTCTCTGATAGCTATCTTTTTTTCCTGCCTGTTTCAATTTGTGTGGCTCTGTGGATGGGTGGAGATTTTCTTTCTGTGCATGAGAGTGGTGTGGCACAGCAGAGGGCTTGGTGGCTGCTCAGGATGCACTGAAAGCAACACCGTGTTGTTCAGCTCACTGGTCCCACCAGGCACAGGCATCTTGCTTCTGACCTGTCACAAAGGCACTCATTCCCATTTATTTTGGTGCGTGCATGCATGCCGCAGACAGCAATACACATCCTGCCCCTGGGTCTTGTGTGGGCTTTCCTTGTACAAAAATCCTGTTTCTATGGCAAATGCATGTAGCACGTGAAGTTTGGATCTGGTCCATGCCAAGATTTATGGCAGTGCTTCCTGTGATTTCTGTGGCTTAGGATCAGGAGTGTGAAGTGTTGCCTCTGGGCGACCTCCTCTAGCTCTGTCTTCCCATAGAGAAGGCATTTTCAAGGCTGCAGAATTAGGGGGAAGCATGTAAGGCAAGGAAAGGTGGAGGCTGAGCATTGCAGCTGGGTGCTGCAGGGATTAGGGCATGGGGTGCCTTGTTGGGGAGCCTCAGGCTGGTGACCATACTTGGAGCATCCTTCCAGGTGAGCAGCCCAGAAAGGCTCCATGCGCCCTGCTCTCATGTCAGACCCTGCTGAGCACTGAATTACTCAGCCCCTTCTATTAGTACAGCATTGTTGCCTTTTCCAGAGCAGGGACCCATATGACTTACATCAAAGCATCTAAACTCTCTGTCCTCCCCCGGTTTTAGATCATCTTGAATGAATTTAAACACTAAAGCACTGCTGGGCTCCACTTCTTCCCCTTTTCCCCACATTTGTGTGCTTGTGTATTTATTCTTCACCAAAGACACTTGAGATGTGAGCTCACTGAAGATGGTAATTTCAAAAACACAGCAAAGTGACTGAATCTCACCCTGCTCTCTGGGCAGCTTCATACACCAGAGTAGGGCTGTGTGTGCTGCAGACCCATCTCCAGCCTCTGAGACAGTGGAAAATCCAATGAGGAGGCTGAATCTTGGCACTGGGTGTGCTCGGCACAGTGGAAGAGGTGGTGAGGTGACCTGTTGTGCTCCATACTTTTCTGTATCAATGTGCTGATCCATGTCCTGTGCCTTTGGCAACTTCTGGTTCTTTGCTCTTGAGATGGCTCCATCAGCATGCTGGGCTGGCCCAGCAGCTCTGCTATGTCAGGGGCTGGAGAGCTCTCAGTGTCCTTCCCCTGGACAGCAGCATGAAAAGCCGTGGGATTAGGCAATAGTGTTCAAATGTCCTGCACATCCTTCATCTGGAAGCACTTCCCACAACCCACTCTGCAGGAGACAGCCTGTTCGTGTGGATTTAGAGTCTGGGAGCAGCTCGGGATGTGTCTGGGGCCTGCCCTGCACCACAAGGCAGAGGCACAACCTGTGGCAGCCCTGGGGCTGGTGGCAATGGCTGGGACCATGGAGTCCCAGCTGAATCTACTGACCTTGATGCCCTGTGAGCCATGGGTCCTTGCATGACTGGCAGCCCCATGCATTGCAGAGCAGGATTGGTCTCCAAGGGAGATGTGGTTACTGGTAACCACCAGAGGGAGAGATGAAGGAGACTTCCAGTTGCTGTGGGATTGCCCAGTTCCCTCTACCTTTCTTATGAAGGAGGAATCCTGCAAACAGCAGTAAGCTGGGCTAGTGAGGTCTTCCTTGGGGGGCGCCTTGCTTTCATTTGAATTTGGCTTTCCATTAGGGATTGTTTACAACATCTTTGGGGATGGTTTCAGTGCCAAAATGTGCTGCAAATGTCGTTGTCACTGTGGAGCCAGGCCACCAGATCTCCTGGCTTCCTTGTCCTAACCTTTGCGTTGTTTTTTTGTAAACACACTTGACAGCTTGACGTTTATTTCTGTGGGCTCTGTAAGTTGATCTTTCCATGACTGCTGGAGAACAGTATTGCAACATTCCTGCCTTTTCAGCTAAGGACATCGTTATGAAGCAGCGTGTATTTTTATCGGATGAACTCATCCGAGCTCCCCGGGTAGGAGCGGAGCTGCTTGTTCCTGATGTGCACCTTTTTCTCCTTCACCATCCATGCAGTTCCCACTGAAATGTGCTCCTGTTGGGATTAGCTGTGTGTGTGTTGCAGATGGTGACCTTAACAGCCAAGGACATGGGACAAGGCAACACAGCCACATCTGGTTTCACTCCTTTTTGGGGTGATAAGTTGGTATAGAAGAGGACAGCTCTATGTAAAGGAGCTTTCCTGTCTCTCCTCCCTCTTTTCCTGGAGGTGGTTGCTACTGTGGGCAACCAGTCCCTTCCTTGCCTAGCCAAGTCCCACAGAGACAGCAAGGAATGAATTGGTGGCTTCATTAAGGCATCTGCCTGGTGCTCTTCTTGGTGTCTGTGACTCTTTGGTGAGGACACCAAAGCAAGGGCAAGGCAAAGAAAGCAAAAGAATGGGTGAAGGATTCTCCCATAGAAAAACAACTGGGATGGATGCATCTTTTCTCAGCCTCACTCAGGGTGAAAATCTCTATCCATGGGGCTCTCTCTGAGCAGCTCTAGTCTGAAGTGCTGTGGGAATGGAAGGAACCCTTCCCAGTGCCCACACCTCATTCTGCAGCTCATGGCGGGAGATCTCTGCTAATTAAAACCTTTATGTGGAAACTTATTTTCCTTGCATGAAGGACTTATTCATAGGAGCCCAGCAGTCCTGTTTTTCCCCTTTCATAAAAATAGTGTACCCACCCGCTTGATGATGTGATATTTTGCTCCAGAAGGGCACATTTTTTTTTCTACATGTTCTTTCCCCCATTTATTCCACTAGTGCCCATGACTTCATTTATTTATTGTAAATAAACAGCTGATACCATTTCTTGCAAGCTCGCTTTCTGTACCATTCTTTGTTACTGTTCTGGCAACAAAACTCTTAATTGCCCTTTGTCAGGCAGCAAATTTTTTGTACCCATCTGGGCTGGGCAATTTTAGTGTGACATTGTTAATTAACCCTGTGGCTCCCAGTCATGTCCAGACTGGAAGCAGAGCCAGCTGCTCAGACCAAGGGATTGGCTGAGTTGAGTTCATTAATGCCTGTGGGATTCACGATGGCTGATTGGGGATGTTTCTGTTGAGGTGGAAATTGGGAAACATCTAAAATTAAAATGACTGTGGGAGATAAATTTGGTAATTAGAGTCTCCATCTTGATTTCAGTTTGCCCATGAAGTATTGATGCTAACGGCCATTGCAGCCCACCTGGATTTCAGCTGTTATAACACTGAGCATCCGTGTTACCAATGTACTAAGTCTTCTTTATTTAGCCAGCAGGAGCATGTACAAAGGCCTGTTTTTGGCTGGATCTGATAAACTGTGTAGCTTCTGGGTAGCTGTGTCTGGCTATTATCTGGGGCCCATCTCAGCATGTATCTGCCATGATGCTGGTGATGGAGATTGGAGCAGACCTCACCTGTGGGATGTTGGTTCTTCCCACTGCTCGAGAAGGATTTGTGCTTGGATTTGCAGGAGAGAGACTGTGGGACTATCTTTGAAGGGGACTCACAGAGGGATAAGTAGCAGAGCTGTCTCAGTTGAGCTGTACAATTATTATTTACCCTTATTATTGGGCTTAGTGCAAGTGTTCTACATACAAACATTGCTTCCATCACCACTGCTGACCACTCTTTGGGACCGGAGCGGTTCTGCTGTGTGTCCTGACCCTTTCAGTTTGCTTACATGGGCTTTTCCCCAAGGAGAGTCTTCCCAATGGCCCGAGGGGATGTTTTGAGGCCATACGAGAATTCATTCATCTGTCTTAAAAGCCTTCTTCTCTTCTCTTGCAGGTTCTCCAGGTCGGATGAGCTGTCTCGGCACCGGCGCTCCCACTCGGGAGTGAAACCTTATCAGTGTCCCGTCTGCGAGAAGAAATTTGCTCGAAGCGACCACTTGTCCAAACACGTCAAGGTGCATCGGTTCCCAAGAAGCAGCCGCTCCGTGCGCTCCGTCAACTGACTGCTCCCACCTCCCCTCCCGCAGCCGCTGATGACAGCACTTTGCTCACTATGTTTCTAGTGATAATTTATTTGTCTTCACAGAACAGTCAATGCTGTTACTTGATACCACCGTGTCTGAATATCCCGTGTCCTTTAAAGATGATTTGAGAATGAAGTTATTCTGGGGTCAGGGGAGGGGGATGTTTCTTCTTTTATTTTCTTTTTTTTTTTTTTTCCTTTTATTTTTTCAAGGATGCTTTTTTTTTCCCCAATTTCTTTCTATCTTTCCCTCCTTTGCTGCCGCTTCTTTTGGAAATTACAGTGTTTTATTTTTAGCTGTTTTCTGCTGCACAGGAAAATGTAAGAGTTGCTTGCTGCTAGTTAATTATAGCCCTGGCATTCCTGAGGGCTTTGCTCATGTACAGGCCATTCATTGTGAGTTTTTATTAAGCTGCTCTATTTGTCCAGTTTGGAAACAGCAAATTCCTTTTGAAATGAAAACAACTCCTTTGTTTTTGGGTCGCCTGAGCCAAGGATTTGTAGGGGCCGGCCATAGGAGGAGGAACAGTGGGAGTTGGGGAGAGGGGGAGGCGAGGCATGCGGGTGCTGGAACGTGCCTCCGCACCACTCTCATTTCTCCAGCTCACATTTACCTTTTCCTTGGTCAGGGTTATATATAAATATTTATGTATATATATTCATACATACATATATATATATATATTTAAGCTATGATGTACCCCAGACAAACCCAAAGCTCAGGCTGGATGGAATGGCTTGGTGCAGAGGCCTTTTGGTGTGACTCTGTGCATCCCATGTGCATGCTTTTCCTGTCCTGTGCTACCACTGAGGGTGAAAGGATGCCCATGAGTTGAAGGAAACTCTGCTTTGCTTTGCCTTGAAGCATCCGCCGCCTTTAGCAGAAGAGCTGTTGTCTAATATGTAAGGCGACAGGAGGCTGCTTTCAAATGACTGTGCTCTGAAACTGGCAGGCACTGAGCACTCACTGCCCGCTCAGCTTGATGCCTCGCTGGCTGGGGCTGAGGCTCCATATCCCCATCTGTCCGGGTGTCCCAGTACCCAGCAGTGGGTGCCAGCCTGGTGAGACAGCACCAGATCTTCTGGCCCAGGGTGAGCTTCAGTGCTGAACTTTTCCTTACCAACAGCCATGTCAGAGCTCCATGCAGCTGGGGTGGGCGAATGGGTGAGAACAGCCAAAAGAAATCAATTTATGTGGTAGCTGACTAAGAAGGGAATTTAAGCAAATGATCAGATTGTAGCAGGCAAGTGATTGTGTTTCTTCTTGTTTTGTTTTTCCTTTTGAACTCTGGCGATTGTAAGAAGCTGTAGAAGAAAATAGAATTCAGTAATTAGGAGCGATTTTATAATGGATGTTGCATTTCCTTTCCATTTGCAGACGGCATCTGTTTGTCTTTTTGTTGGCAAAATGGGAAATAGAAAGCTGTGTTCCTAGCGCCAGGCAGAGCAGCAGCCCGCGCTGTGCAGGAACAGCAGGTCTTGCAAAGGCGAATGCATTCCTTTTGTCCTCTAGAAATTAATATAAATGAACTATCATCTATTGACTGGTTTATATCACATCCTATGAATGTATGTAAATAAAACTGTACATAGACGCATATCTATATAAAATATCTTTTAATAACATATCAAAATTTGTGTAAATTGGAAACAAAAATACCTATAAAGCCAGTGTACATAAGTTACAATTCTGTATATTTTCTTTTGTTCTTCATAAAAAAAAAAAAAAAAATACTTTGACAATAAAATGAAAATGGAAATTTTAAATCCCTTATTTTGAAATGATTATTCATCCATTTCCTTTGTCGCCAGCTGCGTAATCAAGATGTTAGTGCTGGAAATTTGGATTCACCTGGATGTAGCCTTTCAGGTGCTGGGTAACAGAGCACACCTCGAGTTGCTTCAGTTTTTCCTGTCCCAAAGTTCCTGGGAGGCACGAGCTGTCTTGCTGGAGCCCTCACACCTTGCTTGGCAGCACTGGGACCAAAATGCAGTCTATGGTTTCTGCTTGTGGAACAGGTCTGCAGCTGCAGCCAGGCTGTGGTTAATAAATTAGAGCAAGCAGGTTTTGAGGTTTCGAGGAAATTCAAGCTCTAGTCACTAGCGTCAAGGAGGAGGGCTTCAGTCTGTTTGAGGCTGGGATGGTGACTCACTGCATGACCCAGGGCACAGGGCTCTATTGCCATGTGCCTCAGTTCCCTTCCCTGTAAAATGGAGACCATGAATGCATCATGGTGACATTGTGGGACTTGATTTATGAATAATCCTTAGATGCAATAAGACCAACAGGATTGGATTGCGAAAGAAGAGCTCTGCGCAGCAAAGGTCTCGGTGCCAAGGCACTTTGGTTGGCTCTGCTGTGGATCCTACATATGGAGGAGTGGTGTTGGGACCTGCAGTATGGAGCATGCCTCAGACCTGAGGAGGGGATGCCCTGTCCTGAAACAACCATTGCTTCCCATGCAGAACAACGTGGGCACAAACATAAGATTCTTGTGTTTGGCAAGCTGGGACATCTCTTCTAATGTGTTCAGCCTCCACTGGAAGAAGAAATCATTAATTTTATCTGAGAACCCACAAGAGCAATAGTGCAGCAGGTCCAGATCTCCCAGCAAGGGTGTTTGGGGATGAAAGTGTACAGCTACCAAAATGCCAGCTGATCTTATTTCTCCGAGAACACCCCTAGGAGCCCAGCAAGAGGGCTGAGGGACGTGGCAAAGCAAGCTCTGCTCACTCTGTTGTGTTGTTACCTCCTGAGGTGTAGCCTGAAGACCAGAATCCTGAGGAGAGCTGTTTTAAGCTTTCTAACTGCTTACTTGCTTCAATTAGCAAACCTGTGCCAAGAGGATCACCAATTGCCTTCTGTTCTCACCTTGCCAACATAATGCATTAAAACAGTTGCTTTCTTTTAAGCAGCATCTCAGTCTCCTCCCCATCTCCTCTGGAGTTCTGATATTGCTGTAATGTCAGGCAACTCACCCTGCAAAGCCCTTGGGGCAGAAGTGGTTATTTGTCTGCAAGAGGCACTACTTAGAGTACAAATGGGGTAACACAAAATGAAGAAATCTTAAGATCTAACCCATGTTTTAGCCTGGAATATTGTCTGTGAAACACTTAGTTTCTCTTTCTTTCTTCTTTATTGTTTCTTTCCCTTTTCTGTTCCAAGTCCAGTTTCTGAGTATGGTTTGTGGTGGTTTCTTGGTTTGCTTTTCCTTGGCTTTAAAGGCTTACCTGTAGGGAAATTTAAGTGAAAGTTTCAACATCTTGCTTAGAAGAGTAGGGCTGTTTTTTTTGCTGTGAAAGCAGAGTTAGTTCTGCATGAAAGTTAATGATGTTTTCAGAGGGTTGTTGCAGAAAAAAAAGAAAAAAAAAAAAAGTTAAAATATCAAGAAAGAATAAGTTTAAGGTGTTTGTTTTACCTGGAATTACTGGCTTGTTTGGGCCTGGCTGGGGGTGAAGAAAAGTGGCATTGCCTTAAACTTGATTACTGTCTACACACCTGAAGATAAATGAATATTTAGAGTGCTTTGGTGCCATGACCATAGGTAGGTTTATAATGTCTTTGCTTTTGCAACTCTGAATGGTAAAGCACAGCACGACACCATTGTGCACATGGCTAAGTCTCACTGACTTAAGGCGTTTATAACTGGAGACATGAATGGACACGTGCAGTGTTACGGCTTTTATATAGTGACTGGAAGGAGGTTCCTAACACCTGTGGGTGCTCTGTGTAATTCTGAATGTTTTTATTGGCAAATCCTGGTTGTTTATAGACTCTTCATCTCTTCATCAGAAGTAGCAGTGGAGGAACAGTGTTATGAGCAGCCACCGACTGAGAAGGTCACCCTGAAGGTAAGAACTAAATGTAAGGAATGAGAGTAAAGTGACCTTTCTGTAAGGCGACCTGACTTCTTTGGCCTTTAGCTAAACAGAGGGCAGTGAGGTGATGTGTCTGAGACTACAAAGCAAAACAGAGGGAAACAGGAACAGAACCAAGATGTCCCAAATCTCATTTGCCCCAGACATTGGCACAGACCAAATATCAATGGCACGTAGCAGGTTACAGAAGGCTAAGAGTGATAGGACATGTAAGTGAGACATCAGATAAGCAAAGTAAGGTAAAGACGGGGCATGAGATAAAGTCAGGCTGCACTGATAATGTCTACTTTTAGAAAGGATGCCAAGGAGAGAGAACAGGATCTTGCTTGCCTGTGTGTGCTTGGGACTGACCCAGGCAAATCTGCCTTAAAAGTGTCCCACTCCCCTGATCACATTAAATGTCTGCAACAGCCCCTGCTCCATAACCTCCCTAGGGGTTGTTTTTACCTAAATCCTCTTGCTGGGAGCCTTCTTGTTGCCTAAATGGCCGCTGTATGTTTGATCCAAACAGCCAGGTGACTCAAGCACAAAGCCAATGGCAACAAGCCAGTGTTAATTATTACCCTGGGCCCCCTGGATTATGTAAGCCTGGGTGTGCTGTACCATGGGCACTTGGCTTGGACCTGCACTCCCCATCTGGGAGAAATACCAAGGATCTGCCAGTGTGCAGAGAAAGTTGTTTGGAGACAGCTGAGGTTTTCCTTCTACCCTCCTGACAGCACCTATGAAACTCATTATTCATTCAGTTCAGCAACTGCCGTGCTGTGCTTTCTTGTCATTCAGAGACATTGCTTTTAAATAATGAGTTGTGCTCAGCTCCCACTGACTTCAGTGCAAGCCAAGGGCAGTGACTGCCATAGCTCACTCAAGAAAAAATTTCCAGCTAAGGCAGAGACTGCAGATCCCAGCAGGTCCTTGGCTTCCCTTGTTTGTTCCTTCTGAGACATCAGTGCTTTTGTGGCTTTCAGTCCCTTATCCCACAGGTCTTAGTTTTGTTCCAGCTTGCTCTGCTGTGTGATGTGTGAAAAACAGAAATCATAGAATCAGAATTGTTTGAGTTGGAAGGGACCCTTAAAGACCATCTGGTCTAACCTCCCTGCAATGAACAGGGACACCCACAGCACCATCAGGTGCTCAGAGCCCATCCGACCTGACCTTGGCTGTCTGCAGGGATGGGGCACCACCACCTCTCTGGGCAGCCTGTGCCAGTGCCTCACTGTCCCTTATTATTATTATCATTATTATTATTTTTATTTAAACAAACAAATAACAACAACAACAAAAAACTTCTTATATTCAATCTAAATCTCCAGATCTCTAAATCTCTAGATCTAAATCCAATCCAACCTAAATAGATGTTGTGAAGAATATTCTGGCTTTTACACTGTGTGTGTTTTCATGTAGCTACAGAGACACTACTTGATGGCTTTTCTGGTTTGATGTTCCTATACTGCTGGGTTTGTAGCTTCCCAGTGCTCAGCATTTCACAGGGCTGAGCTTTGATCTGCTTTGCAAACTCTGCATGTCTTCCTCCAGCCACAGCTAGAGCACCTCTCCAGCTCTCACCACATTCCCTACCCAAGTACCACTTTTTCAATGGTTTGGGGTCAGGCTGACTCAAAGGCCTGTTAGTGTTTGGTCTCCTGCATAGCTAAGGCTGGATGAAACTCTTAGCCCTTGGAGACCTTGATACAGAGAGCTTTTATCAGCTCCCCTGTCCTGTGCTGTGGAGTGTGTCACACTCCTTGGCCAGAGTCTTGCTGAGCCCCAGCTTGCTATCCAAGCATCCTGCAGTGCAGAATAGCATCCAGCAGGGCTCTGGCCAGCAGGAACAGAAGGTAGCATTTGCTTCTCTGTGAGCTAAGTCGTTAGGTAAAATGGGAGTGAAATGCAAGAGTGGCAAGGAACTGATGGGGAAGCCAGTGCTCATCTTGCTTGTACCAGTGCATGTTGTGTGACACTTTTTCTGCTCATGTGCTGACAAGACAGAGAAAATCAAGGTGAATGTGTCCTGTAGTTTCCTGGAAGGGAGCAGAGAGAGGAATGGAAATGGAAACAGAAACTATAGCACTTTATAGGGTTGCGACAGACAGATGGAGAAATGGGGCTGGGATGGCTCGTTGCTGGTCCTCTGCATCCCTCCTGCTACAATGATGTCAATTTTCCTGACTGTAGCTGATTCTTGGAGAGGCCTTGAGTGAGACTTAGCACTTCCTGAAGCACAAAAGTTATTTATTTATGACGCCAGTACTGGGAAACACGCTAATTAGAAGGCGCACTCAGATCCTTAGTAGAAATATCCATCCAGGAATTGTTTTGTGTGTGACTGAGGGTGGAGTCCAGCAACCCACACTAAAAAAAGGTACAAAGAATCAGTGTTCTGTATCTAAAAAAGCCTCTGGCACCTGCATCTCCTATTGACTCCAGCAGGCACCAACTTAAGCTGCGCTCCTTATTCCAGTGTTACTGTTTCAAACGCAGAGATGGGGCTGCTGGGCTGAAAGGAGGCCAGGCATTCAGCTCGCTTGCCTTCCATGAGCAAAAGACTGACGCGCATGTTCAAGTTTGGCTGTTGACTGCTGACTTTTTCTGAGAAGCCCATTAACAGCAGCCAGGTAGTCTCTAACTTTTTGTTTCTCTGGTGCGTTGTTTTTCCATGGACAGCATGTCCTGGACCTTAGAGAGCTGGCTGGGGCTTGCTTCATTCAGACCAACTGTCCCTGGTGGCAGATAATGCATTGGGGAGGGCAAAGGGCTTGGAAATTCTGTTATGTCAGAGCGGCTGGAAAAACACCCGGGCTGTAACGTGTTGAGGGCAGCAGCGTGTCTGCACGTGGACTTGGGGAGAGGAGCTGGGGTATGAGCGTGACACCATGGGGCTGAGATGGGATCTCAGCATCCTAGGGTAGGGCTGATGCAGGGAGTCCACTGCTGTCAGTGAGACCTCACAGCCTGAGGGAACAGCCTCTGATAAGCGAAAGGCAGATCCTCACCTCTTCTGGAAGGGGCAGGGGCTGCTAACGAGGACCACTTTTGGCTAAAAGGGGTGCATGGGGCAAGAAGAGATCTGTCTTCTCCAGAAGAGCCAGTTAGTGATTTACAGCCAACAAGTTTGCTGGCAAACTCTTCCTCTCACTCTCTAGAAATTAATGGCACAACTAGAGGGTGTTCATTTACCTGCTGTGGGGACCTTTAGTCTCCTCACAGTGTATTCCAGCAACTGATAAATAAGCACACATCGGTAACACATTTCTCTTCAAGGGAGCATGGGTTTTCTTTGGCACCAGAGCTCACAGCAGCCCATCTCAAGCACTGCACAGCTGCCTAAGTGCTTGCCCCCCAGTCAGCGTTGCTGGCAGAGCCTTCTAGATAATCCAGCCTTGTGCATGAGATCAGAAGCATCCATGAAAGTTTAATGTGAATCAATCTGTGTCATGCCTCAGGGAATGGTTCGCAAATTAGAATTGGTGCTGATGACTTCATGCAAGTTACCTGATACCATGCCACAGATCCCTGGTGTAGCTGGAGGACAGTCAATGCAGAGAGCTGGAGCCACCTCCCTCACTTTGCTCCAGCAGTTGCATGCTGATCTCCGTGGAACAAATTAGCTGTGCTAAATTAATAACAATATTTGGCACTTTGCTGGCATTTTCCAGCTGAGGAGCAGAACATGCTTCCCAGTGAGGATTTCAGGCTTTCAAGGCCCCTGAAGAGCAGTTGTCACCTTCATTGTGCAAAGGCAGAAAATGGATTTTAAACGATTTGACTAATATTTCTCAGGGAGCCTGTAGCAGAACTGTACAGCAACCAGTTCATTTTACAGACCTAGGCCTCAATCACAGCCTAATCATGGGATGCGATTTGAAGATGTCTAAGCCTAGTGTCTGCACTGTAGAAAACCATGAAGTCAAGTGCAAGGGATGACAGATGTGTGCATTTTGCTTCTCTAGCATGAATGGTGCTGAGCAAATGGGCTGTGGTTGCAGCTGCTGCAGGACCCTGGGGAACAGGAGGGGACAGCTTGGCTGTATCTGCCTGTGGCCCTCAGTGGCCTAGGCAGACGGGCTTGTGTTCTTCTGTGGGGACCATTTGGCTCAGTAGTAATTGGCAAGGAGAAGTTCAGTTTGATTTCTTTTTATTACTGATTTTGTCACTCCATAAAGCACTTTGACACTGTTTAAGACTTCACTCTTATGGTGTGATCAAAAGGAAGCTGATTAGCACCCTCAGGGTTTTCCTTGTGCTAAAACTTAACTTGCACCTTGCCGGATCATTCTATTCATCTGCCTGCAGCTTTTCCTTCCTTGACTTTGATATTTTCTGCTTATCAGGAATCTTCTCAAACACATCTGTTTTAAAGAAAACGACTGACTGCTGGTGCACCATATGTGAGCTATCTATCTAGCTGTTATCTATTAACACAAACATTTCAGATTGCATAAGAGCGCTCGTTTTGAAGGTTGGTACAGTAGATCTAGTCCAATTTAATCTTGGCTGTTTATTCTCATCTTTTCTTCAACTTCTGCAAGAGAATCTGTGTTGGAATAAATAAACTCCACTGTTTGTTGTGATGAGCTCTAATTAATACTTTCAAGGCAGTTAATTAGATCAACAAATGTCTAGTCACAAGCTAGAGAGATGTGTTGTTGAGATAGAGGTTTCTACTCACCTTGTTCATAATGAGTTCATTGGTATCTGTAACCCCCAGAAACCCTCACAAACAGGGTCTCTGCCTCACAGCAATGTATCTGCACTTCTGTCAGGCTTTATCCTTGAGAATCCCTCATGGGGAGGCACATCTGTGCTCACATTAATGGAGGAGCCCTGGGACCATGGGGAATTAAGGTTGGAACAGGCAGTGCTGGGCTACATAAGCCATTTTCTCTCTTTTCCATGCCTCCTTCCTCCTGCCTGGTCAAGGTCTGCTACCAGTCAAAACTCTTCTGTCAAATGAGCATCAGATTTTGTCATTTTTAATAATATTTTTTAAAAAGGGGTTTTGTTTGTTTGTTTTTTTTAATGGTCAAATTGGAATTTACAGAACTGCTTGGTTTTGTTCTCCTTTAATTTGACTTTTCCTTCACTTTTCAGCAACCTCAGAAATACTGCTTTCATGATAATGCCATTTTTTTTTTACTCCAAGACAAGTGAAAAACTGAAGAGATGTGAAGACTCAACTGAAGCCTTCAGGGCCTTCAAGTGGAGCCATCCACAACAGCATGATATTTCTGATTACTGTGGCTAAGTGACAGCCACCATCAGGAGGGAAAGGAGAAAATCTTGTAGAGAAAAGATGTTTCAGTTTCCTATCTTATATTCTCAGTCATTTCTAAATTATAACCTCTACTGTGCTTTGCTTTCCCTGGTCAGAAGTCCTGTTTAGTGGCTCTTTCTCTCCTAATTTTTTGGATGGGCATGAGGACAGTGGTGACCTCCAGGGCAGTGGGTTGGAACTAGAAGATGTTTATAGTCCCAAGCCATTCTATGATTTTATGACAGAGGTGGAAACGTGATTTGCAGATCTGATGTCCTGCCTCGTGTTTAATCTAAGAGCCTGTGTCTGCCAGGCTGATAAGTGGCACGTGGATTTGGAGCCTGTCCCAATCAAGTTCTGAGTGCAGAGACCAAAATGCAGAAAGGTGAAGTCCCAGCTCTGCTAACGATGACCAAAAACTGAATTGGTTAAAGCCATGGCTTCAACCCTAGTTTGTCCTCAGGTAGCCTTCCCAATCAGAGCTGATAATTTCAGGCTGGGCACAGGTGGGAACTGGGGTTGTCAGCAGGGCTTGGGGCTAATTAGAGGGCTCAGCTGAGGATGCTTCCAAGCCCGCATGAGGGGAGGAGCACTGAAATGTGGGGGAAATGCATATAGCTTGGGGCTGTGCAAAAGGGCATGGTTTGGCACAGACCCTTCTGAGGAGCACCCAAGATGAAGGTGGTGGTAGAAGAGAAGCTGGCATGGACAGAGATGCTTTGGGAAATGAGCCTTCAGAAGGTAACGTCTTGAAATTTTTAGCTTGTTTGGGGGGAATGAGAAATCCAACTGTGATGGAGGAATCTTGAGGCTGGTTGGTGAAGGTGGATTATTGGTGTTTGAACCAATGTGGTTTTGAACTGTGCTTTGCTAGGAGGAAGCTCCCTGATTGAGGTGTCAGGGCCCCAGCTGAGCTTGGCTTTGCTCAGGAAGGTGTGAGATGGGTTCATATGGCCGGGCCCAGGCTGTGCCACAAAGCGTGATGGACATGTGCTCCTGTCTCCTCTCCTGGCACAGAAGGAAGGGCTTCTTCCTGCTCCTCCTGTCACACTGGGAAAACAAAGCTCAACTGTTTATTTTCCTCTTCTCAGGATGAAAGAGGCTGTGCTCTGAGATGTAAGGCCAAGCACATAAGCTGTTTTTTTGGCAGGTGAGGAAGAGCAAGCACAATTCAGCCTCTGAGCTAGAGAGCTTCCTAGTGCACGGCACAGTCCAGATTTTTCCACATGCGGGCCTGAGCCCAGGCATCACCCTGGCAACATGTGGGAACATAAATACAAACAAAAATAACTTCCAGATGAGAGATGTATGCAATGTTTTGTTTTACTGGCATTTATGCTTGCTTGTTTGGCTGAGGCAGACAACTAACTCTGCTTATTGCAACAGGGGTAGCAGGAGGATGCTAGGAACAGTGAAAATGCCTGTTCAGCAGGACCTGCACCCTGAGGGGGCACAAAATGCATAGCAGCCAACTTGGGGGAGGCCCTGTGCAGTAGGCAGAAGGAGAGTGAAAATGGCTTTGTAAGAGTGAGATTTCTTGGGAGCTCTTTGTGTCCCATCTTGTCTGATCGTGCTTCTTCAGGTCTCCTCCAGTGATGTCCCTGTGGCCTTGGGTAGTGCTGCACCCTTGAGAGGATGTTTTGCACTTAATCTTTTATTGTTTTTTTTTTTACCTTGCGAATGATCTAAGTGGGTGTTAAGGTGTTTTCTGGCTAAGAGAAGCCCTCTGAGTACTCATCTCAGCAAAGCAGGGCTGATTTGTGCTGGTGTCCAGTGCCTGCCCATTTTCCATACGTGGAGAAAGCAATGCTGGGGGTTGTACTGTTTGTCATATTTTAGTACATGTATATTTGTGTGTGTGCATATATAATCCATAGAAAAAAATAATATATATATATATTATTTAGAGTAGCATATTTTTGTGCTACCAGAGTGTTTATACATGATCCCATACTGCAACCTGTAGCAGAGATCCTGGTCTACCTAGCCACCATTTTCCTGTTGTTTTATTCTCAGCAGTTCAGTATCATGGAAGATACTGGTTTAAATGTGGTGAGAGAAATACAGGCTTGACTGGTGCTGGGTGCCCTTGTATCTACTTATCTTTTATTCTCTGGAACAAAACAACTTGTGGCTGTAGCCTGGTTATATTACAATAGTGAGTGCTTGATGTTGCTGCTTTGAGTCTAAGGGGTCTAAAAATAACTGAATAAATCACTCAAATAAAGCAGTAAGCAAATAGATTTGCCCACCTGTTTATTAATAAACATGTGTGCCAATCTATATTTCTATATTAGAACATGGCTCTGTGTCCCCTGTGGGTATAAAAAGAAAAACACCTGGCAAAGAGCGAGGGCAGTAAGGCAAGTACAAAGTTTCCACAGTAAACATATTTGTGTTTGCTGAGCAAGTGTTGCTTTAGGAAGGCAACGAGCACTTGCCTGCAGAGCCTCAGATTACTGAGCACTGGGAGAGTCAGGTCTGACAGCTGCAGGTCTGCAGAGCACAGCTAGATCACACGGGGGAGGGAATCCGGGGGATAAGAGACCTGCAGGCATCCTTCCCAGCCTTTCTCAACACCAACTGTGTGTGTGTGTGAAGTCCAAGCGCTCTTTCTCCTTGGAGATTGGCTTCAGAAAGTAGCCAGGAGACAGTGCAAGAGCAAAGCTGATCTTGGGTAGTTTTTGGTTTGTGTTTTTGTTTTTTTTTCTTATTTGCTTGTTTTCTGGGGTTTACCACTTGGAGGGTTCCCCCTCAGGATGGCTCAGCTTGTGCTCTGATCCTCAACCTTGCAGAAACCTCTGTGCTGCTTTGCAGAGCGGTCCTTTCTCAGCATCAGTATTGAGACAACCCATGTGAACCCTTTTGAGATAGACCCGCAGTCATTTACTGGCAGAGCTGTAACTTGGGCCTTGCTCCTGTAATGTCTTTTTAGAACTTTGTGTTCTCTATGCCAACAGCAATCTCAATAAAAATTGTTTTTAGGAAACTATTGGACAACATAATTATGATTCACAGCTTTATTTTACAGGGCAGTTTTACTGAGCACTAACCCAAATGTATAAATTACTGATGTGGTCTTGCCTCTAGGTTTGCTATCCATAGGAAGGAGAAGTATTGGAAAGGGGAATATTTGGTGACGTGCGTGACTGATAGCTGGAGTGACCTGTGTATTCTACCTGGGTTCTACTGGTGCCCCATCAGAATCACAAAATGATGTTTGATCAGATCAGAAATGATAGTGAGCTGTCATTTCTTCCGTGCATTTAAGAATAGGATGAGAGGGAATGGCCTCAAGTTGCACAGGGGAGATCTAAGCTACAGGAAATTGCTAAAAGTAACGGTCTGCTGAAGTCCTTCAGCAGTTGCATACTGAAGGAGATGTGTTGCTTTGTTCCTAAAGCAGGAGCTGACCAAGCAGTGTTTCTCAGATGCAGCCTTCCCTGAAGTGTCCTTGTTCAACTGGAGGGCAAGCACAAAGCTATGAGGTCCCTCCTGGCTGTTAGCAGATGCTATTTCATTGATGAAAAATAGCAGTTAATATTGAAAGCTGGGGAAAGAGTAGGCTGCCAGGCATGTGAAACATCACTGAGGGAGGCTAGACATGGTTAAGCAATAGCAGGGAATGGGTCACTTCATTTTGCCGCAGCAATCTATTTCCATTTGGTTCTGCTTGCTGGGCCCAAGGCAAAGTGTAACTCATCCCAGAACGGTTGTCTGAAGGACAGAATCTAAGGAGTCGGAAAAGGGATCACACATTCTCATGAGCTCTTAAAATAATGTGCAGTGCTATTAGTTTGTGGAAATCTTTAAGAATAGCAGCATGTATATCAAGTGATTGCCAGGCATAACAGATCAGTGGAAATAGCTCTCGGCCAGGAATGTTGTTGTATGATTTCTGGTACATTACAGCAATCAGAGCCTGCACAACTTAGGACCAGACACTATTCGGGACATGTATGAAAATGTCAGTGGTCTCACAGCTCCATAGCTATTTCTGAAGTAGTTCCACAAGGCAACTGCTAATAGAAAGTGAGCTGCATGTTTTTAAACAAATAAGAAGATTTAGGTTAAATATTAACCTTCGTTCATTTCAACTCTGATAGCTTTGGCCTTCAGGTTGATCATTTAATGAGCTCCTTCCTGTTGCTACAGCAACTGCAATCCTGGAACACCTTGATGTTCAAGTCAGCGAAAAATAAAATAAAGCTTGTTCTGAAATTTGTTTAGGCTTCTATTGATAAGTGTCTGTGCTCAGAGTCAATTGTTCGGACAAACAAGGCTTGGAAATGTACTCTGTAGGGTTTAATGCAATCCTTGCGTAACCCCATCCCAATCCACCAGCTCTTACGCACTGTTCAGGAAAAAAAAAAAAGCCTTTAAATTTTGTGCCCTTCTCTGACATGCAATAAGCCATTCAGGGTTGTTGTTTTAAGAAAGCAAACAGACTCGTTTGTTCTCCTTGTGGAGTTATCACTGTACGCAGTGTAATTCTGGCCTGTGAACGTGCATGCCTTTGTCAATCTGCTGTGTGCAGCAGGCGTCTGAGGTGCGACTTATTCTGACTTTTGGAAGGACAGCATTCATCTGTGCCCTCCTTCCTGCATGTGCTTGTATGCAGCACCGTGCCAAATCTAGGCTGTTGTTTTTCTGTCCCTTTCACATACAACTTCTGGCTAGAAGGTCTTTTCTTCTTGTACCACTTCCACATTTAAAGCATTTGAAATTGACCCTAAATGCTAGCCCTATTTTACAAACAAGTTCTGGGACGGCTTTTCAGCTGGTGTAAATCAATACTGCCTTGTTGAATGCGCTGCAGCTGTGCCATTTAATGCCAGATGAGTTTCTGGCTGGTTGTTTTTGCAGCAGCAACCTCTTGCTTTCTCTGAACGTTGATCTTATTGCTGTGGTTTGAGTTCCTCTCCTAATTTTTGAGGACAATTATTCTTTTGTACTGTTGTGTCTTGGCAATTGTATCTTTATCTGTAGAGGTCTAGAATGAGAGCAAGAGCAGCACACCTTTTTTTCTAGTAAGAGTGCTTTCTCTTAGAAAGGTAGTAGTAATTTAGTGAATTGTCAGGCTGCAGATGCATAGCTGAGTGCTCATCAAAGCTGATGGCAAAGCTGTTGTCTTTAGTAGAGGGCCTTGAGGGCATCTTGTTTGAGTTGTTTCACAATTGTTTTTAAACATAAGTCTTTAGGGCCTGATTACAATGCAGCTGGCAGGAAATGTTCTCTTTCCTATCCCAAAGAACACTTGAAGCCTTCAAAAACAGTCCTGCTCTGTGCGGAGATAAGCTCTTAGACTGGAGAGCAAAAGCAGCCTGCTGCATATAGCTAAAGCTCTAGTGATTTGCATTCTTCTGAGGAAGCTGAGACTTTTCTCAATCACAGAATGGCTTAGGTTGGAGGAATCATTTAAGATCATTGAGCTCCAACTCCCTGCTGTGGGCAGGGTGGACACCCACCAAATGAGGTTGCCCATGATCCATCCAGCCTGGTTTCTGGGGATGGGGCATCCACAGCTTTTTTGTGCCAGCGCCTCACCACAAAGTTTCCCCCTAACATCTAACCTAAATTTCCCCTCATTTAGTTTAAAGCCGTTCCCCTTGTCCTATCACTATCAGATCATGTAAAAACTCTCCCTAATGCTTCAACCAACAGTCTGAACCAAGGCTGCCTGAGTCAGCCTGCTGTGTTGGGGTGGGCAACCTGGCCATCTGTCCTTTGCTACTTTCTGCTTTTTCTTCCTGCTCTGGTTCTGAAAATACACCCTGGACCTGACAGAACATTCTTCCCAAGCTGTTGGTGGGAAAGCTATTCCCAGGATCTGTTTCAGTGAGTCTGCATTTTCTGTCAAAAATAGCATTTTTTCCAACAACCTCCAGACTGTTTCTTGTCCAAAGCCTGCTGAAGTCAATGAAAAACATTCCTCTTTGAGAGCACTTTTAATTACTATTAACAATACCAGGAAAAAAGCATAATCACATTAGGAATCTGTTCTCTTGACAGAGGTCTGTACCGACCTTTCTTTTTTCTGCACTAGGGAGTGAGGCTATTGGAAAAGGATCTGGACTTCTGCTTTGATAAAATGAGCTTTCCGAACCTGTCTTGTAGCACATCTTCCTTTCCTTGCTGTGTCAGTCAATGACAGTCTGCTGTGAAGGACAACACTGACTACATAATAGTGTTGTGGTCAGACGTGTTAATACCAAGCCACTCTGGTTTTTAAAACAACAACAAAAACAAAACAAATCATAAACCAGAAATACAGACCTTCCTTCCTCCCTTGAAACTTTTGGCTGATAGAGCATCATAGGTTTTAAATATGTCTGGAAGATGTTCAAGAGGCAACAGTTGCAACATCATCGCTTAAGTATATAATTAAAAACAAATGACAATAAAAGACAAATGAAATCACCTCTCAGCCTAACTTCTTCCACAGGCGTGTGTGTACACACACACACACACACAACTCTGGTGAGCTCTTAGCCTGGATGTTACTCAAGTTTTGGAGTGATCCAATTCGCTTGGGAAGAAGAGGAAAGGAAAAACTGCCAACTTCATGCATCAAATGGAACAATAATCCTGAACCGAGAGCAAAGCTTCCAAGTCTTCAGAGGGTGACTTATTTATCTGCTGACATAGAACAATAGGCACTTTGTAGTTGATGTATGAGATTCCCTATGTGCGTTGCATTAGAAAGCAAACGGGTGTGGAGTTGTATAAATATACTTCTTTTTTTAATAGGGGAAACACCCGCTCCCTCCACAGCTTTAAAATCTATAATTAGTCACCAGGGAACCCAAATGTCTCCAGCAGCCCTTCCAGAGGTGTGTGATTATTATGTTACTAGGACCAAAGGATGCTGTTGGCAAAAGCTGCCTCAGCCAAAGCCCTGGGATTATCTGTCGGTCTCCAGGACAGCTCTGCTGGAGCAGCCTGAAGGGTCCCAGTCAGTGCTTTCCAGTTGCTTTCAAATTTCTTCCCTTTTTCTTTTCTTGTGTATTTTATTTATCTGGCTTTGACTGCAAGCTCTCATCACAAGCATCTTATCTACGTGACTGCCTTAAAACAACTTTTACCACTTCGCTGTTGGGAGGATAACAAACATTTCAGCAGGGAAAAATCACCTTAGAAAGCAAGTCTTCATCCCAGGCTTGCCCAGCTTTGTCCCTGAAACTGAGATGACAAGTAAGAGGCCTGGAAGAAGGCATCTGCAGTTGGGACTACATTGCCTGGAGCCCCAAATGGCAAAACTAGAGCTCATTTTACCTGGGAAGCATCTGAATTACTGTGACTTTGCAACATCATCAAAAAAACCCTCACAAAAAACAAGAACACCCTATGTAATTAGTAGCAATTATCTAAGGGAAGAAAGACTTTGTATCATATCACAGAACTTTTGAGTCAGCTTTTACTTGCTCTAATCTTTATTGAGGGTAAGCTTTTCTGTGGACCAATTGCATTACTGCATGTTGTCAGCAAACTGGTACCGTGCTCTTCAGCATCCGTGGGGTAGGTAAGATGCTGCTATGAGAACTGCCAGAGACAGACCCCAGTACTGCCACATCCATAGGAAAGCACCCACCATGCTAATTTATGCTTGAGGATGTAATGTCAGCTTTTGGGCCATAAGAAAAAAATAGATGTTTATTAGTGTTAAACATGGCTACCTCATGAGAGAGTAAATGCACATACCCAGTAGACAAATGTTTCCTGTCTGGCCAGAGACATAACTTGCTCTCTGGGCTGGCTTTCTCAATGGAGAGGTGCAGGGCTCAGGAGAGCAACTGGCTGTATGGGTCAGGGTTGGGGCACGTTGTGTTGCCACTGACTGTTTGGGAGATCAATACAGGACTTCAGTCTCCGCTACTTCAGCACCTTTCATTGGAACTATCTTCACTTGCATGTAATGTGGAAACAACTCAGATGTGTCCCAAGATCATAACCCACTTTTTGTCTGCCTGAGGAAGACAAGCTCTTGCAGCATCATTTATAGCAGGTGAAAGCTGTATAGAAACACAAGAGAGTGTAACCTGGGACCTGAAGTGAAGACTAGCTCCCATTGTCAGTCTGGAAGATTACTGGCAGTGAGTTGCCTAGACTTTAAACGAGATAGGAGACCAAGTTCCAGTTGTAGCAATCAGTCCAAATGTCAATGAAGCAGATTAAATCCGTTCCCTTAGGCTCAGCTCCCTACTTTGGCTGTTGTTTTGCAGAGGGACGTTGATTACGATTAGTGCTGATTACCACTTTTTTGATAAAGGTGTTATAAACCAGTTTTATCTCATGGTATCAGCTGAAGCAAAGGGAGAAAACACAGCTATGAAACTTTACTCCACTTGCTGCATTTGGTCAACCAGCTCGGTGCAATAAAAGAGCTCACACGTATCTCCTTTCAGAGCCTTTGTCTCAGGATCGCAAACACCTGCAAAACTCTCTGCAAATATCTAATCACCACCTGTAACATGACTGAACGGCAGGACCATTCCCAGCCTTCACCACCTTTGCTGTCCTGCACAGGGATTGCCAAAGTTGCTCTTTGCCTTCACTTTCTTTGAGTTTACACAATTCAGTATGTTGCAGAACAGCCTGGTGACTGATGAAATATCTTGCAGAGATGACAGGATGGAGTGTAAATCTTCACACAGCTCTCCCAGCAGGGCCACGTGTTGCTGGGGCCAGGGTCTGTCAGAAAGCTTGCAACCCTTTGACCTATGGTGTCACAGGTAAATGCAATGCGATGATGTGTGGCATTTTAAACAAGGAAATGCTCCCTGGCCCTTTTGTTCAAAATGGGAGGTGTTCGTTCCGTTAATGGGGCCAGTTCTACAGTGGGTTGTCAGCAAAGAAATCTATGTAGGACCTCACCTGGGCTCTTTTGTGAGCTCCAGAGTGGGGAAGCTGGTTCTTTATGTCCTTAGAGAGGTATGTCTTGGGGACTAAGAGGGTAACCACTCCAGAAACAGGAGTCTGTAGGAAGGACTGAAGTGCTTCTCTGACTATTCTACAACCCAGAATTTTGTGGAGTCATCAAGGTTAGAAAAGATCACTAAGATCACCTAGTCTGACTTCATCACCTCTCTGGACAGCCTGTGCCAGTGCCCAACTGTTCTTCTTGAGAAGTATTTCCTCATATCCAACCTCATCCCATTGGTGATATTTCCATACAGTGAAAGTAGGCACAGTAGTCAAACCAGGCATTACGTTCTAGTTGGTGTGAGTGTGTAAGTACCTAATTTCTAACATTCAGAGAGGCTCAGCAGGACAGGAATGATATTCCTTTTGCCTTGTACTCTATTTCTCAAGCAGCAGAAGAGCAAATAGGCTCTTCCATGCCTCCAAGACCACGAGCGTTGGAAATCTCAGCCTTTAATTCTCATGAGTGTGTGTGCTGACAACAGATCCATTCCTCCCGAGCAAAGCGCTGCCCTGGGACAGCTGACAGGGTTCACTGAACTGGAAACTTGACCCTCTGTAACTCTTTTTGGACCCTGTATCTGCTTAGCAAGTCTTTCATTTTAACCAGTGCACTCATGTGGTACGGTTTTAATCCTTCACTGCATTTGAAGAACAGTCATTTAAAGTGAAATCTTGGCCTCAGAGGAGTCAGTGGAAATTTTGCCACTGCTTCAGCTGGGGTCACTGCTTCACCTTTGGTGTCCTCACAAGGGCACCAAGAGCTCATGTGTCTCAAACCCCAGGTGAAGCATGGTGTTGGGAGGAGGAAGTCAGGGTGCCCAGCTGTGCATTAAGCTGCTGTTCCTAAGTGCCTCCTGCCAAGTCCTGACCAGAACGAGTAATATGTTCTTTACATGCCCCATATACCCTGTCTCTACTCACTCAGCAACAAGGCCACAATGTACCAAATACTTCTGTGAGAAAGAAAAATATGGTAGTAAATAGCGGCAGCCTTTAACTCCCAATGTGTTTCACTTGGTTGCTCCAGTTTTTTGGTCCAAGGAGTGATTCAACTATGGAAAAGGTGGTTGAAGAACTATCAGAGCAAGGAAAACACCTATTAAATGTGAAATACATTGACATACTGGAAATGGCACCCTTGTGCAATAGGGACTGTTTGCCTTGGCCGATGACCTGTCCTTAGCAATCCTCATCCTTCTTCTTTCCACTGCTGTGAAACCTGTGCCCAAGGGCTATAGGGTGATTCCTGACATAGTGTGAGCTGAAGCTGAGGAGGTGTCCTTCGTATCAGCCAAGGATTTGGCTGGGAAAAATAGGGAACAGTGACATCTGAGCCTTCTGTAAATACCTGGAGAAATGGTGAACATTGAAGGAGGGAATAGGACACTCAATTTATGTAACTCAAGTTTGAGTATTAGGAGTAAAAGGCTTAAACTGAGCGATGGAAACTGTAGACTTAAATGTCAAGATATATTTCCTAACAGCGATTTCTGTCAAGCTGTTGGATAATCCCAAAGGGAAGTGGTGGAAATCTCATGCATAGAGATATTTCTCAAATTAGGTTTAGATGAAGGCAGCAGAGAATAGATTCTTGCAAAACACAGTTGAACTAGATAATTTAGGAGTATTTTCCCATTTCTAAAGTGTGATTTATGTTAGAAACACTGCTAGACCATGCAAACTAATCTGTTATGTTAAAAGTGACTCAAACACGCTCGCTGGTGTTTTTTTACCCCTCATGATGTTAAGCATTTGGTTTGCCAGGAAGAGTTGGAGTATACAGGACGCACTTTCCAGTGAATGGGTTTCATGAACTGTAATTACTAGGCAATAAATCCATACAAGTGGGAAACTCCTCGGCTCATGTACTGGATAATAGAAATGGATAGGAACTGACTTTTCTTGAGGGTTACATTTTTGTGTGAACTTGGAAGGAATTAAAACACAAATGCTACTTCTCAGGGACCAGTTAGGGCAGAGGCCACAAAACTGTTCTTTACATTAACAGTAAAAAATGTATTTGCACAGCTATTTCTTGGATGGAAGCTAATACAGCAACAGCTGGTTTTAATTACGCAAACAGATGCAATAGCTGAGCAATTACAACTTGATCATGAGCCCATGAGAGGCGAGGGGATTTTTAGCTGCCTGTGCTTCAGATACTCCTGTTGGACATCCCTTGGAAGCTGCTAGGAGAAAAGCTTTTCCTATGGCAAACTCCATTCATACTCTGGTACAACTCAGTCTGATTTTGGAATGAGTATTGGCTGTGTTAGAGTTTTCTATTCTGCATTCAGTGGAGTAAAAGATGGAAGATGAGCATCTCTGGGCATCTCCCTGCCATTATTTTGGGGAGGTGGCAGCTGTATCTTGCCAGAGGAGTTTGTTACTGATCATCACTGTAATTATTATCAGTGGTAGTGAATATATTATAGTGCTCAAAATGGGCTTCATGTTATTACAGACACAGTGAAAAGAGAGTTTATTGTCAAAAGGAGTTTAAAACTGTAAATCAAATTTGGATCTATTTATGTGTGACTCTTTTAGGCACAGATCACCAAGTACTAGAGCACAGCCAGGCTTACCATCCCATTAGGGGCAATGGGACTGTCAGTGACAAGATGAGCAGGGTTAAGCTTCTACAATCTGTGTTTCTTCATTCAGTGTCTTTAATTATTACTTTCCTCTCTCTGTTCTTTAAAGAAGATATACAGGCTACCAGGTAGGCTACAGCTTCATCTACATATGTATGTATATATATCCAAAGGATGGGTAGCTGAGACCCTCTGAGTCGGTAAATAGATGGAATCAGGTTTGGCACGAAATGGTATATAGAGGAAAGTCTAGGCTTCACATTTGGTTACTCCTCTGCCATACTGCCTTGGGCAAACCATTAGCCTTCATTCCTACCTGTGTGATGAGAATAACAAGCAGCCCATTTCAGATTATTGTGGGGAGCTCTTAATTCTTCCCAGACTTGCACACTTGCCATACAAAGCCTGAATTTATTACAGACTCCAGACCAACCTTTATCTGGTAGCATCACTGATATTTTTCCTTGGCTAGATGCTTTTTCATTGCAGTTCTTGTTGTGACATTCCCAACACAGACTTTTCTGTCAGTCTATATATTTTTTCTGGTTGGAACTGTAGATCTCTGAGTAAGCAGCATCAAGTATTGCTCTGAATATTGAGCAATGACATGATAGAAAGGTCTTTCACAGAAGCCAATAAAATGGTCTCTGGTGCACCCACAGTTATCACAGTGTTTTGGTGCTGTGTTCCCTTTTGCTTTATTAACCCTGGCCCTGTGGGCATTTAGCAGTGATCCAAATGATATCTATGCTGCATGTACAGCCCATTCTGTTGGCCACTTCTACAGAGAAAGACATCAGGTCAGATCTCTGAAACTGCATACTTCTACTTGCAAATATGTTTGCAACAGAAACAGAAGTTGGCTTATGTATGCTTGCAAATGTACCCAGCGTATGCATGACTGTTTAGCCAAGAAATGGGTACAAACACAGCAACCTGAGTGGGAACAAATCGCCTCTGTACAGCAGCTGTAGATGCAGTAGGAATATTCTACCCCTCCTGAGTGCTTTATACCTGCATTTTTTTTCTTTTCAGTGATTCATAAAGTGACTCTTACTGAGACATTATGCTTGCTTCGTGTGAGATCTAGGGAATCTGTGCTTTTTTGTGTGTGTGCAAGCAAGCAGGATGTTTTCCAAAGAGGCGCAAAGAGAATGATATGGAAAAGTGCTGTCTGACAGCATAGGGCATGCTGTGCTGTCAGACAATGCTATATTTTTTCCCTCTGCTTATTTCAGTGTCATAAAATGAGCTTTATTTTCATTTCTGCTGGTGTCTTTGGGGCTTTGTTGACCATAATAGGAATATGCAAACAGCATGTTCCTCATCAAAAATTACCTGGCATGACCACCCCAAAAAAGAATAAAGCAGTAAATAAATATGGCACGGAAGGGAGGTGATGACAGCAACCACTTTTTCGAATAGGTTAATCTTTGTTTTAATGGTATTTTGATGAAGAAGGATTAAATGAGGTGCTGGAAGTGCTACAGTACGACTAACAAGAGAAATCACAGTTATGTGACAGGAGAGGAAATATCAGAAGGGATATAAAGCCATCAGACAGCCACACACTGGTGGACTGTCAGGAAAATTTTTGCTGATTGGCACATGCCACAATTGGCTGTTTTTCTAATCTTCCTCTGAGATGTTTCAGCTCATTAGAACTACCTCCAGAAGATCGAGAGATGAAGACATGGGCTCGGAAGAGTCTTGTAGCAGCTCCAGTCAATGGCTGCATGAACAAGTTGGGCTGAGCCCAGCTGCCCACCTTGACACCACAGAGGCTGGAAAGCAGCTTCCCCTATTTTCATGGCCAAGGAAGCCAGTGACATTTATTGAAGGATGGGAGCTGCATGCAGGCAGTTGGTTATGGGATGGAAACTTGCCATTATCTGTCTGTGTAGCTATACTCATGCAGGAGGGAATAGCAGAAACATCATAGCCCCATTGATTTAGCAGGGGAGCTGAATGCTTAGTTATGAGATGAATCTTAACACATGTTGCATGTGTGTTTGCTCATGAATTTTCCAGTACTTTATTAGATGTCTTGGGCTAGGTACCAATCGTATTAGTGACATCTAACAATAATTGGTTCTACTTTACAGAAACACTGACACAGAGAAATGACTTGGCAGGTGTTTAGCCCAGGGCTGGAACAAAATGAGTCATCAGCAGCTCTCTAACTGAGAAGTTACAATGCCATAGTCCTGGAGATCAGTCAGGTTTTTTCTGTCCAACAGTTTCAGTGCTTCAGCTGCTCTGCTATCTGATCTTGGTGCTTTCTGGGCTAAATCAGTGTATTACAAGAGAGGACCACGGAATGGTTCTGTGAATGGCTCTGGGCAGTGGCTGCACACAGTGCAGAAAACAATTTTGTTATGAGAAATCATTCAGCTACGAGGCTGTTCTTGTTGTCTGGTAAAGCTCAACTCAGTTTGGTGGATATGGCAGAATCTGCAGTTAAACACTTTCATTACTCTGTGATATTGTACTACACGAGTCACTGTGCCATGCTGTAAAAATCACAGCTGTGTTGGTATCCAAAGTCTCTGGGGACACCACAGAGCCAGGAGGAAGACAGTGAGACAATACTTAGCAGCCCAAACCAATCACCAACGCTGCAGGGACTGCACAGAGGTTTTGGTCATTAATTCCTCTGGTATTGGATGCACAAGGAAAAATACCAATATCAGCAAAAAATCCTGCTGGAGAGAGATCTTTTATGCTCTTTTTAGTTCAGTTGCTGTATTTTAAGCCTTATCCAAAATCTAATGGATCAATGGGAATCCTTCCAGTAACTTCAATAGAGTTTTTATGAGTCTATAATTAATGGCTTGCTTGCTATGATTTTGCATGTTCCTCTTCCAGTACCACTGAGGGTTGTGCCTGTAAAAAAAAAATAAATAAAATAATAATTTAAAAGATTTAAAATAAAAAATGAAGCAAACAGGGCTCCCTAATCAACAGTGTGCATACAGCAACACATTTACTCACTTGGGAAGGATTTGATAGTGAGGTTTGTCTCCAACTGTCTAGAAGTATTCTACAATAAGTGGAGGGAGAAAAAGGTTATTGTCGACCCCACTTATGGCTGGGTTCCAGCTCTATTAGGTTTGAGGCTACTTTTGTGATAAGAGGTAAATGTTTAACATGAAGCCTAAGAATGCCTTAGGATTAAGGAGCTCTTTGGGGTTTATGTGAATGTTTGACGTAGAAATGCAAACTGCATCTGATTCAGAGGAGAAAGCATGCTCTGATGCAAAGGTTCAGGTTCCTCTGTGGTTATTTTCCTCCCTTTGGGGAAGGGTCTCAGTGGTGTGGTGTACCAATCCAGTTGCTACCCTTGATTCCCGAAATTTCTGCTTTTTGAGGAATCTGTCCCATTTTCTTTCTATTAACCATACTCTTGTTCATACCGAAACCCCTCCTTTTGCTCTTCAGCATCCACCCCGGCCACAATGCTGGCTATGTTCCTTAAAAGCCAGACAGGGTTTTAATAACCAGTTAGCCAAGAGAGGCTGGTGTTTCATGGCGGCTTGTGGGTGCTCACGTACATGCTTGCACCCCTTGCAATCCCTGCTGTGTGCCAGAAAATAGCTGTTTTTGAAAACACAGAGTTGCAGACACAAAGAGAGAGCTGTGGTCAGAACCAGGATGAAAGAGCAGAGCCTGTCCTGGAAAGTCTCACTTGGACTGTCTCTCTCTAAGCAGCATTTAGTGATGCAGGGTAAAAAAAATCACAGTATGTACTCTGTAAGAGTGTATGTATGTGCATGTCTCTAGGTTCACACACACACACATTTATAAACAAACCACAGAGCACATTGCAATGCTTGAACACACTCCAGTATGTCTATGGACATCTTGTTCTCTCCCTCTTTCTGTCCTTGAGGTATCAGGTTTCCTTGTTTACAGTCTGCCTTATTCAGGATCTGGAATTCCTGAAGAGAAGCAAAACACAGTCATGTGACTGGAGACTTATTTCCAGGAAAAGCGGAAGAGGTTCTAGGAAAGGTCAGACCTCATGTTCTCACTAGTGCTGTCAAGAAGACAGGATGGAGGAGATAAAACTGGTGTAAATACCCTAATCCTTCATCTCCCTATTAAGCCCAGCTTTAAAGGAAAAATCTAATGCTTGATGGCAGAGTTTTAGTCCTCGCATTTTCCCCCTCTCAAATGGTTTATTCATATGGGACATTTTGCACAAAAGCAGGATTCCCATCTCCTGGGATGTCAGCTGTTCCCTACAAAACAACAGCTCCCAGACATCAAACGTCAAGAGCATCAATGAGAGTGTTTCTAAAGCTCTTCTTGTGCAAGAGCAGAACTGGTGTACCTTGATCGTACCTTGACTGTGTGTGGTTATCTGTTTGGGAAGGATCTATGTCCTTGACCCAATGCTACAGCTTCCAAACGGACAGCAGGTCAGCAGCACCACAAGTCCCAGGAACCTGGCATCTCTCCTTGTGATGGGGTCACCTTGACCCTCATGGCCTCTACCTTCTCAGGTGCTGCAGTCTTGGTTCTTGGCACACTCTCAGTGCTGCTGGTGCTGGATGAAAAAGCTGAAATCCATCACTGACATGCCTCGTTCTCTAAGATGATGATGGATATGATGGAAGAAAGTGTAGAAGATGTAGTTCCAAGAGCATGTACTAGCATGCTGAAATTTTAGCAAGAATTATACGAAGAGCATCACTTGCTTAAGTTCTTTCTTAGATCCAAATTTGAACTCTCAGCCCCAGGCAGGACCTACCCAATAACAATTACTGCACAAATCTGGAGCGTTGCAGCAGGTCAGGGGTTTAAACCATTCCCCAGACATCCTCTAGTTGTGTAACCAGCTCACACATCTACACAGGCCACCCGCACTAAGTACTGTTGTGCTGACTGCATCAGTATTGCAAGGGTCATTGGTGGAGTTGCAGGGGAGAAAAGCATCAACAAACGTGCCTTAGCTCCTTTTGCTGATAGTGGCCAGTAGTGTTGTTTTGCAGATATAGCCTGTTCTTCCAGTTAAAGTCAGCAGCAAACAGGGGGCCTTCTAAGCCTCACATTCCTTGTGGATTGTTAGGTTACTTCTAGAGATCAGCCATAGACTGATCCATTCTTTGAACACATGCCTTTGGCATCCATTACGTTCTGCAACAACCAGTGTCATAGGACCATGAGGTTCAGTGCGGGATATATTTGTGTGTTTGTTTTAAATGTATGTAGTAGCATTCTGTAGTATGTAGCATTTTTCTGGATCGTGCAGTTTTCTCACCACTCGACTCCTGGTTGCTCTGAGTAGAGGCTTAAACAGAAAGTCCCGAGAAGCCCAATAGCAGAAGATGCCTCCCTCATTGTACTATGTAGTTTGCACTGAGCCAAGTCTTGAGCCATGCAGTCTATTTGCTAACCAGGAGGCTGCCAGGCTGCAATTCTAGATTGGTTTGAATCAGCAAACCTGATTCTTTTTTTTTTCCTGAGATCTCATCTGTGCTGCTGTCAGCTTGGAACCAGCCTGGTGGATCAATGAAAGTCATGACGTGATATGGATTTGTTTTTCAGTGGCACTGATAAACCAGTGTTGCAAGATCCTCAGCTCAGATTCAGTCTGGCTAACTGAAAGTTGTGAAATTTCCAAAGGCGACAAGGGGGGATGGAGGGAAGAAAAACTGCAGAAAAGCAAAAATCCACTCTCGCCTGTGTTGCAACTCTGAGTGCAATCGGTTGCAAGCAATAGTTCTCTCACTGGCCACTCAGCTTTGTTTTAGTTGGGTCCATGAAAAGTCATTTCTATATATATCAGCTAGATGTCTGACCTGAGGGCTGAAACAAAGAGATCTGCTTGCAGAAATATTGCAAATGCAAAATTCTGGCATTGCAGTCCAAGTTTTGCCCTTCACTAATATAGTTTGTCTCAAAATTATGTCCAGGTTGTGCAATTATAGGGGAAAAGGGAAGAAATGAACCATTTTGAAGAACACCTGTAAGCTAAAAACCATAAAGTGAGATCCACTTGGAATGGAAATACTTGATTAATGGCCAGCACTGGAGCAAAGAAATTTGGTGATCAGCTCCCACATCTACTGGTGTTTCAATGCGTTCCTCCTCACCTTCTTGGAAAGCTATGGTTTTGCCTGCTCTGTGCCATATATAAATGAGAGGATTCAGTTCCCCTTGCCCAGCATTTTAGCTGCTCTCTGAAATCACCTCTTCAGCTAATCCACTAGCTGTGAGCTAGTGACTGAAACATGAAAGCATGATGTTTAATTAGTACTGATTCCCACAGCAAACTACTGAGGCATCTCTTGTATTACCGAATGCTTCAACAGCTGACCATGAGTTAGCGTCAGAAGAATTTATTGATTTTTCAGTGATGATAGTTGATTTATGGCCAAGGTCTTTGTGAAGTACAGGCAGTCCCTACCTCTATGAGCTCAGCAGCACCTTCCCAAGTCCTCTAAGCAAATTCAGAGGAAGGGACTGAAGGGGAACAATCAACATGACTTACACCTGCGAGTTGAGGGAAGCATTAGGAAAGCTCTTGGAAATTCTACTCCAGTGTTTTTCACTTGGCAGCATGGATTAATGGTGGGATTTCAAGCACTCAGAAATCCCCTGGAACAACAACAAAATCCAATCTAATCCAATCCCATCTGATCTAATTTCATTTCTCACTACTTTGAAAACGCCATCAAAACACCTGTTTCAATGCTTTTAAATGTAGAGCTTCTGCAGAATCACAACACACACACTGCTGCTACAGGGACACTGTTCCTGAGTGGAATCATCATTTAACTGAACTGCACGATGTTGCAATCCTTCTTATTGACAGCTACAGCTAGGAGAACCCTTGTGAGTGTTTTTACCATAAAAATGATAAGAAAATGACACGCTATGGTAGTCATTCCGTTTTACTCACTGTGGAATTATCATTGTGGGTGACCTTCCTTTCAGCAAGGTCTGAACAGCTAAGAAAATCCTGCAATGGAATCTGAAAGAGCAGGTGTAAGAGCAAGTCAAAGTCCTTCATATCTTTTAGTGCACTAAATAACGTAATATAAATAGTACAGCGCACTCCGAATATGAAGACTAATGACAAGAGAAAGTGGTAGTAATTTCTGACTCAACGCTTTCATTAGTAAAAAACAATTTTTAAATGACCGACAAGGCATTGCCTAGGGCAAAAGTCTGATCCCTTTGTATTTAGTACGCTGCATTAAACCATAAAATTAGAAGAGGTCACACGTAGCAAGATGCATGAGTAAAGGCATCAGAGCCTTGCATGTGTCTTCAGTAAAGCATCTTGAAGGCAGTTACAACAGGAGGGTGAAATGTTAGTAGTTCCTTTGGCTTTTTATGACTCCTGTTTTGAAAAGCATGGTTGTGTGATTTGTTTTGAGCTTCACCCCGTGTTTGTTCTGTTTCCCAGCTCTGTCTTTGTGATGAGCACTCCCTCAGTCATCAATCCCGAGGAAATTCCTGTCTGGACTGATGGAGCTAAGTTTCATTCTCAGCTCCAGACTCAGAATATGGAAGGCTTTCTTCCACCTACACTTTTTCCCTTATTTAAAGATCACTAAATCAGTTCTGTCTTTGCTGTCAACTCTTTCATGTCCTCCACACATGATCTAGGATCTGAAAACCAAAAGCACGTGTTAATATGCCAGGTAAACTTTCTGTTGACTGCAGTGAGTTGGAGTAAACAGGGTGTGTGTTTGAATTCTGAACTGGGTGTACCAAGTCTGAATATCAGTGAACCAAGAAGCTGTGATGACACCATAGATATATAGATATAGCATAAAAATACCTCAGCCAGCAATAGCCCAATTGACAGCACCCGGTGGTGGTGGGACCAAAGTACTGATGCTTGGTGTTGGATCTACTTTTTTAAGTGAGTACAATAGCAGGCCAATGTTAGACTGCTGTCAATGGCTTACATCCACACAGTGTGAGTACTTTTGTATTATGTTATTGCCCAGAGAAGTTGGGGATGCCCACCTATCGCTGGTGGTGTTCAAGGTCAGGTTGGATGGAGGCCTAAGCAGCCTGACCTAATGCCTGTTTTATTGGTTCGAACCCTGCCC